>NC_057793.1:8240022-8562131 GCF_014905175.1 Aphidius gifuensis
TTTATAATTATTCATTTTAATTTTAAATATCTCATGACTTTTTATACCTACACAAGCTACATGATGTTTTTAATTTTTTTGGGGCAAATTATTAACCAGGATATTTTATTTCAAGATGATTTGGCTGGGTACTTTCTTGTCTCGAATATTTATGAGTAAATAATTATTTCGATATTTTCTTTTTTTAGATTATTGCAGTTTGTGATTTTTTAAATTACCTAAGATATGTTGAGCGTGGTCTCGTCAAGAGTTCAGGTATTTATAAATTAATATAATTTATTATTTTATAAAAAATTTGTATTTTATCATCTAATTCATGATTTATTTTTATTTACAGTCCATGACATTTATTGGGAAATAACACGACTTAGAAAAGAAATGGTTTTAGCACGTCTAGGACTTGCTTTGTCTTCCTAAATAATAATTATTCGTTCGTAATTTTTTTAAAAAATGTTTTTACACAATTTTATTTGTTTTTTTATTAATATTAATTATCTAGTCTTCAAATTTTAATATTAAGAATCATTTTTCAATTCTTACTGGGAAGTTTTCAATTTTTTTTAATTTTATTTTTTGTCCAGGCTTGTTGCCTCACTGGACATTAAAATCTGATTTTTTTTTTCATCTGATTTTTAATGATTGAATTATAAAAAACAAAAAAAAAAATTATTAAATTATGGAAAAGGATATCGATACGAGGCTGTGAATAAACGAAAATCGGAAAATTAAAAAATTTCTTATAAAAAAAAATTTTAATTGTAAATACAAAAAATAATTATCAATTGCATGAAAAAAAAAAAAAAAATAACTAAAATATTGATAAGTTGTAATAAAATCGAGATACGTGAAAACATTTTATACACAAAAATATAATTCGTGGAGTATAATAATATTGACAGCCTTGGATTTGTTAAAATAACTCGAAAAAAAAAACGCCTAAACATTCCAAGATCTGATTAATAATAAAATTAAAAAAAAAAAATTAAATAACGAATCTCAAAGCCACTCTTGGTGTCTTCCAATTCAACGACAAAAAAAAAGAAAAAAAAAAATGTTTAAATTTAATAAATAAACTAAGTTTATGTTTAAAAATAATATCAAATTTGAATCGAAATAAATGTGATAGAAACACCAGCTGAACTATAGAAAAAAAAAAAAAAATCTCAATAGAATTAATGTAAATATAGTTATCGTTCGTGTATTTGAATAAAAAGCCAAACTATGTAACAATGAAATATTAAAAATGATCAATAATTAAATAAATTGTTTAAAATGAATTATCAAGAATATTATTTATAAAACTATAATTTATAAATCATAAAAGTTTATTCAAAAAAAAAAAAAAAAAGAAAGCTCTTATAATAATTTTATATATTTTGTTATAAAAACATAATTATTATTTATCACAATATATATCAATTGTCGATCATACTGCAAGGTATGAGTACAAGTTTTGGAATCATTCCAGGTGGTGCAATAAATTGTGTTATTGTTGTTTTATTTTTTAAATACTTTGTTTCAGCAGCAGTGACTATTCTACAAACATTTAATTTAATTTCAGCTTGTGCTTTTGGTGGTAGAGTTTTAACTGTTTGTGCCATACTATCAAAAAATAATTCAAGACTTGTTTTTGGTTGTGATTTAACCATTAATGATAATGTATTTTCATCATCATTATTTTGACAAATAATATTATTTGTATCATCAACTGTTCGTGTTTCAATAATTATTGGCATTGTATTATTTTGACAAACATTATCATTTGTTTCATTAACATTATTATCATTATGAATTTTTATATTTTTAGATGATTGTATTTCGATATATTTACTTTGTATTGTTTCATCATAGTCAATGTTTTCATGTTCACCATTGTTATCACTTGTTTGATAAAATGTACCATCTAAAGTTGCAATAACATGACTACCACTAGGTAATACTGGATCATCTGTTGTATCTTCAAGTACTTCAAGATATTCACTGTAATCTTCATCACTTCTATCTTCCAATTGTTCTAATAAACTATCACAATTCATTCCTGTTGAATTTATATCATCAATATATTCATCACTTAATTCAACACACTGAGGCTGATAATCTGGTTCGTATCTAAATAAAAACAATCATTAGAATCATCGTTGTTGTATCAACAAAAATGCCTAACTTTCGAAACAACAAAATAAATATTTTATTGTTTAAATTAGTCCCTAAATAAAGGCTCAATTTTAAACCTTTATTTTCTTAATTTAAAAATTCATATTACTTGTTAATTAATAAACTGTTTTTCACTGTTTTTATTATTGCTCCAAATTATGCTTCAATTTTAAATTAAAAGTTTATTTTTTGTGGTGAAATTATTACTCAAATAAATATTATTATTTATTTTTCAACTTACGGAAATTTCATAAAACTCAATTGATCTTCAAATATCCATTTTTTTTTTCTATTTCCTCTGTGTATTTTTTTTTTACTCTTCAATATTCGACAGTATGTATCTCTTAAATTTTTCCACTTTGATCTAACCCAACAAGCTGTAAAAAAAAAATTTAATTAAAATAAAAATTATAATTTTCTAAATAATTAAATACTAACGATCTAATCCCAGCTCATCAGCAATTCTTTTCCAAACTTTTTGACGAAATTCTTGAAGTTTAATAGCACTACCCTTGACCTCTGATATATAAAGAACTGGATGTTGTTTTATTGCTTCAATAAGTTTAAGTGATATTTTATAATTATCAGGTGGCATTGTCGGCATGATGACACAATTCCATTAACAAAAAGAAAAAAAAAAAAATTAAATTAATTGTTGATGTATATCTGAAAATAATACATAAAAAAAAAAAAAAAAACAATAAATTATTAGAATATTAAACTTACAAGTAAACAATCATAATAATATTTTAAAAAAATTCATGTTATTCATGATTGTTCATGATTGTTGAATTAATTGCATGTTTATTAATGTCAAATGACATATTTTTGACTGTTAAATTAACACGAGGTAAACATGATAAAATATAAAAATTTTATAAATATTATTAAGTTTAATTTTAATGTACTACCTAAAATCGGCGAAAATCGCTGCTTGCAAGTTGTTGTTTAATTTTGTGTAGTCTATTGAAAGTTAGGAATCCAAGCCAGAGGAACAAGATGTCACAAAAAAAACAAATAATAATATAAAGGGTCCGTCAATGAAACGACAAACCTCGTTCAAGCGACGCCATTTTGTTATCTATGTGAGAGAAAAAACATCTTTCTCTTTCTTTTTTTTTTCGATTGGTTAAAAAAAAAATATGGCGTCAAGTGGTTCAAATAAATGATTAAATAAATGAACTAAAATTAAGATTTAAATTTTAACTTATTAATGTAATTGCAATTTTAATTTAATTAATTAGATTTAATTGTTTAAATGTAAATTTTGTTTGCTTATCATCAGTTGGTAAAAATATTTTTCATCTAGGGTTATTAAAAAATTAGTTGTTTTTTTTTTTCACCAAGCCATTGGCAAGACTGACAATTTGTTAATTAATTTTTTAAACATTTTGTCGTTGGAAAAATGCACCAGGGCAATGCTTGTTGCTTTTGCAATTCCAATTCACACGTTGTCATTGTTTACTAATTGTATTAATCAGTATTAATTAACTAATGTGTTTCTTAATTACTAAATTAATTAATTTAATAAATTTACGTAAATTTTGAGAATAGTAAAAGTAAATAATAAAGAGGGTTTTAGTTATCATGGATCGTTTAAGAGAATATAAAAAATCTCGTAATCCATTTACAAGTGAAGCAGCAAGATTTAAACGTGCTGAACAAACAGAATTACGAAGACGTCAACAACGAGATAAACATGTTGCTCAACGACGTGAAATAATAATTGATGAAAAACTTGATGATACTTTGACAGGTATGTTTTGTTTTTATTGATAAATGATAATTAATTTAGTCTTCAAGTATAATTAGTATTTTATTTTTAAATTTAGATGAAGAACCTAAAGACATATTGTCAAAATTAAAAAAATGGAAAGAAGAAAAAGCTCTAAAAAAAAAGCTTAATGCTAAAAATAAAAAGCCTGTTTTTAAAATTGGTATACCTCATCATAATTTTTATTCACCAACATCAAAAGATGATAAGCCACATTGTCATCATAAAAGAAATAAGGATGTCATTAATACTGAGCCAAAAAAAATAAGTAAAGCAACAGAACGTCGTTTGGCATTAAAAGCTGCTGCTGCTGCTGCTTCAGCTGCATCAGCTGCATCAACAGAAAGTGGAAAAACTCCAATTGCAAGATGTACACGTTCTAGAAAAAAAGCAGCAGCAGCTGCTGAAGCTATTGCTGTTTCATTAAAAAGTGAATCAATTGCTCCTAAAAATTATGAATTTAAAAATCCAATAGCTGATTCAATGCCACTATTTGGTCGTTTTAATATTCCAATGGAGCCTGATACACCCAAAGAACAAACTAATAAATATCAATTTACATTTGAATTAAATACAAGTAATGATAAAAAAAATCTAGATGATACACCAAAAGATAAAACTAAAGAGCAAGAAATAAGTCCACAAATAACTGATGAAAATGATGAATTAAAAATTTCTGATGATGATCCAGTAATTGAACAATCAGAGACAAATGATACATCAATTGAATCAATAACGTTACGTGTATCATCACAAGAGTCACTTGATAGTAATGAAGGTGAAAAAATAATTAATAAACATTTAAATATACAAGATAAATGTTCATCACCAGTTGCAGCACAATTTTCACCATTTGTTACAACAAGTCGTGGTAAAAGTAGTGCAAGAAAAGAATTTAAAAAACGTATGAGTTTACGTACAAGTTGTTCACCAGCTGATGATATTCCAACAAAAGATACAGTTATGAAAAATTTAAATATATCTATTGATGAAGAAGAACATACTGCACAATATTACAGATCATTAGGTGAACGTGAAGCAAATAGACTCAGAGAACTTTGTTTAAATTGGAGAAAAATACAACATTTATCAGATACACCAGAAGAATCAATTCATCATATTAATTCAGCAATTGGACAAGCTGAACTTTTACTTAATAAAAAATTTGGTAGATTTCAACAATTAGTTGATAATTGTGAAGATGGAAAAGGTGAAATGTTAGTACGTTGTCGTGATTTACAAGGTTTTTGGGAACTTGTAGCACGTGAAACTGCTGATTGTGATTCACGTTTTTGTAAATTAGAAAAACTTAAAGATAATAATTGGACTGAAGAAGAAGAAGAACAACAACAAGTTCATAAAGTTATACAAAAAAAACCAGTTAACAAGAAAAAAAATGTTGTTAAAAAAAAACAAAATACAGCAAAAAGTCAAATGAAATTATTCATTGAAGAACAAAGAAAAAAAAAATTACAAGAACAAAGTGATAATGTAAATGTGGAAAATAATGAAAATATAATAGACGATAAAATTCAGCCATTTTCAACACCAAGAAAAAGTTTATTATCATCTGAACCATTTATTTCAGCAAGTCCAAAAAGTTTAGTGAGACATCAACTAACAGATAGTGCTAAAAAAATGGCTTTAGCAAGTATGAAAATAACCCAAATTTACAAAACACCAGAATTAAAACTTGATAAATCAATATCATATGTTAATTCACATCAAACACCAGGTAAAGGAATATTAAAAAAGCTTCAATTTGAATTACCAGTTAGTGAAAAACGTAATACAACAAAATCAACATTTAAAGTAAATTTTAATGATACAATTGATGAAAAAGAATTACCAAGTGATGATGATGAATTACCAGTTGAATTACCAGTTGTTAATATTGATAAAAATGTAACTGTTGTTTTGGAAAAAATTGATCCAGTTAATATATCTCCAATAGAAAATGAGAATGAAACTGATAATGAAAAAGTAATTTCTCTTGATAAGAAAAAATTAACTTTTGATGATAGTTTAAATTGTGAGCTTGATGAAAAATTGTCTGATGAAAATGAAAAATCAAAAGATAATGTTAATTCAAGTATTCCAAGTATTACATTAACATCACCAACTCCAATAAAACAAAGAATTAATCCAGTTATAAATATTATAAATTCAACACCAAATAAAAAACAGCAAAAAAAAAGAAATAAAAAATGTGATAGTATTGATGTTATTGAAACACCAAGACAATTGAGAAGTCGTTCAATAAAAATTGATGAAAATGAAAATATAAAAAGTATAAAATCTTGTGATACATCACAAATGGATTTATCAACAAAAGATATTACTGATAAAGAAAATATTGCTAATAAAAAGAAAAATATTAAAAAAATATCTGATGAAGATAATAACAATATCAGTTTAAATATGCCATCAACACCAAGAAAATCAACTAGATTAAGTACAAAAAATACTACTACTGATGATACATGTAATGCTTGTTCAATTATTTTACCATCAACTCCAATGACACCACGACGAAGAAAAAAAATTGAAAAAACAGAATAATTTTTAATTGATTGATATTTTTAAATTAACAAAAAATTTAACTTGTACATTTTTTTTTTTTTTCTTTTTTTTATTTTTACTAATAATAATTAATTGATTATAACTTATATAAAAAATATTATTAATTCAAAATAATTAATCAAATTTAAAAATAATAATTTGTATTATTTGTTTTTATTAGGCAATAAAAATATTTGTGTAATCTTATTTTATTTTTAAACAAGTGTTTATATTAAATACTAAATTAAAATATTACTATTACTTTTGTATCAATTTTTTTAAACTTACATAAAGAAAAATTTAATTTGTAACAATTTCTGTGGTCCAGGATTATTTTAATATTAGTCTTATAATCTTGTTTAATTTATTTTTTAATTACCAGCTTAGTCTCATATGATTTTAACATTTAAATATTACCTTTAGCTACAATTAAATTGATGAACAATCCAACAAGGAGTTCATAAAATCACCAAAGCCTTGGCTATCATAAGCTAACATAAATAAATAAAATAAAACTTGCAAATTAATCCTTAACAAACAAAAAATAAATAAACAAATATAAAAAATTAAAAAAATAAACTCCAAGAGATTTTTTTACATCAGTTGTCTTTGATGCAATTGATGCAGCAACATGTGACGTCATTGATATATCATGTTGATGTACAAGTGTCTGTGTATGTGTGAGTTGTTTTTATATAAGTCAAATATGGCTGCTTGTTCATAGTCAAAATTACAATCTCAATAACAAGTAGATATATAATTAAACAATTAAAAAATAAATTACTGGAGTATTAATATTTTAATTAAAAAATAATGGTAACTCCAGTACCAACTGGTCTTGTAACTCATGCAAGAAGAGTATGCAGCCTTTACAAAAGAGCTGTGAGAAATTATGAAGCTTGGAATACTCTTTTTGTCCATTGGAGGTAATGTTTAATAAACATATTTAACAATAATAAACAATAACTCAATAAATATAATTTTAATAACTTAATAAAAAACATCATTAACATGATTTTTCGAAAAAATACACACAATTGTTATTTGTCATCAATTATTTCGATAATAATTTATGTCAAAATAACCCCAATAAAATGTCCATAAACTTGAACAAATTATTGGTTAATTAAAAGTAAAAACAATCTAAAATAAATGACAATTGTTTAATAATTAATTTATATGTTTGTTTTAATTGTTATATAATAATTATAATTATTTATTTGTTTATTACAGATATGATGCTGTTGTTGTACGTTCACGTTTTGATAAAAATAAAGACATAAAAGATTTACGTCTTGCAAAACATTTATTAAAAGAAGGTGAAAAAGAACTTGAATCAATTTTACATCCAGCTCCATTGTATTTTGCTGAATCATTTGAAGGTGTTGCTTTTGAACGTGAAGAAGAATCACCAGATTGGGTATTGGATTATTGGCATCCAACTGAAAAAGACATGTATCCAAAATATTTTGCATTAAGAGAAAAACGTAAAATTGAATATGAAGAATTTTACAAAAAACAATATCCAGATGCACCAACACATTTTTCTGCTGATCATCATTAGATGCTATTATTTTTCATGTAATTAAAAGAAAAAAATAATAATAAAACAAATATATTGTAGTATCAAATTTACTGGTGATTAATATACATAATAAATTCTATCAAATAATATATTTAATTGTTTAAATTATCAGTTGAATTATCATATTTTTTATCATTAAAAATTTGTTTATTATTAAATTGATGTAAACGTTCAATGACAAGATCATTAACAAGTGTCTTGACATCTTTAGCTGTTGCAAAATCAAGATGATTAAAATTATCCCATTTAATTGGTTCTGATATAACATCACTTGTAACTCTTTTTGCTAATTCAAGTACATCTTTTTCCATTGAAAGAAGATCAACACGTGGTGCATAATAAAATAACATTGGTACTTTGACATTTTTTAAATTATACTCTGGTGGTACTGATTGTCCATAATGTTTTATATTTTTATCAACATCTTCATAATCATAAGGACTAAATTTACCTATAAATAAATTATAATTAACAAATTATATTTAAATTAAATTATATAAATAATCATTACTGTATTCTTCTAGCTGACGATAATGCCAAAATAATTTTGATGATGCACCTGATGGAGAGTAGCACATAAAATCAACAAGATGTTCCTTAAAAATATAAATTAGTTTATCAAGCTAAAATTTAAATTATTGTTGTAAATTAATTGTTAAAAAATTTACCATTTCAAGTTGTTCACGATCTTTGCCAACAACAATATCAGGTAAAAGAAAACAAAGATCAATAATGTCATTTGGTATACAAACTCGTTTAAAAAAAGCAGGCACAACTGAACTTTGTCGAAATAATTCAAAAAGTGTATCATATGGTTCCAGAAGCTGCTGCCAAATTTTAACAAGTATCATAAAAAAATTTCTAATTGGAAGTTTATAATACATGGCTGATACAGGACTTAGCATAACAACTAAATCAATTTTTTTATTATATTCAGGTTGTTCAGATAACAGTACCAGCGTTGCTGATGTTGCCATTGATTGGCATACAAGAATTAATGATTTTTTATTTGTTACATTTAATACATAATCAATCATACATGGTAAATCTTCCATTCCAATTTCATGAAAGCTTAAACAAAACAAAAATATATAAATATTTATTATTTTTTAGTTGATAAATCAAGTACCTAAAGTTCCAAAATTCACCATCATCTGGTGATAGTTTTACATGGCTTCTTCCATAAGTGCTACCACGATAATTACCAAGCCAAACATCGTAGCCTTCATCAGCTAGCTGTAAAGCTGATAAAAATAATTTAATAATTTAATTAAATAAATGAATAATATATTTATTATTACCAAGACTTCTATTTGGACCAAAATATACACAAACATCAGATGTACCAAGCATTCCAATTTGAATAAATACAACTTTATTATTTTTTTTTGTTGCATTTGGACTTGATGGTATACGAAACATATTTAAATTATAACCATCTTTTGTTGTTACATTGTGTTGTTCTGCTGGGTAGCCCCATTTTTCAATTAATCCAATCTGTATATGATAAAATTATCCATGTTTAATAATATTAAATTAATAAAATAATTAATTATTATTGCTAAACAATAATGCACCGTGTCGAGAGCAAAAAATTCAACTCCTTCAGCATCTTCTGCTTTTCGTACTCTCAATAAATCTGGAATTTCTTCCAGCATCACAAATTTAAATGCACAAAACAATATTATTGTTGAAATTAATTTCTTCATTGTTGGATAATATACTAGTAAGTGTGAGGAAGAATTATTTGTAACTGAAGCTTGAAAGATCAATTTAAACATCATGATTTCTTTGCAATTTATGAAATAATTTATCCTTGAATAATAAATATTTACAATCTATTTTTTTATAAATGAAATAGATGATAGATTATTTTTTTTTATTCAGTAACTTGACATTGTAGAAAATTGCATTTTTATTACATAATTTATTATTTAATAAACATTAGAAAAGTGTATCAACTTTTTATGCTAATTTAAAATTTTTTATGACTAAATTTGTTAACGTTTTTCTCAGATAAATAATCAAGGATGAGAAAAATATTAATGATTGAACACTTTGCATATATTTATTTATAATTATGCAATTTGATTCATCATGATATTTAAACTGTTAATGAGAATTCAATAATTACTAGAAAAAATAAAAAAACATTTAGTTGTTTTTATGTATGTACATTTTTTAATTGAATAATATTTACAATAATTATTTACACTTGTAAAAATGGAAGACTTAAATTTTTAAATTGATTTAGTCGTGAAATAATACGATCATTGACAAGTTTTTTTACATCAATTGCTGTTACAAAATCAATGTGATTAAAATACTTGAAACGAACTGGCTCGGAAATAGTTTTGCTTGATATTTTTTTGATGAATGCACGAATGTCTTCTATGTGAGAGAGAGGATCATTGTGTCCTATTTAAAAAAGAAAAATAGTCTCTTTAATTAATTATTAATATTAAGGTCAACAAGTATGTGTTGCCTTCAAAGAAAAAACATTTAAATATAATTTTCTATTCAATTTTAGAATCAGGCTTTTAATATTTGTGTTGTTTTTTAATTTTACTGCAACTTTGTTTTATTTTAAAACCTTTAAATATTAATTAAATTATTAAATTCATAAAACATACCATAAAAAATTATCATTGGTGATTTAATATTTTTTAAATTATACTCTGGTGGTTCAGATTGTCCATAATGTTTAATATTATCAAAATCATTGTTGAAATTCCACTGTCGAAATTTACCTGTAAATTAAAAATAGGAAAAATTATTATTACAGAATGATTGATTGAATAAATATTTAATATTGATTACCTGATTCCATTGATTGAAAATAATGATACATCATTTTTGCAGATACACCAGCTGGATAATGACAATTGTAGGCAACAAAATTTTTCTAAATGAAATTGTAAAAATAAAATTATATTAAAAGTAGATTGGTTTTTATATTAAAATGTATTTTATAAAAAATTACTTTGTCAAGTTGATAGTGATCTTTGCCGAGGAGTAAATCAAAAGGAAGAAAACACAAGTCAAAAATATTATTTGGAAAACATATACGTTTAAAAAGTGCGGGAAGAGCTGAACTCTGTGGAATAAGTTCAATTGTACCATTTGGTTCTAATAAATTCTACAAATATAAAGAACATAAAATATTTAATATTAGTTTGAATAATTGTATGATGAATATTTAATGAATTTATAATTATTTACCTGAAGTATATTTGAAAATACAGGACCTAATTTTCTAAGTGGTGATTGATGTGTCCAAACAGACACTGGTGCAAGCATTATAAGTAAATTAATTTTATCATTGTATTGTGGTAATTCAGATAAAGTTATAAATATTGTTGTTGTTCCCAATGAATGACCAATAAAAGTTAATGATGATTCATTTGTTACATTTAAAACGTAGTCTATTGAATTTGGAAAATCATAGATACCACTTTCATGCTGGCTGTTTTTTAAAAAATTAAAGAAACATTATTTTTTATTGTTAGCTTTTTTTAGTTAGTCAAGTTTATTCATACCTGAAATCCCAGAATTTTCTATCATCTGGTGATAGTTTTACATGAGCACGTCCATATGTGGTACCACGATAATTTGCCATCCAGACATCATATCCCTCATCAGCTAGCTGTATTGCTAATTAATTTGATTAAAAAAAATATATTTATTTAAGATAAATGAAAATTTAATTAACAAAAAATAAAATAAATTATTTGAAATTAAATTACAAGGTTAATTGTTTATTTGATGAAAAATATGAAAATTATTTTTTTTTAAATATTAATTTATTTGTGGTTAATAAATTTTATTTGAAATTATAAAAATAAATTTCAAAAATTTATATACTTGAATTTTGACTTTTTTTTTTCTATAATAATTTCAAAAAATTTTCATACTACATTTTATTAAATAAATAATAAATATTAAATTTATTTTTTCAATTTTTTTATGTAATAATAATTACAAATAATCATTTATTTACTTTAAATATTTAATTTATTTTTCATACAAATTAATATTTATTTCGTTAAAAAAAAAAAAATCAAACTATTCAAATAAATGATTTATTTTTTTCAAATATATTTTTCATTTAATTTATTATATAAACAAATTAATATTATTTGAATAATTACCCAAACTTCTATTTTTTCCACGAATTAACCAAACGTCTGATGTAGCTGCCATTCCATTTCCAAGAAATACAACTGGTTTTTTTTTAGTTTGATTTAATAATTTTGGGCTATCAGGTATTCGAAATAGTTTTAATAAATATCCATCGGTAGTTGTTATATTGTGTTGTTCTACTTTATACCCCATCATTTCACCCAGTCCAATCTGTTAAAAAAAATCTATATATCTACTAATTTAACAATTTAATTTTTTAATTTTTTTCTACCACGTCAATTGCATAAAATTCAGCACCCTCAACATCTTTCATTGTTCTTCCAATAACTAAATCAGGAACTGGCTCAAGTAATGCCATTTCTACTAGACAAAAAAAAATTACAGCTTTTATAAAATCTTCCATTATGATTGTAACATTAAATTTCAATTATATTTTTCTTTTAAATTTTAATGTCATTTAAAAATCTATAAATTTTTTCAAGACACTTATAAATTTCATGGATGATCTATTCAAACTAAAACTATAATGAAAATTTCTATTAAATCAACAAGATTATTTGTAAAATATTAATTATATATAAGATAATTTGATCTTGACATTTTGATCTTTTAAATAATTATAAAATAAAAAATATCATTTACACTATGAAAGTTTTTTTTGATAATTTTTTAGACTATTCAATTACGAAATTGCAACCTAGCATTATAAATTATATAATACGTCATTTAATAAAATAAAATGACAAATTATTTAATTGCTTTATTAGTATTAATAATCTCGTACATAAATTATTTTTTTTTTGCTTTTTTGAATATTCAAAAACGTCGTCGTCATTTGCAAATTACATAGGATTCGGTATTTTTTTTTCTGCTAATATATTAATTAACACATTTAAATAAACTCAATTATTTAATTATATTGTCATGTACATGATACTGTTTTTACTAATTTATTTAATTAAATCGTATCAGCAAAAAACTATTACAAGATAGTTTTTCGAAATTAATTATAAAAAAGAAAAACGCGAATAATTTGCAAACGGTTTTTAATTATTCAAAATGTTTTTCTTTTTTATATTATAAAAATTAGATATTTTAATTTATTTATAAAGGCAATAAATCGATAATTTTTTTTATATATATTTAAAAATAAATAATCGTAATAATGGTAATATATTAAGCTCAATTTACAAATCGACGTCGCCATTATTTATAATTTATTATTATTGTTAAGAGTGTGTAATCACAAACATATATTATTTTTTTTTTTTCGACAGTAAAAATACATGTCTTTGATACATTGAATTGTCACCTTCAACTGCTGAAACAATCAAATAACATTAATCATATAAAAAAACCAGAAAAACAAAGCAAAAAAAAAAATAAAAATCACGTCATAATGTCTATTTTGAGGTTATATTGTGACTTGTGTGATAAGAAGTGTGTTTATTTGTAAATGAGAGGATGTGATGAAGCAAAAAATTCCAACATTGTTCAATAACACTTAAAAAATTATCATAATATCGTAAGTTAATCATTATCAATTTTTTGTATTATTTTAATTATAATCTCAAGCATATTTAATCGAAAAAAAAAAATCGAAAAAATCCACCAAAGCATCATCATCAAAACATGTCAAAAAAAAAATAAAAAAAAAAAATACTCCAATATCAAATTAACAAAAGAAAAAGGAATAAATAAATAAAAAAAAAAAAAAGTTTTATCGACACAACATTCAGCAATCTAATTGGTATTGTATTTTTTTTTTTTTCGATTAATAATTAATACAAATATTTACGTCATTGAATTAAGTAAAATATTTAACTCAAAAATAATAATAAACTGTGTTATTTTTTTCTTGTAGTTATAATCAATGCAGTAATTGAATAAACTAGGTGAAAAATAAATAAAAATAAAAAACTAAATGAATATAAAATCTACCAACAAGTTGATTGAAATATATTTCGAGTAAATTAAAAAAAAATAATCATGGATAATCATTTGTTGAAAGAAAGAATGATGAGTTTTGCAAATGTGGTTATGAGAGTACCACTATTATTTATAATTGATGAATTATTAAGAATAAGTCTTGGTATGCCAATAAATACAGTTGTATTAAATGAAACTCAAAGTACTTTAAATAGTGGTGTTGGTGTAAAAAATTTATTTGTTGAATCATTTGCTTCTGTATCATCAGAGCCATATTTATTTCAACAATTTAATATTAATTCATACATTTATCAAACTTATGTATTGGCAATATTTAAAATATTCATTTGTTGTTTTGGTAAGTTTTATCTATTTCATATTAATTTATACAAGCTATAATATATTTTTATTCAACAGGTATCGTTGCATCATTGTACACATTTATGTTATGGACAAAACATCTTATTGTTGTTTATTTATATTTCATATCAATTGGTACAATATTTGTTTCATACTGGTCAAATGTCAGTACAATTAAAGCCATAACAACATATGTTAGCTCATTTGATACACAAACAAGTATACTTGATGATATATTAGGTCTTAATTATTCACAATTAATTAATTATGGTCCAGGTATACTTGTTATACAAAATTATTTACTTCAAGGTGTGTTGGGATTTTTTTTTTGTTATTTACATCTTGGACCAAGATATCCAATATTACAAAAATTATTGGCTCTAAGTTTTTTGGCTCCATCAATATTAGCAATTACTCCATTACCTGTAAGTTGATATTTAAATTAAATATGTTTTTTTTTTTTTTTTAAATTAATATTTGATTTTGTTTGTTTGAATAGACAAATGTCCTCCATCATATTCCAGTCTTCGCAGCATTACTTCCATTATTAATATGTAAATTTGTATTATGGTACAATAGCATTGTCATGCTTAAAATAATGCATAATGGTTATAAAAATACGCATAATTTTATAAATAATTTTGGTTTATCAGCACTTGCTGAAATTGAATGGATACGTTTAGATGTACCAAATGTATTACGTACATTTTGGATGTTACGTGTTATTGAACAAGTTATACAAATACTTAATAATCATTATGGTGATGAAACATTAACAATATATATGATATTAAGAACATTACTTGTTAATGGTTGTGAAACATTAATTGCTGTACTTGGTATGACAAGTATAATATCATATATTTGTCATTATATTGGTTGTTTTTTTCAATGGATATTATTAACACAAGATGAAGATGAAAAAAGTATTGGTACTGTATCAGCAATATTATTTTATATACTTGCATTACAAACAGGCTTAACATCACTTGATAAAGAAAAACGACTAATACGTTTATGTCGTAATTTTTGTCTTTTATTTACAGCTGTATTACATTTTGTTCATAATATTGTTAATCCATTATTAATGTCATTAAGTGCATCACATAATCGTGCATTTCATCGACATATACGTGCATTATCTGTATGTGGATTTTTAATAATATTTCCAACTATATTATTAATATTTTTATGGTCACAATTTACCATAAGTACATGGTTATTAGCTGTATCAATATTTAGTATTGAAGTTATTGTTAAAGTTATTGTTTCATTATCAATATATTCATTATTTTTATTTGATGCATATAGATCAACATATTGGGAACAACTTGATGATTGTGTTTATATGATTAAATCATTTGGTAATACTGTTGAATTTGCATTTGGTATTGTATTATTTTTTAATGGTTTTTGGATATTAATATTTGAATCTGGTGGTGCTATTAGAGCAATTATGATGGGTATACATGCATATTTTAATATATGGAATGAAGCTAAAGCTGGATGGAGTGTATTTATGAAACGTCGTACAGCTGTTAATAAAATTAATTCATTACCAGAAGCTAAAACAGAACAATTACGTTTGCTAGATGATGTTTGTGCAATATGTTATCAAGAAATGAAAACAGCTAAAGTTACTAGTTGTAATCATTATTTTCATGCTGTTTGTTTACGTAAATGGCTTTATGTACAAGATCGTTGTCCATTGTGTCATGATATATTATACAAAGTTGATAATAATGATAAAAAAAAAGATGAAGAAATTGGACATCGTTCAGTTGATGATGTTAATAATCAATATGATGTTGATGAACAAGAACAACAAAGTTGTAGCAGTAGCTGTAATAGTAGTGCTAGTAGTAGTAGTAGTTGTGATGAAGACAGTGATGAACGTGATGGTATGCTTATACATAATGATAATAATAATAATAGTGAACAAGAAAATCAAGAAAATGAAGAATCTTAACGTGTTAAATAAATTTAAATATTAAATAAATAACAAAATATTATAATAAATTGAATTAATGCTATAAAATTCACCATTCCAAGGTGAAAAAAAAAAAAAAACTTTTAAAGTCAGACACCATCCTGCAGTCTTGACAATGTGATAATTAATTAATGTCTTTGTACAAATAATTAATTAACTAGTTTCATTATTGAGGTTTTATTTTATATACCTCATTTTTTTTAAAAAAATTAATTTTTCTTCTTCGGCAGAATAAATACTTTTTCCATGAATATTTTTTCTTAATTATAGTTGTATAATAAATTATAGTAAATTAATTTAATCAATTTTTTTTTCTTAAATTATAAATAATTATATGAATTTAATAAATACTTGGTAGTATAAATTTTTTTCTTTTGAATAATTAAATTTTATAGTAAAACAGCTAAATATTATTGTTAAAAATTAGCATTCAAATATTTGATTGATTAAAAAATATAGGAGAAAAAAAAAAAGCGCTAAGTTTTATTGACTTATTTTTTTTTAAAAAGATTAATTGTATATTAATGAAATAACGCACTTTAAAATGACGCTAAAAAAATATCCAAAAAATAATTATTTTATTTAATAGATTATTTTATTTTATTTAAAGATAAATTTACAATTTTTATTTTTATTCTTGATATCTATTGTTTATAATATTCTTATTCTGTCAATAAAAATTGTATAAATTTCATTGAAAATAAATTTATTTAATGTAAAAATGTAACTATTGTTTAATAATTTTTCAACTCTATTTATGAAATATTTATACTCATTAGTTATTGATAATATTACGTTGGATAATTATCAGAGTAATTTTATTTCTATCATGGCACTTTTTTTAATTGGATGAATTTAATTGGGTAGACTAATTTTGTCATTACAATGAGTCAAATACAAACTAAAGGATAATGAATAAAAGATGAATAATAATTATAAAAAAATTATGCAAATTAATTGTAATTTTTTTTTAAGTTTTAATTGTTTTCCTTTAGCAATTAAATTGTTATTGAAAATAATCAAAGTCGAAAAATAAACCTGTTATCTGTTTTCGCAACTGATCAATATCAAATTCTGAAGTTTAAATTCCTTTTTTTTTTTTGTCAATGAAAGCAAAAAAAAAAAAATTGGAAACTCTTTAAAATTTTATCCAACAAATCCACCAGCTAATAAAAATATTTTAACAAATGAACTGTAATTTATTTTTTTATTTACATGTTCAAAAAGTTTTACTTTCACTGTCCTTAATTTTTATTTTTGTTCAGTGTCATTAAACCCGTCCAGGGAAATTACTATACAAAAAAAAAATTACATATAGTCATGATTATTGTTAAAAATATATTTATGTAAAGAAAAATTTTAAAATTATAAATTTATCTAGATATTAAGTTTACTAATATTAATTAATTTATTATTAATAAATTTCTTGGTTTCAAGGTGAATGCTGAGACTTGAAAATTTCACCGTAAGCAGAAGCAAGCTGAAGTTAAAAAAAAAAATAATGAAAAAAGAAATGAACAAGTTTTAAAAGTGGGGGAATAAAATACCAGACAAGTACCGCAATGTTAACTTTTGCTGTTGTAAACTCAAAGAAGACGAACCACATCCAGCCAGAATTTTCTCAATCAACATCTCCATGAACATTCGAATCAAATAAATTCACAGTAAGTTAATATTTTTTTTTCAATTTAACATAAAATAGTATCCTAAAATTATTAATATTTATTTGTTAATTTAAAAATAATTTAAATTGTTTAAAGAAATTTCAACTAAATTTATGATACATAAAATTAAACAATTCATTTTTAATTTATTAAAAAAAAATTATTCATTCTTTTAAAAAATATAAAACAATATTTTTTTTTTATAAACAATTACATGAATAAATAAATAGTTATAATTTTTTTTTATTTCGAACAAAGTCTAAAAGTTAAAAAAAGAAAAAAGATTAACTCGATTACCTTGACTGAGTCAACCTGGAATTTTTTTCCCTATCGTTTAAGAAATTTTTTTAAATATTTAAATTAATAAATTATTGTTTCTTTTTTTTAGATGATGATGCTCCTTGGAATAACTTCAATTTGTTGTATTGCAATTGCTGTTGTTGCATTTTTAGCAATATCATTTATATTGCTACTTCAAATATTTATTTACATGACGACAGGTGTTTGTAAGAGCCAAAAAAAGATGAATGGAAAAACAGTTATAATTACTGGATGTACATCCGGTATTGGAAAAGAAACAGCATTTGATTTGGCAAATAGAGGAGCTAGATTAATAATGGCTTGTAGAAATGTTGCAGCTGCTAAAAATTTGAAAGGTAAATTTAAAAAAAAAAAAATTGATAAATCATAATTAATTAATATTACAATCAAAAAGAGATTAGAAAATATAACAGGTAATTAGTGCATAAAGTTTCTAAATTAATACAGATAATTTTCTTCACAGTTTAGTGATTAGTTTTTAGAAATTAATCAACTTATCTGTTATGATTTTATTTTATTAGAAAAAGAACAATACATTCGACTGACTTGATGCTGCAGACTTTTTACTCGTTCGGTCATTGTTTAAAGAATGAAGAGTGGAAATAATTGAAATTAATTTTTTAAACTTTTAGAATAATTATATTTAGATATTGTCTAAATACTAGAAGTATAATTTCAATGAATTTTAATTTAGAAATATTTTTTTTACTACTGATGATTTTTGGCAAAAAGTACAGAATTTCGAAAAAATACAAAATTGAAAAAAAATTAAAAATAATTAAAATTAAAATCTAAAACTTTTAGGATAATTATATTTAGATGTTGTTTAAATATTAAAAGTATAATTTAATGAACTTTTTATTTAGAAATATTTTTTTTAATAATTACAAAATTTTTTATACAAAAATTTATATAAAATACTTTCTTTCAGATCAATTTGTAAAAGAAACTGGAAATAATAATATTATTGTTAAAAAATTGGATCTATCATCATTAAAATCAGTTAGAGAATTTGCTGAACAAATAAATCGTGAAGAAAATCGTCTTGATGTTCTAATTCATAACGCTGGTACTGCTGAGACATTTAAAAAAAAAACAACAGATGATGGTCTTGAAATGACAATGGCTACAAATCAATATGGACCATTTCTTTTGACTCACTTACTAATTGGTAAATATATATTTAAATAATAAAAATAATTTAAATTAATTATTATTAATAATATTTTGAAAATTAAAAATTTATTTTTTAACAGACTTGATGAAACAATCAGCACCAAGTAGAATTGTCGTAGTTGCATCAGAACTTTATCGATTAGCTTCATTGAATCTTGATAATTTAAATCCAACAACAACATTACCAGCTTATTTATATTACGTTTCAAAATATGCAAATATTGTATTTACCATGGAATTAGCTCGTCGTCTTAAAGGAACAGGTGTTACAGCAAATTGTCTTCATCCAGGTCTTATTGACAGTGGAATATGGAGAAATGTACCTGCTCCATTATCATGGGGTTTACAAATTATTGTCAAAGGTTTTTTTAAAACACCAAAACAAGGTGCACAAACAACAATTCATCTTGCTGTTTCTGATGAACTTGATAATGTAACTGGTAAATATTATCTTGATTGTCGTGAGTATGGATTATCACAATCCATTAAAAATCATACTAATGCTAAAAAGTTTTGGGAACTCAGTGAAAATATTGTTCAATTAAAATCAACTGATCCAAAAATTTAAATATTTTATTTATTTAGTATTCATAGTATTCAGGGGTTTTTTAGTATTCTCAATTTTTATTATTATTAATTTTATATTTTTCTTTAAAATATTTGTGTTTTAAATTTTTATTTTTACATGAGATAATAATGTAATAAAATACATCAAAACAGGGGTCATTAAGTATCTTGTTTACCAAGAATTTAAATGAGATAAAAACGTCATGAATAATTTTTTTTTAATTTTTTTATTTTATAAAAGAAAAAAAAAAAAAAATTGATAATATTAATCACATTTTAAAGCTTGACATTTAATGATATAAATTTTACAATAATAAATAATTTTAAAAATAAATTTAACATTATTTTTTTTGTTTTCTAAAAATACAAATTATTTTTTATATTTTAAATATCAATAAATCAAAATTATTAATTTTGATACAATAAAGAAAAAAAAAAAACATTTATTTTTAATTTACTTTTAATTCAAGACAAGTAGTAATGATAATTTTTTTTTTTTTTGCATTATTTATGCAGAACCAGGAAGTGATTTTAATGGAAATAATTTATCCCATTCATTCATTCTTTCTGTATTTATTCCTGTCATAATAATTTCAAGTTCATTGCCAATATTTAAATATGCTGGTTTCTTTTGATTATATTTAATCCATTCAATATTTGAATTTAATTTATTATCTTTTGGTAATGGTATACCTGTTTTTGCAAAATTTGTCCACATTGTTGTCATACGTTCGACAATTGGTGTCTCAACTGAATTTTCATCGAAATAATTAAAATAACTGACGTTAAAAAAATAAAGAAGGTCATCATGATGAACTACGCCTGAAAAATAAATATTTTAAATATATAAAGATAATATTTATCTTCAAAACATGACGTTAGTAAAATAAATTTAATATTAAATTACCATATGGTGTATTGTTTGCCCATTTAACATGACTCTCTTGTCCTTTATAAGAAAATTTATAGTAATAAACTGGTTCTTTGCTTGCTTGTGACATGAGTGTGACAAGTCGATGAACTGAAAAACCAACAACTCCATCAGCATAGAGCTGCAAGTAAAAATAAGTCAATATTAAAAAAATAAATTTTCAAATTAAATAAGAATAGAAAATAAATTAACTACAAACATCTGCAAGACCCTGATAATTATCTGGACCAATTGGTTTATTTTTCATATAATATTTCCAAAGTTCTTCACTTATTGATAATGATCTTTGTGTATCACGTTCATATAAAAAACTTATTGGTGCAATTGTACTCCAATTTGCATTTAAATCTTGAAATATTGAATCATCACCTTTTTCAGCATCTTCAATAACCGCTGTAAATATTACAAAATTAATAAGACAAATAGTAAAAAATAAAATTTATAATTTACTTACAAACAACAACTCCACCAAATTCATCTTCAGTAACTCCAGCAATAAGTGGCACTTGATGAAATTTTCCAGCACGTATTAAATCAGCAGGTTGTCCAGTAAGAAATCTTTCAACTCCTGGTACTTCTGGCTCAACAACTGGCATCCTATTTAATCGAAAAAAAATTTTTAATAAATCGAATAAAATTAAATTATCATTAACATAATGAAAAAAAATTAATTTACCAAACTAAAATTGGATCACCATGCCATTCCTTTGTTCATAGAAAAAAAGCAAAAACATAAATTAGGTTTAAATAATTTTAAATGAATTAATTTGTTTATAAATAATAAAATTATAATAAAAACTAACGAAAAATTCTTTAGTTGTGTTGACAAATTCTTCAGTTGTTTTGGTATTTAAACAAATTAACATATTTCCAGTAGTATCTGTTGGACAACCAAGTAGCTCAGCTTGTTTTTTAGCTAAATTTTTTTGATCATTTGGTAATGAATTTTGATATGTTGCTGATCCACTCATGACAATTGCACGATGAAATAAATCTTTACTCATTGGTGATACAAGATGAAGTGATACACTCCAACCACCAGCACTGTAACCCATTATTGTAACACAATTTGAATCACCACCAAAATTTTCAATATTTAATTTTATCCATCTCAATGCAGCTACTTGATCTTTAAGACCAAGATTACCAGGTGCCAAAGAATCACCAGTACTAAAAAAACCTTAGAAAAAAAACATCCAATTATTCAAATGAAAATTTCTTTCTAAATTAAAAATATTTACCAAGAGATGCTAGTCGATAATTAACTGTAACAAGAACAATATCTTGATCCATAAAATATTGTGGTCCTTCAATGAAACTTTGTCCTGATGAACCATAGAAACCACCTGGATGGAAAAAAACTATAACTGGTCTTTTCACAATATCATTTTTCGTTGAAAGCTGTAAAAGAAAATATTTTTTTTAAATTACAATTAGCTATATTAAATTATTATATTTATTATATTTTTTTTTTTTACTTTTGTTGAATAAACATTTAATCTGAGACAATCTTCAGATTGATATTTTCCTCCAGGCTGAGGACAAGATGGTCCCTCTTCTGAAGCATCAAATGTGTCATTCCATTTTTTAGCTGGAATTGCTTGCTACAATGAAATTATTTATTATATTAATAATAATAAAAGCTTATAGTATTTATTTTAATTTATAATAATTATCTATTGATAAAAATATTTAACCGGATATAATTTCGTAATAGAATTAACATCAACGTTTGTAAACCGAGGTCGTGGTTTGGTGCGTTGACTTTTAAATGAATCACTTACAATTGTTGTAAATTACCATAGTAAATCATCTTTGTACCAGTCTGATCAATGTTCAAATGATCAAACAAGTATTAAAAAAAAAAAATAAACATTTTTTTTAAGTATACAACAATCCATAACAAGATCATTAACCGTCACTCACTTTCAAGGACAATAGCTCAATCAATTTTTTTTTTTTTTTACAAGTTATATAAAGCTGTATATTTACAAATCTTTTGATCAAAAAAATAATATAATAATTGTATATAAAACGGATGAGATGAATTAAAAATAAAATATAATTGATAAAGGTAAAAAAAAATTACTTGAAAACGTTGTTGACCAAATGGAGGCTCAGCATATCTCAACCCTCGAAATGAAAAAATTTTTTTCTTCAATCTTGATTGTATTATTGATCCTTTTATTTTTCCAAGAGATATTTCAATTTCTGGCTGTATTATTTCACCTTCTTCATCGGCATTTATTGTTCCAAGTAGAAAAAATAATATTAAACTAATAAGCTGCATGATTCACACACAAAAATTGATGTATAAATTTTTTTTTTTTGTTTGTTTTATTTAATTTATTAATTTAGTTTGGTTTATTTTGTTTAATTTCAATTGACAATTTGTAAATTGCGTATGTCGTGTGATTCTTGTCGTGTAGTACTAACATCGATGATTCAAATTAAGTTGTGATGTGACCAGGGTCACCGGTAACAACACTCGTGAGGCAGTCACGAGTTGATACTGACACTGGAGGGGCAATACGTCCGGTATTTATATACGACTCATTATGTAGTCTCAAAAGACGCCTGAGAATTATTGCAATTAAAAATCCTATAGGACACATGTAAAATTAAAAAAGACAAGGACGTTGATACATGCTATTGTTGATTTTGGATTAAATAATAATGTTAAATAATACATTTATTAAATATACAAATCTTTTTATTATTTTATTACCGAAAAAATAAACAGAAAAAATATTATCGAGATTATTTTTTGAAAATTAAAATGGTTTTTATTTCTTTTTTTATCATATTTTTATTTTTTTTCTGGATAAATTTTTTATTGCACATATGAATTTGATAATTTTATTTGGTGAATATTATTTGATTAACCTAATTAAATTTTTGTTTGATGCAATTATGCAAAATGGATTTATTCTATGCAAATAAATTGATTAATTTAATTTTTAAAAATATATTTATTTGAGATAAATGAAAATTTAATTAACAAAAAATAAAATAAATTATTTGAAATTAAATTACAAGGTTAATTGTTTATTTGATGAAAAATATGAAAATTATTTTTTTTTAAATATTAATTTATTTGTGGTTAATAAATTTTATTTGAAATTATAAAAATAAATTTCAAAAATTTATATACTTGAATTTTGACTTTTTTTTTTCTATAATAATTTCAAAAAATTTTCATACTACATTTTATTAAATAAATAATAAATATTAAATTTATTTTTTCAATTTTTTTATGTAATAATAATTACAAATAATCATTTATTTACTTTAAATATTTAATTTATTTTTCATACAAATTAATATTTATTTCGTTAAAAAAAAACAAAATGAAACTATTCAAATAAATGATTTATTTTTTTCAAATATATTTTTCATTTGATTTAAATTTTAATGAAATTAATGCCATTTAAATATTCCTTTTTCCTTCTCTCCATGTAATAATAGATTTTTTCCGGAATTGTATAAAAAAATATTTGTTTTCTAAAACATACTAATAAATGTTCGACGTTTGTGTTGTTTTTTTTTTTTCTTTTAATGTGGTAGATTGTAGATTATGCTAACAAAAAAGCAATTCATATATATTCTCATTATTATTTTTGAGACCTTCAAATGTGTAAAATAGTTTCTAAACTTGCTGGAAATTTACTGAGAATATATTATTCTATAAATTTTAATTCAAGACATTATTATAGAAACGCACAGACGTAAATATCTCTCAAGTTTATTTTTTAAAATTTAAAAACATTAATTTTTAAATAAAAAAAAAGTGTATAAAATATAAATTCAAATTGAATTATTTAAAATATACTAACATAATATATTACGTTTCAATAATATATAAGTAGTAATGTTGTTTATCGTTTCAAATATTTACTAATAAATAAAAAAATATAAGACATCATGATGAGTAGATTAAATAATCATTAAGAAATATCAAAATCTATTTTTAAAAACTAACAGAGTTCAACTTCGTCAACTCATCGATGATTCTCATATTGATAAATAACTAATGATTTTATTTTTTTCATAACTTGGTTTTTCCCCAAATCAAAAACATATTATTTTGATGATATAAGTCAACAACTAAATAAATATATTGATTTATTATCAGTATTTTTTCGTAACTGATAAACTATTGCGTTTAAAAATTAAAATATTTATCCCACAACTGCATTCGATCTGCATAAAGACCAGTTTTCATAACAAGATCATTACCAATATCCAAGTACTTTTTATTTTCAGTTGTAAATCTTTCCCAAATAATATTTTTAAAATATGAATTATTTTTCGGAATTGGTACACCAGTTTTAGCAAAATTTCCATACATTGATGTCATTCTTTCAACGGTAATTAATTCTGGATCATTATTATTTTTAAAATACGGAAAATAAGTATCATAAAAAAGATAAAGAAGATCATCATGATGACAAACACCTGAAATCATTTTTCAATTATTAAAAAATCCTTAATTAAAAAATAATTTCAACAAGTAAATTTTCCACCTGATATTATTGTCAAAAAAAAAAAGAAAAAATGCCCATAGAGTAATTATGTCGATAAAAAATAATAAAAATAATCTGAATAATATTTTTCTAAAATTTAAATATCAGCAAGAATAATTTGCTTGTTGAATAATAATTTTTATATTTAAATATGTAATACCAAATACTGTTCCATTGGACCAAGTTGCATGACTATAACGTCCTTGATATGTAAATTTATAATAATAAACTGGTTGAGACGAATATTGAGATATCAAATTAACAAATCGATGAGCCTGAAATCCAACAGCATCACCAAATACCTATTCAAACAAAAATAGGATAATTTAATTTTTTTAACTAAGTACAATAATTGTTACTATTATTATTTTTTATTTGATACAAACATTTGCAAGTGATTTCCAGTTACTCAATCCAATTGGTTCATCATTGAAATAAAATTTCTTGAATGAACTACTTATGTCATTTGATCTCTGAGTATTTCTCTCGTACCAAAATAATATTGGTGCAAGTTTTGTCCAGTTGGCATTTAAATCATCGAATAATTTATTGTTTCCCATTTCAGCTTGTTCAACAAGTGCTAAAATAAATAAAACAACAAGTATATGAAAAAGAAATATCAAAAGAAAATTTAATAATTAATTTTTTAAAAATATATTTAAAATTAATTTACGTGTAACAACTGAGCCAAATTCATCCAGAGTTATTCCAACTATCACTGGTACTTGATGAAATTTTCCAGCACGTATTAAATCAGCAGGTTGTCCAGTAAGAAATCTTTCAACACCAGGTAATTCTGGCTCAATAACAGGGGTCCACAATAAAATTGGTTGTCCATGCCATTCCTAATTAAATCAAATTGATAAATATAATTTTTAAAAGTGTCCCACCTACGTAAAATTTATTATTGATTAATTAACTTACAAAAAATTCAGATAAACTATTGGCAATAGTTGTAGCATTTTTAGTGCTTAAACAATTTAAAATTTCAACACTTGAATTTGATGGACAATTTAGAATTTGAGCTTGTTTAATAGCAAGATGTTTTTGATGACTTGGCAGTGGTGATTGATAAATTGCTGATCCACTTGATAAAATAACACGATGAAATAAATTTTTACTCATTGGTGATACAAGATGAGCTGTTATACTCCAACCACCTGCACTACTTCCTGCAAGTGTTACTAAATTTTCATCACCTCCAAAATACTTGATATTATTTTTAATCCATTTCAAGGCAACTACTTGATCTTTGAGACCAAGATTTCCAGGTGCCAGGTGATCTCCTGTACTTAAAAATCCTGTTGAAAAAAAAAATACATATATGTGTAATTAAAACAAGCTGAAATATTATTTTAATGAATGTATATTTTTTTTTTATATTACCAAGAGAACCAAGACGATAATTAATAGTTACAAAAACAACATCCTGGTCAAGTATATACTCAGGACCAACAATAATATTTTGTCCAGAGAAAACATAAAATGCACCAGGATGAATGAAAACTATAACTGGTTTTTTTTCAATTGCTTTTTGTGTAATTGGAAGTTTTGTTGTTGTATAAATATTTAATCGTAAACAATCTTCTGATTGAGTAAGTGGTCCTGGTTGTGGACAAGCTGGCCCATCCTCAGTTGCATCAAATGTGTTTTTATATTTATTTATTAAAACTGCTGGCTTGAATTGAAATATAAAACAATCAATTTAAAATTTAATTATTTAATTCATCATTATAAAAAAAGAAAAAAATTATTATTTTAATTTAATTATTTATTTAAATACTTACTTTAAAACGCAGTGGACCAGTTGGAGGCTCTGCATATCTTATTCCGCGAAATGAATAAATTTTTTTTCCTAATCGTGTTGTTGTATCAGCTAAACCTTTAAATTTACCTGAATCTGTTTCAACTTCAACTTCGATTTTTGAACCTTTTGCATTGACAAATATAAAAAATAATAAAAATAAATTTGAAGAAATTAATTTGATGATATTCATCGTGTTTAAATGTTTATATTTTATAAAGTTTTATTTATAAAATTCAAGTGCAATGCAATGAGGAAACTCGAGAGTTTATTAATTGGCTTTGACTTTGTAGAGGACAAGAAATATAACCAGTTTGCCACCACTCTTTGATTGGTGTCATTGACAATCATTTACTGGTTGTCTCGAGTGTGATAGAAAAAATTAATAATATATTTCGAACTGTTGAACTCGAAAACCTACATTCAAATCTGATAAAATACTAATGATTTTTTATTTATAATTTTAACAGTTTTATTTTGTAGGTTTTAATTTTTATTTTGAATATTTTTAATTAATTTTTTTGTTATTATTGTTAATAGCTATAATTATAATTAGAATAATTTTTTTTAATTTAATTTATTCACTGTACAAATTAACTATAATAATATAAATAAATAATAATTGATATGTGGATAAGAAATTTGTTTCTTTAAATTTCTATATAGAAAAAATATGAATAATAAATACTGTAAAATTGAGATTGTATTGCAAAGATCACATACTGCAAGATAACGTTTCATCTTATAATGTAAATTATGTACTTTGAACTGAAATATACTCAGTCACTGGTGAACAATCAGTTCACAATTATTTCGAGACGTTATTTTAAAGACACTGGAAATATAAAATGATATTAATTACTCGAAGAAATTTTATTTGTAACATTAGACATATTATTAAAATTATTATTTTATGTTGGTTAATTAAAGTAGTTTATAGAATTTTAAATCGTGACAAAATTTTAGATAGTGTAATTATAAAATAAAATTGAAATGATAATTATCATGTCTCTTTGACGTTGTGATTTGTGTGTGTGCAGATTGAATCAATTAAAAGCTGGGGATATCCAGCAGAGCAGCACAATCTTACGACAGATGATGGATATAAGTTAAAAATTTTTAGAATACCATGGAGTCCGCTCCAGTTGTCGAGAAGAAATGAACAAAAACCAGTTGTTCTTATGCTAAATGGACTTTTGATAACGTCAGATATTTGGTTGATAAGCCCTGAGCGGAGTTTAGGTCATTATCAATTTTTATTTTTGATGAACTATCCAAATTTCTTGCAATTAAATTTAAGAGTGAATTTATTTTTTTTCTGTTGTTACAGCTAAACAACTTGCTGATGAAGGCTATGATGTTTGGCTTGCAAATTTTCGTGGTACTATTTATGGACGTGATCATGTTACATTGTCACCAAATGACAAAAAATTTTGGGATTTTAGGTACTCGATTTAGTGACGTAAGGAACAAATATAATTTGTAACATTTAATTAAAAAATTTTAATGTGAAAAATTTAATTCAATTTAGTTTTCATGAAATTGGATACTATGATGTTCCACGAACAATTGATTATGTTTTAAATGAAACCAATCAAAGTTCATTGATATGTGTTGCTTTGTCAATGGGAACGACATTAACATTCGTTACTTTATCAGAACACCCAGAATATAATTCCAAGATTAAACTGCTTATAGAATCAGGAGCAATTGCTGGATTTTTTAATAAACAGTTTAAGGATATGAGACCGATTACTCTTTCCTCAAAATTTATAGTAAATACACATATATTATTAATTTTCATTCGTTGTTATCAATGTAATTTATTTTCATTCATATAACTTTTAAAGATAAACAAGTATAACGACACTTAGATATTTTTTTTTAACGAAATTTAATTAAATAAAAAAAAATATTTATAATTAAAAACAAGTTGCGATGTTTAATAATACGACAAAATACAATTTAGACTTGTTAATATTAAAATAATTCTTTTTGTTTTATTATCTCAATAAGCGTCAGATAATAAAATATTTTTTTTTTTTATAATTTTCAGAATTTTATTGATTTTACAGGCACTTTTGAAATATCATTTCAAAATTCAGTCAATAGTATATTGTTCGAAGAAATATGTGTCAACCTAAATATTGTTCATTACTGTTTGATTCCATTGTATATTTTATGTGGTCAAAATGATGGTCAACTTGACGCTGTACGTAAATATTAAATTTTTTTTATAGCTTGATAATAATTAAAAATTTTTAGAGTGTATATTTTTTAATTTATAATTTTTATATTTTAATTTACAGAATATTTATATTAATCTTTTGAATCATTTCCCTGACGGAATTTCTGCAAAAACAATTTTGCACTATGTTCAATTTGCTAAATACCGTAATGTTTATTTATTTATTTTTTCACATCTTATAATATTCGGAGCAATGTATATTTATATTTTTTATAATGTTGATTTTATCTTTCAGGAAAATTTCAACAGTTTGATTATCAAAATGAAAAAGAAAATATAGAACATTATGGTACATCAAAACCTCCACAATATAATTTGGCAAATATCAAATCACCAATGATAATTTTTTATTGTCTAAAAAATGATCCACTTTCAACATTTGAAGACGTCACTGAAATAGCTAAAAGAATTTCGAGCAGAGTTATTGTTGAACCAGTATCTGACGAAGATTTTAATCACGTTAATTTTGTTACTGCTCGAGACGTGAAGACAATTTTTAATGACAGAGTGATCCAGTATCTTGATCAATTTGCAAAAGGAAAAATTATTTTTTAAAATATCTGTTATCTATGAAATATTCAAATATTCATTAAAAAAAATCAAAATATGTATTACCATTCGTTTAACAGTAGTTAATTCTGGATCATTATTATTTGGAATATGGAAAATAGGTATCATAAAAAAGATAAAGAAGATCATCATGATGACAAACACCTGAAATCGTTTTTCAATTATTAAAAAATCCTTAATTAAAAAATAATTTCAACAAGTAAATTTTCCACCTGATATTATTGTCGAAAAAAAAAAAATGTCCAGAGTAATTATGTCGATAAAAAATAATAAAAATAATCTGAATAATATTTTCTATATATTTTCAAGATACCTACCATTAATTTTTTTTTTCTTATTAAGAAAGTGCGGAGAAAAAGTTCAGAGTAATTTTTCCACGAGTAAAAAATTCTCTCCTCATTTCTCCGCATGAGTGAATATGGGAAAAAATCGAAGTAATCACGGAGAATTTCAGAAAAATTTGAATGATGATGATGATGATAAAAATATAAATGCAATTACGTGATGCATGAGTAAATGCATTATCTTTTTTCGTAAGTACACAACAACAGCTTTTTTATTCAAAGCTTTTATTCTGCATCAAATATTCTTTTTTGTATTATCAAGATCTGACGGCACCACATAAGCTACTAGAAACTTTTAACAAACAATGACAATATAAATTATATAATATATAATATACTATAATAAGATAATTATTTATTCTTCAAAGAAATACGACTTTATAATTTCAACCTGTGCGTATTAAATTCCTCCGTTTGAGTTTTGTTCTTAAATCCGATGGACTATCGTATATTACTTAACTACTTCAGTTAATTTAAGTTCGTAAAACAATGATCGTAAGTCAGTCGATCAGATAGCTGCGTAAAAAGAGTGAACATGCGCGTATATTTATCTGTCTCCATATTAATGACTTTCAAGTCATATAATAAGCCAGACTTATAATAAGTCAGTCTGGCTTATGATATGATCTAAAAGTCATGAATATGGAGACAGATAATGAAACATATTATGATATATTTATATCATATTATATATAGAGTAAAAATTCAATCAATATAGTTCATTTTTCGAAGAAATATGCGTCAACTTAAATATTGTTCATTAATGTTTGATTCCATTGAATATTTTGTTCGGTCAAAATGATAGTCCACTTGATGCTTGATGGCTTAATAATAATTCAAAATTTTAAAAGTGTATATTTTATAATTTATAAATAATTGTTATTATAAATTTTTATATTTTTATTTACAGAATATTTATATTAATCTTTTGAATCATTTTCCAGAAAGAACTTCTGCAAAAAAAATTTTGCACTTTACTCAATTTGCATAATACAGTTATGTTTAATAATTTCAACAAGTAAATTTTCCAACTGATATTACAGTCAACAAAAAAATTTCCAGAGTAATTTTATATCATAAGTTTTATCAGTAGTTTATTTATTTATTTTTATTTTCATTGATAAAGTACACGAAATATCTTGAAGGTCATCGATGAGGTCTCTTAATAAATATATAATAAGTATAAAAAGTGTCCACACATACAAAAATATTATTAATACAAAAAAAAATTTTAGAATAAAATTTATTCGTCTTGAAAATACGAAACGACTTTGTTAAATTTTTTTATTAAAGTCCAGTTAGGAACTGAGATATATTAATATATACCCAAGATACATTACGAGGTGAAAGCATGTCAAATCTGGCGAGCTCACTTTACACTGCGCTCAAGTATATGATAATATTATTCATAAAAACTTTCTTAAATATATAAAATACACTATCATCTATCTGAAGAGTGCATATGAAATTTAAAGAGAAAAAAAGAATCAATCATTTTTATTGTATTGCAAAGATCATAGGTGATTTCGGATACTGTCAGATTACACATAATCTTGAAATATAAATTATGTACTTTGAACTAAAATATACTCTGTACACACAAACAGTCAATAGCGAACAATCGTGGCGTGATTATTCCACTATTTTAGAACGAATGTGAAATGATCTTAATTACTCGGAGAAAGTTTATTCGTAATATTAGGCATATTATTAAAATTATTATTTTATGTTGGTTGATTAAATTAGTTTATCGAATTTTTAATAGTGACAAAATTTTAGATAGTGTAATTATAAAATTATAAAATTTAATTACAATGATAATTAATTATTAGATTATTTTAATGATGTGATTTTTGTGTGCAGATTGAATTAATTGAGAGCTGGGGATATCCAGCAGAGCAACACAATCTCACAACAGATGATGGATATATTTTAAAGACTTTTCGAATACCATGGAGTCCGCTGAAGTTGTCGAGGAGAAATGAACAAAAACCAGTTGTTCTTATACTAACTGGACTTGGATCAACGTCAGATATTTGGTTGATAAATCCCAACCGAAGTTTAGGTCATTAGCAATTTTTATTTTTGATGAATTATCCAAATTTCTTGCGATTAAATTTAAGAGTGAATTTATTTTTTTTCTGTTGTTACAGCTAAACAACTTGCTGATGAAGGCTATGATGTTTGGCTTGCAAATTTTCGTGGTACTACTTATGGACGTGATCATGTTACATTGTCACCAAATGACAAAAAATTTTGGGACTTTAGGTACTCGATTTAGTGACGTAAGGAACAAATATAATTTGTAACATTTAATTAAAAAATTTTAATGTGAAAAATTTAATTCAATTTAGTTTTCATGAAATTGGATACTATGATGTTCCACGCACAATTGATTATGTTTTAAATGCAACCAATCAAAGTTCATTGATATGTGTTGCTTTGTCAATGGGAACGACATTATCATTCGTTACTTTATCAGAACACCCAGAATATAATTCCAAGATTAAACTGGTTATAGAATCAGGAGCAATTGCTGGATTTTTTGATAAACAGTTTAAGGATATGAGACCGATTACTGTTTTTTCAACAGTTATAGTAAATACATATTCATTATTTATTTTCATTCATTATTATGAACAATTCCGTAATTTATTTTCATTCATATATCTCTTAAAGATAAACTCTCATAACTACACTTGCATATTTTTTTAAAACAAAATTTAAATGAATAAACAAAATATTTACAATTAAAAAAAAGTTGCAACGTAATCATATGACAAAACAAAATTAAAACTTATTATTATTGAAACTTTTTATCTAATTTTTTTGACACTTTTTTGGAATAGGCTTTATAATTTATTTTTTTGTTTTAATAATTTACAGAATTTAATTGATCCCACTGGAACTTTTGAGATGTCACTTCCAAATTTAATTAACAGTATATTATTCGAAGAATTTTGCGTCAACTTGAATCTTGTGGATTACTGTTTACTTCCATTGTATATTTTTTGCGGTCAAAATGATGATCAACTTGATGCTGTACGTAAATATTTAATTTTTTCATGTCTTCTTTGTTGAAATAATAATTTTATATTATTTTCAAGTCTTTTTATCACAGTCATAGTGTCCAATTAATGACTGATATCTTTTTTATCAGTACGTCCGATAAAAAAATTTACTTTTTTTCTTTATTACTAAAATTCAATAATAAAACAACAAATGACATGGTAAAATATATGATCTATTATTTATTAAAAAATATTCTGACAAACGTTCAGTGTCAATGACTGAAAATTTTTTTTTATCTTGAGGTGTTAATTTACGTGGAAGTGATACGAAAATGATTGATCAATTGATCGGCTGATAATGACCTGATAATAATTTAGAATTATTCTTTTTTAATTTATATATAATTGTTATTAGAAAATTAATTTCTATATTTTTTTTCACAGAATATTTATGTTAACCTATTAAATTATTTCCCTGATGGAACATCTGCAAAAACATTTTTACACTATGCACAACTCGCAAATTATCGTAATGTTTTTTTATTCATTTTAACATTTAGAGCAATGCATATTTATATTTTTTATAATGTTGATTTTATCTTTCAGGAAAATTTCAACAGTATGATTATCAAAATGAAAAAGAAAATATAGATCATTATGGTACATTGCAACCTCCACAATATAATTTGGAAAATATCAAGTCACCAATGATAATTTTTTATTGTCTAAAAAATGATCCACTTTCAACATTTGAAGACGTCACTGAAATAGCTAAAAGAATTTCGAGCAGAGTTATTGTTGAACCAGTATCTGACGAAGATTTTAATCACGTTAATTTTGTTACTGCTCGAGACGTGAAGAAAATTTTTAATGACAGAGTGATTGAATATCTCGATCAATTTGCAAAAGGAAAAATTATTTTTTAAAATATTTATATCTTAGTAATCAATGTACATATTAATTGTAAAATAAATTATTTAAAAAAAATTGTTGTAAAATAGTAGTGTTGTTTACGGAACATTAATAATAAAAAAAATTAATTAAATCACGACGACTTATTTATGTTCATTTAACCTTGCATATAGAATAGTTCACATCAAGGCTAATTATCATTATTGCGATGATTGAGGAGTAAGGTAGTTGATCTTGAATTCATTGAGTTATTCATTGTGAGATATCCGTTATCTTATAATAAAATTTTACACTTTGAACCATTCGCACGCACTGTGTACACACGAGCAACCGATCCATCAGTTATTATTTCAATTCGTTATTTCAACTTATTGAAAGTACGATGATATTAATTACTTGGAGATATTTTATTCGTAACATTAGAAATATTATTAAAATAATTATCATTCTTTGGCTGATTAAATTACTTTATCGAATTTTAAATAGTGAAAAAATTTTAGATAGTGTAATTATAAATTTATAAAATTAAATTACAATGATAATTAATTATCAATTTTTTTTTCTTTGACTTTTTGACTTGTTTGTGCAGAAAGAATTGATTGAGATCTGGGATTACCCGGCAGAGCAGCACAACGTAACGACAGACGATGGATATATTTTAAAAACTTTTAGAATACCATGGAGTCCATTGAATTTGTCAAAGAAAAATCAACAAAAACCAGTTGTTCTTATGTTAAGTGGATTTTTGACATCATCTGATATTTGGTTATTCAATACCAACCGAAGTTTAGGTCAAACAATAATTATTTTTATATTATTCATCCTTGATAGAATATTTAAAATTAAAGAGTAAATTTATTTTTTTTTTGTTGTTACAGCTAAACAACTTGCTGATGAAGGCTATGATGTTTGGCTTGCAAATTTTCGTGGTACTACTTATGGACGTGATCATGTTACATTGTCACCAAATGACAAAAAATTTTGGGATTTTAGGTACTTGATTTAGTGACGTAAGGAATAAATATAATTTGTAACATTTAATTAAAAAATTTTAATGTGAAAAATTTAATTCAATTTAGTTTTCATGAAATCGGATACTATGATGTTCCACGAACAATTGATTATGTTTTAAATGAAACCAATCAAAGTTCATTGATATGTGTTGGTTTATCAATGGGAACGACATTAACATTCATTACTTTATCAGAACACCCAGAATATAATTCGAAAGTTCAATTGCTTATAGGATTTGGCGTGGTCGCTGGATTTTTCAATAAACCTTTCACGGCTCTGAGCCCACTTGTTCTTTTACAATTACTATCAGTAAATATAAATCAATTTTTTGTATCTCACAGCAATAATGTATTTTTCGTTTAATAATTTTCAGGGTTTAGTTTACTCTACCGGAACTTATGAGGTATTCCCTCAAAGTTCATTATATAGTGTACTATTTGAAGAAGTATGTGTAAATTTAAATATCGTCGATTATTGTTTATTTCCGTTTGATGTTGTTTGCGGTAAAAATTATGCTCAATTTGACACTGTATTTGAATTTATAATTTTTAATTTATTTCATATTAATTTATTGCTATTTATTAATTTATAATTTTAATCACAGAACATTTATATCAATTTTTTGAAATATTTTCCTGCTGGATCTCCTGGAAAAACAATTTTGCATTATGCCCAATTTGCAAACTACAGTAATGTTTATTTATTTATTTTTTTACATTTTAATATTTGGATAAATATTTTTATATTTTTTATAATGTTGATTTTGTCTTTCAGGAAAATTTCAACAGTTTGATTATCAAAATGAAAAAGAAAATATAGAACATTATGGTACATTGCAACCTCCACAATATAATTTGGCAAATATCAAATCACCAATGATAATTTTTTATTGTCTGAAAAATGATCCACTTTCAACATTTGAAGACGTCGCTGAAATAGTTAAAAGAATTTCGAGTAAAGTTATTGTTGAACAAGTATCTGACGAAGATTTCAATCACATTAATTTTGTTACTGCTCGAGACGTTAAGAAAATTCTCAACGACAGAGTGATCCAGTACCTTGATCAATTTGCAAAAGGAAAAATTATTTTTTAAAATATTCATATCTCACTTATCAATAATGTATATATATTAATTTTAATATTTTATCAACAAAAAAATTATTATACCGAACATATTTATAATAAAATAATTAAATTAAACTTGATAATCGTTTCATCATTCATAGTTCAATAAATGTTTATATTTACATAGATTATTTTTTTTTTTTTTGCATGTGTAATGTCTAATGAGGAACTGAAATGAATCTCAAGATGGTTTAGCCAACAATTAGTAAACTGTGATTGAAGACGATACCGTCATGCTTCATTCCTTTTATTTTTAATCACAAAATGACATCGAAAGTCTTTTTTTTTTTTTTTTTACATAATAGAACACGTATAAATTTTTTTTTTTATCACTTATTTTTTTATCAATAAATAATGAGATTAAAGAAAAAAAAAATGATAATTGATTTATTAATTGTACGATTATCTGCTATTTTATAATAGCGTTCATGCACTTTGTACATCGAGTGTGTACACACAGTCAGTCATTCACGGTCACTTGTTCGACAACTATTATAAAACAAATAATTTTAAATCCACTGTAAAATGATATTAATAACTTGGAGATATTTTATTCGTAACATTAGACAAATTATTAAAATTATTATTTTATGTTGGTTGATTAAATTAGTTTATCGAATTTTCAATAGTGACAAAATTTTAGATAGTGTAATTATAAAATTATAAAATTAAATTACAATGATAATTAATTATTAGATTATTTTAATGATGTGATTTGTGTGTGCAGATTGAATTAATTGAGAGCTGGGGATATCCAGCAGAGCAACACAATCTTACGACAAATGATGGATATATTTTAAAGACTTTTCGAATACCATGGAGTCCGCTGAAGTTGTCGAGGAGAAATGAACAAAAACCAGTTGTTCTTATGCTAAATGGACTTTTGACAACGTCAGATCTTTGGTTGATAAGTCCCGACCGAAGTTTAGGTCATTATCAATTTTTATTTTTGATGAACTATCCAAATTTCTTGCAATTAAATTTAAGAGTGAATTTATTTTCTTTCTGTTGTTACAGCTAAACAACTTGCTGATGAAGGCTATGACGTGTGGCTTGCTAATTATCGTGGTTCAACTTATGGACGTGATCATGTTACATTGTCACCAAATGACAAAAAATTTTGGGATTTTAGGTACTCGATTTAGTGACGTAAGGAACAAATATAATTTGTAACATTTAATTAAAAAATTTTAATGTGAAAAATTTAATTCAATTTAGTTTTCATGAAATTGGATACTATGATGTTCCACGAACAATTGATTATGTTTTAAATGCAACCAATCAAAGTTCATTGATATGTGTTGGTTTATCAATGGGAACGACATCAACATTGATTACATTATCAGAACATCCAGAATATAATTCGAAGGTTCAATTGTTTATAGGATTTGGTGTAGTCGCTGGATTTCTTAATAAACAATCTTTGGACATGAGGCCATTTCATTTTCTATCAATGATTTCTGTAAATAGATCAAGACTAACTAAGGAAAATTTAATTATAATTAGTTTAGAATATCTAGCTTATTTTTCTTATCATTTTTATTTTATTTTTCAGAATTTAATTGACTCTACTGCCACATTCGAAATATTACCTCAATATTCGATCTACAATATATTATTTGAAGAATTTTGCGTCAATTTAAATATTGCTGATTACTGTTTAATGCCATGGGATATGATTTGCGGTAAAAATGGTAATCAAGTTGATTATGTACGTAAATTTAATTTTAATTATTGCCACGAGCTCAAGATAAATATTCCACACATTTTTATAATTTTAATTAATTCATTTAATCTTTCTAATTACAGAAAGTTATGGTCAATATTTTGAAATATTTTCCAGCTGGAACTTCTGCAAAATTATTTATGCATTATGCACAATTTGCAAATTATCGTAATGTTTATTTATTTATTTATCCAACATTTTAATATTATGTAATATATTTATATTTTGATAATTTTATTTCCAGATAAATTTCAGCAGTATGATTATCAAAATGAAAAAGAAAATATTGAACATTATGGTACATCAATACCTCCACAATATAATTTCGAAAATATTAAATCACCAATGATATTTTTCTATGGTCCTAAAAATGATCCACTCTCGACATTTGAAGATTTATCAGAAATATCTAAAAGAGTTTCAAGTAAAGTCATCACCGAACCAATATCTGATTTTAATCATGGAGACTTTATTGCTGCTAAGGATGTTAAAGAACTTTTTAACAACCGAGTAATTGAATGTCTCGATCATTTTTTCAAAGGCAATATTTCTTTTTAAAATCATTTTTATCAAATAAAAAAGAATTAAAATTAATCCTTCAATGTCTATATATTTTAACAACAAAAAATATTCATCAAACATAAGTATTTAATTATTTTTTAATCTTTAATTTTATTATCTGTCTCGAGATTTTTTTTATTTGTATCCTCTAATGTTTTTTCTTTTTCTAAAATTTCTTTAGCTTTTTTTCTAGCTTCTAATTGACGTTGAGCTCCACGAGGATCAAAGTAAGGATCAATACTTGGCTCAAATGCTATTGAAAGAATTGATTCAACCACAGTTGGTTCATCATTTGTCTCATCTTTGTTTTCGTCACACTCTCTTTCTTTATATGGCTCAACACGAGGCATTTTTCTACCATATTTCTATCAAAATAAAAGTGTTTTTTTTTTAAATAAAATAACAATAATATTTAATAGTAAAAGATTAAACAAAATAATAATTTAATACTCACTGGTTTTGGATATATTGGACGACCAAAAGTATCTTTTTTTCTTGGTGGAGGTTTTTCAATTGGATCACGAGGACGACTTGGTAAAGCAAGTTTATCAACACGCGGTGGAATTGGCCCTGTTAAAGCTGATTTTTTAACTTTGAAAGGATTTTTTTGACGTCTTTTGTCAGGTTTTCGAGTTGGTTTTGCAAGCTCTGCCATTCTTGGTGAAACTAAAAATTATTTATAATATATTTTTAGTTTGTTTATTTATGTTTGATTGATTTATTATTGTTACTATTTACCTGGACCTTTGAGAGCTGATCTTTTAATTGCAAAAGGATCATCGTTCCTCCAAGGGGGTGGTGCAAATCTCCAAGCATTTCGTTCCATCCATTTTGCTTTATTTTTATCATCATCTTCATTGTTTTGGGTTTGTTCAACTTTCATTGTTGATTTATTTTTTTCATCAACTTTTTCAGCATTTTCTTCAGCCAATTGATTTTCATTTTCTTTATCTTTTTCAGTATCTTCTAATTTTTTATTTTCTTTATCAGCATTTTCTAAATTTTGAGCATGAATTCTTTTCATTTTTTCAGCAAGTGCTATTTTACCTCGTTTTCTCAAATCTTCTAAATATTCATCTTTTATTTTTTTTGATTTTTCATCATGTCTGTCTTTTAAAAATTTAAATGATGGCAGAGATAAAAAATTCATCCACGATGTTGGCTGAAAAAATAAAATTAGAATCATTAAATTTCCCAAAGAAATAAATAAACATCATGTAGCTTGTGTTGGTATAAAAAGCCATATTTAAAATTAAAATGAATAATTATAAAAATAATATACAAGCATAGTTTAACATGTAAACATAATGATGATTATGATGATTTAAAATTTGTCGAAAAATAATTATGACAAGAGTATGATCAGCACGATAAATAAATAAATATTCCATTTAAAAATTTATTTATTTTTTTTTTTTTTTGCAAATTTACTATTATCCATATATCTTGGATAAATTGAAAATTAATTTATTTAAAAATTAATTAATTCATCATCGTATTGTAATGACTCGCTGTTATTATTATTTCAAATTTAATTTTTATTAATATTTTCATCTTTTAAATATATTTTATTAAATGTTTATTTATTTTATTTATTTAAATAACTATTATTATCATCAATGTGCTATAGTGGATATTTTTGTTGTGATATATTTTAAACACTTAATTTATTTTCCTTACTAAATACATACCTTATAATTTAACGCACTCCGATAAACACCAGTGTCTGTCATAAATAATAACATATCATCATGCGTCAAAAGTCCTGGACATTTAAGTGCACGTTTTGCAAGTTTAAATAACACTTTTTCATCAACATTTTGTCTGTTAATACTTTCCCATTTTTCTTGTAAATTTTTACACTCCTCAGAACGAAAATCTTTAGGTTTAGATATTATATTAATTCTTGAAGTTGGTTTATAATTAAGAGCAGCACGTGACACTTCATAAATACGTACAGGTTCAAAATGTTTTTTAACAAATTTAGCTAATATTTTAATTCGTTTTGATGGTTTAGCTTTCAAGGCTTTTTTCGAAACACTCAAATCATAAACATAAGGTTCTGGCTTTGGTATTGGTTTTGATAAAATATCAATTCTTTTTTTCATTTTCCAAAGTGGCTTTGATGGTCTTATCTAAAAATCAAAATAACATCAATCAACAAAATTTTATTTTATTATTAATAATTATTTTTAACAAACCACTGGTGGAGGTTCTGGAATTTTACGTGGTTGAGCATTTATTTTAACCCATTTATTAAATCTTTCCCAATCAGCTGGAGTTTTCAACCATCCATTTAATTTTTTTTTTATATTTTTCTTTTTACTGCAAAAATACAAAAAAAAACCAAATTAATTATATATTATTTTTTTTTTCAATTAATTTATTCTAACCTTTCCTTGGTATGTCCTTTTTTTGCTGAATTTTTTTGAACTTTTGAATTATTCACAACTTTTTTTGGTAAATTTACAGACGTTGCTCTTTTTGGTGGCATATTTTTATTTTTTTTAAATAATTTTGAATTTATTTTATTGATCAAAACACATCGAAAAACAGTATGAACATACCAAGCATCTGTTTTAAACAGTGATTGTTATTTGTTTAATTTATTTATTCTAAACATCATTATATTTTTTGACAAACTGGGTTATAAAAAATTTTAGTTTTTCTAAAAAAAAGTAAATTTAAAATGTAATTATGGGTGAAAAGGCATACTACAGATTTCCCTCAGCAGTATCTCATGGTTCTGTGTTGACGTAAGTTAACAAAAAACAATTAAATTTTCACAAAATAAATAATAAACTTTTATATTTTTTTTTAGAAAAAGTATTTACGAAGAATTTCGATCATCAAAAGATTCAACAGCTGATAAAAGTTGGTATCCATCACAAGAAAATTTTCACAAAGATGAATGTCAAGATTTATCAAATAATTTTTCCCAGTTACATTTAAATTTTAAAAATAACAACAAAAAATCAAGGAGATCTAAAAATTCAAATAAAAGTATTCGACGTATTGATTCATTATCAAGACCAAAATATTATACTGAAAAATTTACAAATGATGATGATAAAAAAACTTCAGCGATTGATTTAACACCATTAAAACCAAATAGATATCGAGAAGTAACACCTAGACTTCTTCGTCTTGCTGAGCCAAAATTTTGGTATCCAACACCGACAAATCCATTGGGAAAAGTTCCAGCAAAAGCTCTTCGTGCAAATGGTAAATAGCAAAATATTTTAAATTATTTGAAAGCTTGTTGTAATGATATTTCTTTTCCAAAAGCTTCCAAAAGAATTTTAGAATTAGCAACACCAAAATGGAGAACAGAGACAATTTCGAAACAAGATGAAACGGATAGAAATAATTCGAATGATAAATCATCACAAGATAAATCTGAAATTAAAAAAATATCATTAATTAAAAACCACTTGTCTACTCCTCTCAGCAAAGTACTACAAAGTTATTTAGACAGAGTTTATAAAGGTCCATTTAAAAATTAAAAAAAAAATAAAAATCATTTTGTTTTTGTAAAATTGTAAATTGTATATTATAAATTTTTTTTTTTTCGGACGGATTTATACATAATCTCTTAATATTTATTATAAAATATCATTAAAATTATTTAATATAATAATTAAAATTTATATGTCAAAATACAATTGGACGGAATAATGACATTGTAAAAAATAAAAAAATTATTTTCTTATTAATTTAAAAATTACAAGAAAGGAAAAAAAAAAAAATTTCATATTCAATTATATTTTTTTAAATAATAAAAAAGCTGATATGTCAAAAGGCACTGGTTATTTTTTAAAGTTAAGTTTTTTAAATTCCAAAAAAAAGCCTAATTTTTCTTGTTTTTTTTTTTTCAATTAATTTTCATTTATAAAAATATTTATATATTGTTAAAAAGCTGCTGATAATATTTTTTCTATGTAAAATAAAGTAAAAAATATTTCAGATCTATCAGTTGTACTGTAAATTTTTCAGTCAAAATATTTACAATAATTAGACCAAAAGAAAAAAATAATAATTATTAAAAATATTTAGTACGTAAAAATTAAATTTTTTTTGTTATCTTAAAGATGAAATGGATAAAAAATTTATCGTGAAAAATAAAAAGCAAAAATCATAGTAGAAATTGATGCAAATAATGAAAATTTAATTTCTGCTGCTCCAGCATTACAATCAACAACTCTTCTGGCTCTCATAAAATCAGGTCCAAGCCATTTGCTAAATTCTCTCATTTCTTTTGGTATAATAATTAATTGTTGTGTTGCATCTTGAAATATAAGATCACTAAATGGTCTTGGACTTTCAAACATACTAAAACTAAATTCATCAGCTTCTTTTCTACCATAAAATTGTTGTGCATACATCAACAAATTAATATAAGCATTAATTTGTGTTTCATTATATCCATATTCTCCACCTCTTGTAACAATAGCATTAGCTTTAACTTTACCCAAATTACATTTATGATAATCAGTTGATGGCATTCTTGTACCATCAGGACATAATAATTCAAAATCTTTGGTAAATGTATTTCTAGCCCAATACTCACGTCTTTTACCATCAGTATTTTCCGATACAGTTGTATGTTTAACAAATGCAACATCACCACCACCCTCAACAAGACATCTAAATGCACCAGTATAACCAAAATAATCTTCTGATGCATCACGACGACAATAACGATAACTAACACCATGACAAAGATCACACATATTATTATATGGTACACGTGTATTATATTCAGTACTCAATGCACCAGGTACACATGATTTTGAAAAATATTCAGCAGCAGCACGTATTGAATCACATCCATAACCACGCATCCAACCATTTGATAATAAATATGCCATTGGATAAACCCAACCAGCAGCAGTATAAATACCAGGATGACATGTATTTTTATTTTTTAAAAATGTTATATCTGTTGTTGGATCAGATTCTTTAGCAACAACAACAACATAATATTCTGGTGTTGGAAGATTATATACCTCTGATATAAATGGTATTAAATCAAAACGTAAACCAGCAGTATAAACATCACTTGCATCCAATACTGTTATATCAGCTTGTCCATTTTTAATAGCTTGCATACAATGCATTTGACTATGTCCTTTGTAACATATTAATTCTGGTTTTAATAACTGTGCTTTTAATGCTGTTTTCATTTTAATACATTTTTCTTGTTCTGGTTCTGATGTAACACACAGTGTCATTTTATTAACTGGACATTGACGAACACCAAGTATTGAATTTTCAATATTATTACCAAGATAATATGAATATGTTTGATCTTTTTCAGCAAGTGATATAAAACCTCTTGCTGAATCAGAAAATAATAAATTATGCTGTAATCCATATCTTGGTGATGATTCAAATAAATTAAATACTTCAAGTGGTAATACTGATGGTGGATTGTTTTGTAAATCATCATTATTTGATGAACCATAACCATCACGATTATAATAACTTGAATTATAATTTTTATTTAATGAACCCCATGAATTATATATATTACCATTTGATGATTCAGGTAAATTTGGATCATAACTTTTTTTATTATCATATAATAAATCTTTTTCATTATTTTGTTGATTATAATAATTATTATTATCATAATTATTTGATTTATCATCATTTGTTGAATTAATACCAAAATTTGTATTTTTACCTAATATATCAACTGTTTTTTGTAAAAATTTTTGATATATTTTTCTAATATTAACATCAGTTGCTGATGATACAACAATTGCACGTGATGGTACATTACCCCAATTACAATATTTATATTCATCAATATTTTTTCTTGTTCCATCACGACATAATAATTCAAATTGTTCTTTTTTAATTGAATTTAAATCATAATTTGTTGATGTCATTTCTTGTACAGTTGTATGTACTAAAAATGATATTTCACCAGCATTTTCAGCAAGACAACGAAATGCACCTTCATAACCAGAATATGGATCACTATTTGTACATCTACCACCAGGTATTTCACCAATACAAAGTTTACAAAGTTTATCTGAATTATCACCAGATGGATTATAACGATCAATAAGTGAATTAACAGCACAACTTGGTCCAAAAAATTTACCAGCTGATTTAACTTGATTATTACAATCAATTATTTCAAGTGCACCTTCTTTCATAAGTGTATGAATTGGTGTTATCCAACCAGCTAACATTCCAACACCAGCAAAACATGCTTTTTTACCACGTAAATTATGTATACTATTAACATCACTCAATGAATTTTTTTTAATAACAGCAACAGCATATTGATAATTTAATCCATCACTATATACTTCTTGACTTATTGGTAATAAACTGTGATATCTACCACCAACAAATACTTCACCAGGATCAAGTGTTGTTAGCTGGGCAATATCATTATCCAAAAGTGTCATACATTCTTCCTTATTAAATGCTTGTCGACATTTTAATTGTATATAATGTTGTTCGAAAAATTTACGTTCTCTTTCAACTGCTTGTGAAAATGCAATGCATTTATTTTGTTCAGGTTTTGATACTGTACACCAGGTTACTGTTTTATTTTCATAATTATCAACTGATCCATAATATTGACCTATTAAACATTTATCAAAAATTAATCATAACGCCACACCCAGCATTGTTATTTTAATATTTTAAAAGTAAATTAAAACTACAATATAGGTATTAAAAATTAAATGAATAATTGTGTCATTTAAATAACTTAATAATTTTAATTATAAAGATAATTGTATTTTTGATAAATAATGGTTTTTGTTGTTAATTCGACTTACCTTCAACAAGTTGACAAATCAAAACAACAATAAGACATAACATTCGTATGTCAAAACTTTTGAGAATCACCATTGTAACATGAAACTTTAATACTTATTTAATGCAAAAAATTATATTCTATTGGTATTTATAATTTAAATAAATAAATTATTATTAAATTTAATGACAATAATTAATAACACCCATTTATGTATTTTTATTTGGGTGTGGAGATCAGTGGAGATTAGTCAGCGGGCGTCGGCCACTTGTCGTCAAATTTCTAGATTATTTCAGTAGTGACATCTACTCATTATTTACATAAAGTAAAATTATTTTTTTGTTGCTGCAATACCGATTGAAATTAAGGCTAATGTCCACATCGAGTTTGAAAATGATGATATTTGAAAAACAAAATAAAATTTGAAAATATAAATATAATTTCTAAGTCGCTTGTTGAATTAATGCAAAAAAAGTTTGAGTTATATAATAATTTCTCCGTGTCACTCGGAGTTTCTCTGATTTTTTCTTCGTAATTTTACTTTGCCGAAGTGCGAAGGAAATTCAACGGAGTAAGACGGAGAAATGAGGACGAAAACCAAAAAATTCGGGTCCTGACTTGAATAAATAATTAGAAATTGTATGAAATTTAATAAAAAATTATTACGAATTATTAATACGTATACCCCAAAGAAGTCATAGGGCCGGTTTTGTAGTCCATAGTTACATTTTTTTGGTATATAAGTCTAACGTTTCTCTTCCTTATACCATGTTAACTTAACTATGGACTACAAAACCGGCCCATAGATATAAAAAAACAACCCTTTGGTATAACTTAGATCGCATAATTTACATAATTACAGAAAATTCTCCATAGGTTTTTTTTTAAATTAAATTGGCTATTTTAAACGATTTGAAGGGGAGGTAGGAAGTGGATTTTAAATGTTTTTAATTTTTTTAACTATAATAGTTCAACTATAAGTTAAAAAAATTAAAAACATTTAAAATCCACTCCCTACCCCCCTTCAACCATTTCAAAGTTACACGAAGCGGAACTTCCGGTGAGAGAGGAGTGGGGTCAACCAATTCAAATGTTTGAAACTTTACAGTTGTAGAAAAAAAAAAAAAAACAAACCAACGTATAATGAGTATATAAAAATTCCAATTTAGAAAAAAAAAATTATATTTTTTGGCATAATGGGTAAATTTATAAAACCCTTATTAAATTCAAAAAGCTAGTGTTTATTTATGATAATGAATTTTGAAAAAATCATCAAAAATGTAGATTAATTTGTAACAAATTTAATTATAATCAAAAAAAAAAAATTGTAAATCCAGAAAAAAAAAAAAAAGAAAAAACAAATGTCAAAATAATTATGTCGGGTTATGATGATACATCAAAGAGGCACACTGGTACTGGATGTTGTGGTGAATAAATTTATAATACATACCTAAAACTTGCTTGTAAATAAGTGAAAAAAATTTAATCAATTTGGTTATGTTGATAAATATGTAGGAACAAATTGTAGCCAAGAAAGAAATGAAAGTTTGGAAGATGCAGAAAGAATACGTTCATGTTATTGTCAAGAAAATGTAGGTTGTATAGATCGTGCTGATTGTGGTGGTTTTCGTCCATGGGGTACTGCAGCAACAGGTGCATGTCCAGGACCATGTCAATGTTCTGAAGAAGAAGCTTGGAATTTAAATAGACCACCAAAACCAAATTGCGAATGGTTGGCAAATTTTAGTGAGCTTAGACAACAATGGAGTGATCATGCTCGTAAATTAAATTGTAAATGTTGCAGTTGTACTCCACAGTAAGTTTTAAAACATTTAATTTAAATTTTAGTATAAAAAATAATTTTATTTTGTTTATATTTTTTATAGACATAAAGCTGCTCCATGTAAACCATGTTTACCACCAATAAAAGATGTAAATTCCTCAACAAATTTAAATAAAAAACATTGTGATAATCGTCTTGGTGGTGGTGCATGTTGTTCTTCAAATAATTATAAAACAAAAAAAAATTATTATCCAAATGATGAATCAAATGATGAGCCTTGTGCACCATCAACAAAACCAATATTAAAAAAAAAACGTTCATGTGAACAAACAACTCCAAAAGGTTGTATGTGTCAACCAATGCCAAGAACATGTAATTGTCCACATCCAGTACAAGTTGATGTACGAGCTGATCGTGAATGTACATGTGCATGTCCATCATCACCAGAATGTGCATGTCCACCATCTGAACGTAAATTTTCACGTGCAAAAGTTAAATGTCAAAATGCAAAACTTTGTTATACACCAAGACAACAACCAGGACCAAAATGTCGATGTACAGAATGTCAACCAAGTTTACCACCACCTTGTGATCCTTGTACATCAACAAAGTGTCGTCCATTAATACCAATAATACCAAATGATAAACAAATAAAATACAATAATAAATTGAATCATCATCATGATGATAGATACAGAAAATCATCACCATGTGCAAATAATAGAAAAACAAAATTTTCAAATTTGGATAGAACTGAATGCTGTTCACCATTGTTTTATCAAGCATCAGGTCAGTCTGATAATTATTACAAAAATTTTGAGGAGGATCAACAGGTTGATGAGGGGGTGAAGGATGAGAATTTTCATGATAAAATAATACTTAAATGTCAACGTAATTTTGATAAATCAATTGATAATTATTCAATGAATTTTAAAAAACAATCCAACTATTTAGATCAAGATTTTAGTAAAAATTTAATTAAAAATAAACAATGTACTTGTGGATCTAGTGGTAAATGCAATTTTTGTTGTTCAATTAATATTAATAGAAAATCAAAAGAATCATGTAAAATTGAAATTAATACAAAAAAAAATAATCATGATTATGATAAAACAAATAATTGTAATAATATTGAAGAAAAAAATAATGATAATTGTTTAAAAAAAAAAAATAATTCACGTAAAACTTTAAAATTTATAGAGTCTTTAAAAAGAGCTACAAAATTTTTTCCATCAATGAAAACAAAGGTGTAAAATTATTCAGATGGTACAATTATTATACAAAAAAAAAAAAATATAAAAAAAAATAATTAATTAGATGTTTTATTCTTTTAAAAATGAAAAATTCTTTTAAAAAATATTTTTAATTTCAATTTTAGTTAAAATTTTTTTTTTATTTTAAAATATTATTTTTTTTTTTCATTAAGTATATTTTTTGGGTTGAATGAAAAATTAATATTTAAAGAAGAAAAAAATGGAAAAAAAAAAAATTTTTTTTTAGAATTAAAATTGATGGTTTTGTATGTATCTTTTGTAACTAAAGGTGACTCTGGTAGGTGATGGAGTACAGATGACTAAAAATGTAAAAAATGGTTTGATGTCACATCTTGATAGTATTGGACGTACGACATTTGTGCCAAGTTCTCTTACCCTCATCTCCTTTATCCTGCTGATCCTCGTTGCAGTTATATGGACACTTGGTTTAACTCTATATTATCGTTATCATCGTGCCAAGAAGATATGTACCAGGTGTTGATTTTCACCTACACAATTATTATCATTATAAATTTAAACAATCAATCAAATTAAATCTTCATCAATTTTTATTATAAAAAAAAACATTTTTTTTCTTCATTTTAGAGTACGGAAATTATGGAAAATTAAATAATTCAAAATTAATTAATGGAATTCAATTGGGTAGAAATAATAATTCAATTGGGAATTGTAAAAACGATATTGGAAGTTATAAATGTCTAAATTGTTGTAAGATGAATTTAAATCAGTCGAGAGAATGTGAAACCTCATTGGAACAAACAAATCAATTTTATTTAAATAACGATGATTCAATGGAAAATTATTCTAATAGTGATTGTTGTTGTTGTTTTAAAAATAATGACGAATCACAAAGTACATTATCAAGCAATGAGCCAAGTGATTGTACTTTAAATGTTAATATTCACCTGCAACAAAGTTGTACATCATTGTGTTCAGTTTGTAATAATCGTTAATTAATAATAATCATGTAAACAATTATTGTATTTATAATAAATTGATATGTTATTATGACTAACTATCCTGGTTAATAATTTTTTTAAACAAAAAAAAAAGCATCATGTAGCTTGTGTTGGTATAAAAAGCCATATTTAAAATTAAAATGAATAATTATAAAAATAATATACAAGCATAGTTTAACATGTAAACATAATGATGATTATGATGATTTAAAATTTGTCGAAAAATAATTATGACAAGAGTATGATCAGCACGATAAATAAATAAATATTCCATTTAAAAATTTATTTATTTTTTTTTTTTTGCAAATTTACTATTATCCATATATCTTGGATAAATTGAAAATTAATTTATTTAAAAATTAATTAATTCATCATCGTATTGTAATGACTCGCTGTTATTATTATTTCAAATTTAATTTTTATTAATATTTTCATCTTTTAAATATATTTTATTAAATGTTTATTTTATTTATCATAATCTTTGATAAATTTGTAATTAATTAAATTTGCAATTGCTAGTAGACATTCTTCAGGATGTTTTTACCAGAATATTTAGTGACGCAATTAATGAAGGTATGTCCATGTTAAATATTGATTAATTATATTTTACAGTCAGCTATACTTGTCACTGGTCAGCTTTGCTTTTTGATACTATTAAAAGTTATTACTGAATGTACATAATAATTTACGGTCTGTCTTGTTTCTTGCTTTATCAAAAAAACGTCATGTGGGACATCCCTTCTTTCTCATTCATTCATTCAACAGACTACTCAAACATAAGCTCCACATCATTGTCTTCAATATCTTGGTTTCCTCTTTGAAAACATTATCACAATTTGTTTCACTCGTTAAAATGACATATTTAAAAGTTTTTTTATTATATAAAATCTTTTGTCTTGTTGTGCTAACATTTACCCAAGTATCAGCTGATTTAATACAAAAAAATATCAACCAAACAATAGACTGTGGTGAATGTGCATACTACAGGTAACATAAAATAAATAATCTTAAATTTTTCATGTTAAAAGTTTCATTCAGCTCATCATTGATTTTTAAATATTTTTTATTTTCTTTAAAGATGTCCTGAAAGTTCTACCAAGTGTCTTTTAGGATCAGTTAAAGATCCATGTAATTGTTGTCCAGCTGGTCTATGTGCAAAATTTAATGGTGAACCATGTTGGAATTCAAGTATCCCAAATTTATCAAAAAAATATCTAAAAGACGGATTTTGTGCTGCTAATTATATTTGCCAATTACGCAATGATCTTCTTGATGGGGTAATATTACTATTTAAATAAAAATATAATATTAAATAAAATTTATGATTTATTATTGTAAATTTAAAATTAAAAATTACTCGTGTCACTGACCTAACACACGTGGGATGAAATTTAATTCACATAAATACTCTGCAATCAAAAAATTAGGTCTCATGAACTTTTTTTCATTTTTTATTAGATAAAATTCAATAAAATAAAAATTGCAAGATTAAAATTAATTTTTTTTTTATTGTTATTATTATTATTATTGTGAGATTTATATTTTTTTTTGTTACCTCTTTGTAGGATGAGCCTGAAGCAATTTGTTCATGCCTAGAAAAAAGTCCAGCATGTGGTAGTAACAATGAAACTTATGATACTCCATGTGAACTTCATGAAGAAGCAATGAGAATTAAAAATTCAACATTAAAGTTAAAACATTTAGGTCCATGTCCAAGTCGTCCTTGGATATCATCACCTCTTGAAGACACTAGTGCAACAATGAGTCAACGAGTTGCACTCAATTGTGAAGCCAAGGGTTTTCCAGTTCCTGATATAACTTGGGTCTTTCACTCGTCAGATGGTTCAAGAGTTATCAAATTACCAAGTACAAATTAAAATCATCTAAAATACATACTTAATTTGTTAATATTATTTTTTATTATTTACAATTCATATTTTTTTTTTTTGATCTTGTAATTTTATTTTAAATATAAAGTATATTTTTTTTTTTTTTTTTTGGTAAATTATTATAATGAAAAATTTATTTCGATGTTTTGAAATATTTAAAATATAGTTTTTTATATTTTTACAGATGATGAGCATGAAAGTGCTGTGCATACAAGCGATGGACCAGAAAATTTTATGCGAAATTCTTGGCTTCAATTTTCAAGAATTTCGAAACAACACACCGGAACATATCAGTGTATTGCGAATAATACAATTGGTGTTGCAAGTACAATGGCTTTTGTCTCATTAATATAACAAATTAAAAATTCAATTTTATAATTTTTTTTTTTATATGAATTTTACAGTCTTAAAATATGAAAATTATAAGTAACTATAATTTAATAATTGATATTATTTTTATGTTTATGAAGTTAATTGAAAAACAAAGTTAAAATGTTTATTGTCATGTTGAATTTTACCAATCATCTTGAAGTGGAGGTGGACTATAAATTAAATGATTAATAAATCAATCAGTTGATATTATAATATGTAAAAAAAATGAATAAATTTATTATGTTGCAAATTATAATTAATACTCACTCGGGTGTTCGCCAAGTGTCTCGATCAATGACAACCGTATCAGGACTTCCCCTTTAAAATAAATCCATAATAATATTTATATACAAATTAAAATTCATCGAGTAATAAGTTAATTTTTTTTATATTTTAAACTTACGTTCCTGGAGGAGTGAAAATTGTAGTTTTTTCAATATCATTGCGATATACTGAGGAGAGGATGTGTGCCATTGGTGTAGTAATTGCCATTATGATAATCGAAATTAATAGTAAAAACCAAAATCCATCCTGGAAATGTAAAAAAATATTATTTCAAGTCAATTTAATCCACAGTATTTTATTAATAATAATAAATAATAATTAAACAAGATTTTTGTTTAGTTTTTCATGTCATTTCTTTTTGTGGAATTTATTATAATTATTTTATTAATTTTTCTGATATAATTTATTGACTGCAGTGAAAAAAATTGAAGAGAGACTCTACTGGATCTTGAGATATAAAGAAGTAAAACTAATGATCACAGCTAATGATGACAGCTCGAGAAAAAAAATATGCACTAGTAATTAAAAATTGAATTAATTATAAATTTATCAAAGATGATGATAATAATTATTTAAATAAATAAAATAAATAAACATTTAATAAAATATATTTAAAAGATGAAAATATTAATAAAAATTAAATTTGAAATAATAATAACAGCGAGTCATTACAATACGATGATGAATTAATTAATTTTTAAATAAATTAATTTTCAATTTATCCAAGATATATGGATAATAGTAAATTTGCAAAAAAAAAAAAAATAAATAAATTTTTAAATGGAATATTTATTTATTTATCGTGCTGATCATACTCTTGTCATAATTATTTTTCGACAAATTTTAAATCATCATAATCATCATTATGTTTACATGTTAAACTATGCTTGTATATTATTTTTATAATTATTCATTTTAATTTTAAATATGGCTTTTTATACCAACACAAGCTACATGTCTAGGATATTTTTGCAAACTTGTTAATTGTTTTAATATATTTACCAAAGGTCCTAACACATCTTGACACATTGAAAGTCTCAAACCATTAACAATGTCCCACAAAGGTCGACACTTGGCAGGTCCTGAAATGACCTCGGTAAGTACATGAGTACGCCATTGATCCAAATATGAATTTAAAGTTTCTATATAATATTTCGTTCTCTAAACAAATAAAAAAAAACCAACAAAATCAATTTTAAAAACACAAATCGATAAGTAAACTTAATGTTTATATAAAAAATAAATAATTACAAGCTCGGCAATGACATCTCCTTGTTTATTAATATGACTTTGTATATTTTTCATGTGAATAAATGTTTTATTGATATTATCTTGAAATGGTCTCAGCTGTAATTCCAGTCGAGTTAGTTGATCGACCAAGTTATCTTGAATTTGAACGAGTGGTCTCACTCGTCGGTCTAAAATATTTTTCATCGATTCACCAATATCCTGAAGATTTCTAGATGTTCTTTTATCCACCAGTTGTCTTCCAACATAATGTAAATGTTCCGACATTGCCCCTAAATCTTTATTTAAAATCGGTCCTCTAATCTAAAAAAAAAAAAATACAAAAAATCTTTAAGTACTTCTTACTTTCAGTTAATAGACCAAAAAAAAAACCTTTATATATATAAAATATTTAATTTTAATTACATATGTTCTGTGCTCAGTTAAATTAGGTCCACAAGCATGTAAAATACTTTCTAATTTTTCCTCCAAACTCGGTGTTAATATTTTTAATCCTTTCAAATCTACTTTTAGACTTGAAAGAGATTTTGAAAGCCCTGACCATTTCCAGTAGTCTGCTAATTGCTCCAGCTTTGATGATTGGCCCAAAGGAAATGCTGGATATACTCCTTCATTTTGTTCGCATTTTCTATACGTTTAAAAACAAAACAAACGAAAAAATGCTTTTACATTTTTTAATATATTTTATCCTAATATAAAAAGGACAAACATCATCGGTCTTCCGGACATTTGATTGGTCATTGTTTTTTTCTCACTTACTCTCATACAAATTTCTTTCTGTTTGCCTTTTTCTATTATTTTTTTATTTATTTCGTTAGCAACGAAAAAACAACAAAAAAAAGCGAGTAAACAAAATTTTTTTTGATATTTTTTATATTTTTTTTTTAAAAATTGACATATTAAGCTAGCACAACTTTTTTAATAATCATCGGATCTCGATGCAATTGGGCTTAAAATTTTAGGCGAATTATGTGTTTTTTATGTGTGGAAAAATAAATTTGAAAGAAAATTTTTTTTTTATTTTTTACATTTTTTTAAAAAATTCAAATATTAAGCTAGCACAACTTTCTCAATAATCACTGGATCCTATGCAATTGGGCTTGAAATTTTGTATGAATTGTGTGTTTTTTATGTGTGAAGAAATAAATTTGAAAGAAAATTTTTTTTTTTTTTCACATATTTCTATATTTTTTAAAAAATTGACATATTAGCAATAATTTTTTAATAATCATCGGATCTCGATGCAATTAAGCTTAAAATTTTGTGCGAATTATGTGTTTTTTATGTGTGAAGAATTAATTCAAAAACAAAATTTTTTTTTCATTTTTTACATTTTTTTAAAAAATTCAAATATTAAGCTAGCACAACTTTCTCAATAATCATCATATCTCGATGCAATTGGGCTTATGAATTTTAAAGTAATTATGTGTTTTTTATGTGTGAAGAAATAAATTGAGAAAATGATATTTTTTAAAATTGACATATTAAGCTAGCACAACTTTTTCAATAATCATCGGAACTTAATGCAATTGGGCTCAAAATTTTGTGCGAATTATGTGTTTTTTATGTGTGAAGAAATAATTCAAAAACAAAATTTTTTTAAATATTTTTTATATTTTTTTTTAAAATTGACATATTAAGGTAGCACAACTTTTTCAGTAAACATCTAATCTTGATATTATTAGACTAAAAATTACGTGTGAATTATGTGTAAATAAATAAATTAAAAAAATTTTTCGTCAATTTATTCATTCTTTTTTTTTTTTATGATAATACTTGTGTTTATAAAACCAATGAACAATGAACCTTTTAGAAGGTATAGATACAGGCACGCGTAGCGCGCCAATGTGCTCGTTATATAATAAAGTTTGACAATACAATGGTACATAAAGTTGGTTGATTTAGTAAATCAAAAATATATTCTACTTACTCTAGAAGATCCTTGAGAGGAACGTTGAGACGTTGTCCCAAGAACATTCTTGTTTCCAGTACAGCTTCAAGTGTTTTATAGCTTGGATCTTCAAGTGCTCGACATACAAACATTTCCATATGACTTGATACACCCAATGCTCCAGCTAATACCACACACAGACCAATCGAAATCGGACAGCTCCAAAAAGCTCCACTTTTTATTTACAACAACATAAAAAAAAACAATTATTAAATTAAATATTTCCAATTTATAACTGGCACATTTTGACAATTAATTATTTGTTTTTAAATAAAATTTTTACTAACCATAAAAGTGTAGATTGAACTTTTTTTTGTGATGATCCACATTGACAAATAATAGCAAAAAATAATAATATCCAGATAAAAGTTAAGCCAGCAATTGCACCTTAAAATAAAATTAAAATATATTTTTATTATAATATAAATACCACTTTGCTAAAAAGTAAAAAATAAAAGTTTTAAAAGTACTACAAAATACAGTAGATAGAATATATATATATTTTTTACCAATGCAAATAAGCCATCTAATTTCTTCAAATAACTGTATATATGGTGCAGCTTCATTTGCAATTTTCTTGATGGAATTCAGTTGACTGTTAAGCTCGGTGTTAGTTGATTCAAGGCTTCTTGCTTCTTCAAATATTTTTACACGTGCTGCATTAATTTCTCTTCGAATACCTTAAATAAATAAATAAACATTAATTAATACCATGTATTTATTTTGAAATAAATAAAGCTTTATTATGGATTTTACATTAACCGACGCCAGTTTATATATTTATTACAAAAACCCGACATAAAATAAAGACAAGATTGAGGATATGATACTCAGTAAACATGAGTACGTCTTTGTATTTTCATCAATCGATCAATTTACTGGAATTTTTTTTTTTTTTTCTGTTTATTCATGTCTATGCTTACTACACTCTATCAAAAACTACTTGAATTTATTCAACTATATATAAAAGATCAACAAATATATAAAATAGATAATAAAAATAAACACTTTTTTTTTATTAAAATAACATTAATCTTCTTGAAGAAAAAAAGTATAAAATTATAAATTAAATTATTTATTTTAGAACATTAAAAGTTAAGAGTTGAAGAAAAATAAAATCAACAACATAATGACAAAATCAATTTATTGAACTTCATCATGAGAAGTGAAACAAAGATATTGGAACAAAGATATTCTTTACACTAGTCATTTGTGCCAAGACATTTGTGACCTATTTTAAAAGTTGTTCTGACACTCAAAGTTGGTTTCTTATCGTGTTTCTCAACTTAACGAAAGACCAAGGAATTTTTATTTGACGAAATATCAGTACTATCTTAAACTTGGTTGTACCAACAGGAACATCCGAAATCATTTCTACTGTCTAGACAAAAAACTTTTGATTTTTTTCTTTTCTCATTTTTGTTAGAAATAAAATATAAAAAAAAAAAGAATTTTATTTGTCTAGAGGTCGAGAGCTGCACTGCGACGAGGAGGGATTTCCTGCTGGATAAAATAAAAATTTTACCCTTGGGATATTATACATCTCGTTGTATTTAATTTTCAAATGAAAAAATACTCTATTTGTTTATAACTATAAACTGTAAATATACCAAATTTATATTTCATAAATATAAAGTGGTATTTATTTGTTGATAAATAAATACTTACTATTACGATATTCAAGTGTACTTCGAGAAATGTAATGAGGCACGTAGTGATATTCACCACGTGCTTGACGACCAGCTTCTGTTAAATTATCTCGACCAATTTTTTGAAGACGTAGTAAATGCTGGTCCCTCAGTAACTGTACAAATAAATTTTAAATAAAAAAGACGGAGGTTAAAACCAATTGGATTTTCTACATTTATCTCAAGAGTGACTCTTGTTTAACGACATTTTTGGCTCAACCAATTGTAGCTATATGAACTACTTGAAGCTTTTTTTTTTTTTTTTTTTATTCTTTTGGTTTTGTAAAGTTGTAAATTGACAAGTAAATATATATTTTATATTCATGAATTACAAGATTTATATGATCTTGAAATAAAAAATATTAATACACTGAGGAAAATTTATTTTACTAAAATTCTTTAGCTTTTTTTTCTTTTGTATTTTATTGGAGTGGATGTTCACCTTTAAAAGACAACATTCGTGCAAGTGAGTCATTCAATTTTTAATTATATCAACTTGTCGATATAAATTAAAAAAATAATTAAATTTTTAAATCGTTTAATTTATATTTTTATATTTTTATTATTTTAACTTGAATTTTAAAAAATAATAAATTTTTATTTAATTGAATTTTTTCATATAAAAAAAAAGTTAAAAAAATTATTTGATTTTTTATTCAAGTTTTTTTATAACTGTCTTCACAGTCGCTTAATTTTTTTTTTTTTTTTTTTAATAATAAAAAACTTGTGGGAATTTTAAAAAATTTTATCTTTAGTATTAGGAAAAACCACAAATAGTTGAAGCAACTTTGACATTAATTATTTTTGTTAGTAAAGGTTTAAAAATTTTTAAAATAAATTAAACTATTAAAAAGGTATTTTTTAATTTATAAAAAACATAAAAAGTATAATCATGATTGAGATAGCTCAAACAATCAGACAGACTCAAGTTGACGTCGTAGTCCATCAATTTCACGACTCAATTCCATTCCGAGGTCACGAGCTTTTTCGCCCTCTTTTAGTAAATTCTCAGCACGATTTGAAAGCGTTTGACTTGCTGAAAAATTTAATTTACCAATAAAGTATCTGCACTACAACAAGATTTACTACAAAAGAAAAATAATAATAAAAATAAAAAGGCAAGTAAATAATCTCAGAAAATTGATGATGAAGTACATTTATCAATTGGCTTAAATATTTTTCAATAAATGAATATGAATAATAATATTTTTATAAAATTGAAACCACATGACTTGTGAGAAATAATGATACGCATAGATCAAAGAGACAAAAAATTATATTTATCTATGTAAAAATGTAAAATGAAATTTTCACAAAAACCCCCGAGGGATCAATTTGGTTTTTATTTTTTATTTTTATCCTTTTATCTAAAATTCCTTTGGTCTTGGAGAGATGAACAGAGTTATACACAGAATTCATATCAGCCCTGTTGAATCATAAAATGTTATATTGAAAGTTTAGTTATATCAAAAAATAATTTTCATGTAATTTTAAATATTTAAATTTACCTGATAATATTTAAAAATGATTTTTAAATTTTTTAAAGTTATAATTAAAATTAACTGAGATTTTTCTTGAATATTTTAAATATATTTTGAATAAATAAATTAATGTGATGACTTTACTAATGAGTATTTTTAAAGTTATAATTAAAATTGACGGAGATTTTTCTTGATGGAAATATTTTAAATATTTCGAATAGATAAATTAATGTAATGACATTACTAATGACATTAGTAATGAGTATTTGAAATAGTAATTTACGTATGAGATATTTCTAAAATATGATTTTTGAAATAGAACATTTATGAATATTTTATTCTGAGGTGGTTATTAGAACATTGGTGTTACAAATTTTCCTGAGTAATACGATAAACCGTGTTTAGCTTCAATTACCATTAAAATTAATGTTTCTGTTTAAATTACATATTTAATAAAATAACGTATATATATCGCTGTCTTCCAGCCAAAAACTACCATTCACATATGTAAATATTTGGATAAATTTCATACGAATTTTATACTCGATAGATTTTTGTTGAATATATACTCAATAACATATTAGATATAGATATTTGATTTGTGATTTTTTACAAAGTTATAAATTAATATTTGAAATGAAAATAAACTTTATTATGATATGTTTTTATATAGAAAAAAAAATTATTTACCATTGGCAACAGTGAATAGTCTTTCGATGGCGATATCTAAACCAGTTTCTGATGCCAAGTCAAGTTGAACTGGCTTGCCCAACATTTCTTCGACATCTTAAAAATTTAATAAATAAAGTATTAATTTATTTGGTTTTATTTTATATTATTAAATTATTTTGTAACAATATCCTGTTACAAATTTATCAAAGATGATGATAATAAATAAAATAAATAAACATTTAATAAAATATATTTAAAAGATGAAAATATTAATAAAAATTAAATTTGAAATAATAATAACAGCGAGTCATTACAATACGATGATGAATTAATTAATTTTTAAATAAATTAATTTTCAATTTATCCAAGATATATGGATAATAGTAAATTTGCAAAAAAAAAAAAAAATAAATAAATTTTTAAATGGAATATTTATTTATTTATCGTGCTGATCATACTCTTGTCATAATTATTTTTCGACAAATTTTAAATCATCATAATCATCATTATGTTTACATGTTAAACTATGCTTGTATATTATTTTTATAATTATTCATTTTAATTTTAAATATGGCTTTTTATACCAACACAAGCTATGATTTATATTGAACATAATTAAAATTATTTTGTTTTAATTAATAAACAACATGTTAAACTGGATTCATTAATGTCAATTGAAATGATTTAATATAAAACACAATAATAAACTACTTTATCATTATTTAAAATATCAAGGCAATGCAAGTAATTTCAAATCCGATCACGTCGATATTCCCCAGTCATAATTTATACACCCTTGAGACCCTATTAATTATCAACCATCAGATACGAATTTTCGTAATATCGGTTATTGTTAAATATTTTTTTTTAACATTAATTTTTTTTTTATACCAATTTTACATATTTAAAAATAAAAAAAAAATAAATAATAAAAGAAAAAAATGAGATTTAACTATTGTTATTATGGTTTTCTATCTTTCTTTTTTTTTAAATCAAATTAAATCTTATTAAACTCACTATCTAGATCAGCCATAATGGCTTCACTTGCGACATCGAGACTTCTTGTTAAACAATCACGAATTCCAACAGTTGTACCAGTATGATAATCATTAAGATCTTGAATTGCAGTATTCATAACATCAGGAATTTTTTCAATTCCAATCTTTGTAACTTCATTGGAAATAATTAATCCAATAATTCCAATGCTAAAAATTAAAAAACAAGAAACAAAAAATTATTTTTAACTAATTAAATATTGTATTATAAATTATTTATAAATTTTATAAAATAAACAAATAATAAAGCTTCAAAAAAAACTGTAACACTTTGTCATTTAACTGATCTTTTTTTGAGCAAAAATTTGTGATAAAAAAAATTGTTGACTTACCCAAGAATAAAGACAAGTGTTGAAAGCACAAAAGCCAGACATCTTGGATGCTGTGACGGTTTATAATCTTCTTTGATTGGACGACAGGCAAGCCAAAGCTCAGTACCAGGAATAACACATGCCAAAATACAGCAAGCAGCTAAAAGTGATATGAATCCGACCTCCACATTCATGGACTGTAAAATTAAGATATAAATTCAACGTCATACAGATTAAACGTAATCTAATGAATACAAAATTTTCATAAAAAATATATCACCTCGGACAGCAGCCTTTGAGTTGTTACACGTCTTTCAATTATATCAATTAAAAAATCTAAAAAATAAAAAGAATAAATCATTTTTTAAATGTAAAAAAATTGAAAATATTTACTTACCAATTGATACATTATACGGTTGAATAAATCTAAGAAAATCATGTAAAAATTCAAATTTAAATAATTGATTTTCAATAATTAAATGACCCATTTTAAAATTATTATCAATTTTATTTTTTGGAAAATTTAAAGGTTTTTTTGTCAGCTCCCATTCAATTGGTGTATCCAATTTACGTCGACTAATATTTCTTGTAACACTATCATAATCTTCATCATAAATACCATAATTATCATCTTGATTATCAGCAATTTTATTTATTTCAGTTATTAATAAATTATAGCCAAATGAATTTGAAGCTGATGATAATGATGACTCAAAAAAAAACAGTCCAATCCATAAATGATAACTTGCACCAAACATCACACAAATATTATCTTCAAATGGATTTTTTACTTTAAAAAAACAGCGTATTGTTTCAGCAACTATCAACAAAAAAAAACCATAAGTAAAACAAATATTAAATCACGTTATTGTTGTTAAATATTTTAATAAATAGAATTGAGAACTCTTGGTGAGTATTGTTAAAACTGAGTAGTCAGATTTACCTTGGTTATATTGGAAGGCTTCCATGGAATCCATACAACAGTTTTAAACTCTTGAGTAAATTGTTTTTTAAAAACTGGGCCAATCATAGAAATGATGATATTGTACACAAACAATGATAAACAATAATTGTACGACAAAAAAAATGAAGAGATTCAAATGGTTCTTCTAAATTTTTAAAACAACTATGATTGAAAAAATGTCCAATAGTTATATTTATACGTAGATTAAAAGCCATTTTTTAAAAATTATTTAGAATCCATATATTGGATATAAACAGATGTAAATAAATTATTTTTTTTTTTTATATATTAATTAACAGAGACCTTATTAAAAAAAACGACAACAAAAAATTGAGGTTATGTTATATTTATTTTTATTTTTTTGATATTCAATTGAAGTTTTTTCAGATGGTATTTTGAGTTTAAGAATATTGTTTATATTTTTTTTATTAATAATTAAAACTAGTCACAGTTTATTGACAAGTTTATTTAATTTAAATTCAAGTGTATTTATTATCACTTAATTAACGAAAGAAAAACAACGTGAAAATGGAAAAATAAATTGAGACAATGTCACAATAAGCCACGTGACTTGTCAAGTTTAAATGGCCAATGATGAATGATGATGACTCATCATAATTTTCCATGAAAAATTGATAAAGAAAATCAATAATATTTTGAGGGTCATTGTTTAAAAATAACACCATTAATAATAAATGAAAATGATAAACAAAAATTATAAATAAAATAATATTTTGTCATTAGGGATTTATAAATTTACAATGATTATTATCAGTAATTTAATGAATCCATATGTAATTTTATCAGATACAATAATGTAATTTTATTTTTCAGGTAATAAATTAATTAATTTAAATTGATTGAATATTTATACAATAATATTCATGAGATAAAATTATATAAATATTTAATTTATGTGTAGTATGATTAATGAAGCTTCACTTTCACTGATAACGATCGATAGAAGACGAGTAGAATCTTAAGAAGTCTTATACAAGTGAACAGAAGGTGTGAAGAAAATGAGATTTTTATAATCTCTTGAAAAAGATAGGATAATACGACTAAGGATTAACTTTCATGATCTCGTTTCAATCTTTTAAATCCCATTTCAATATTTTGTCAAAGTAGATTTTTTTTTCTTTTTTTTTCTTGATATTTATATATATTTTTTTATTGATTTTTTTTAAAGAAATAATTATTTACTGTAGTTTAATAAAATTTACAATTTTTTTTTTTAATATTAAAAATTGACTTATTCTTTTTTTTTTTGAATGAATAAATTGATTTTTTTTTTATTTGAATTTTTATGTGGGAAATTTAATAATTTTTATTTTCTCACAAGTTCATATTTTATTTGGATATTTTGATTCCGGGAATTTGCTATGTTGTTAGCATAGAAAATTCCCGGAATGAAAATATCGAAATAAAATATGAATTTTATTTAGAATATTGTTTCAACCATTCGATTGAAATACTAATAACTATTTCAATCGAATGGTTTAATTTTTTATTCAAAAATCTTTCTTCCTGGAAATGATAATTGATAATAATGAAACAATATTTCTACTGACCTAAAAAATAATTACAAAAATAAGTATTAAAATAATTTGTAATTAACCATAATAATTAAAAATCTATGTTAAATATGTATTTGTTCGATCAATAATAGAAACATCTTTATCTACATCTATATCTATACTTAGTAATAAGTAAAAAAAATGTAAATAACATTTTTAATACAATTTTATTAAAGAACATGAACAAAAAAAAAAAAAAAACACTTGCGAATTGTGCAAAAAGTCTCAAAGTTACAATAAAATTATTATTATAAAAAACAATCCTGGCAAAAATTTTTCTCCGCTCTTCTCCGATTTCATCTGATACATTTTTACTTTTTCTCCGATTTTCTATGCATTCCTCCGATTTCTTTCTAACTTTTCCACATTACTCCATAACTTTTACACATCGCTGTACTCCGATTTTCTCCGCATATTGCTGAAATAAAATTTCAAAAAAAATCAGACTTAAGCGAGAAATTATTCCGATTATTTCCCACTTTTTTTGATTTTTGTCTGCATTTTCTCCAAGTTTATACTAATTTTTAAATGGAAAAAAAATCATAGATTCTTTATGAATAAAAAAAATTTCAAAATTTCATAATTTATCACTCATGGCAAATCATTTTCGTTTTGATACTACATAATAGAAATTTTAAAGATTTTATTTTAATTTCTTTTATTTCAAAAATTTTTGAGTTGGAATTTTCAAGAAAAATTTGAGTTAAGGGGAAGCAATACCTTTGAAAAAAGGAATTCGCTCTATCGATAAATATCGGTTAAGGTTTACTTGAAACCAAGGGTATTGCTTCGCCTTGATTGAAAAATTACTGTTGGAATAAGGTTAAAGTCTTGTTCAACGTGTTGCATAATTTTTTGTAATAACTTACTTGAATTTGGTAAATGAACAATTTCTAAATATTTTTTATTGAATCATTGAAACTATTTTGTTGTCATCTTATCACCCAGATTTTTGACCGGATGATAACGACGGGCGTTAATTAAGTTCTCTCCTTAAATCGTCCAGACATGTTTAACCAAATTATCTAATTTTTGACCAAACATATTTGCTGAACAAAAAAAAATTTAGTTTATATAATATACTGAATTTTTTTTTATTCAAAAAACTTCTGATTTATCTCATTCGACAAATTAATGCTATATTCAAGTTATTCATTGTTTTTTTTTTTGATACTATTTTACCTCAAGTCCGACATAAAATATACGAAATCGTTAATGGCACTAATACGGGAAAATACGGAGACATTTACGGGTTCCACACACAATGCAATCAGTCCTATGTTTACCGTAAGATTTTCCGTACCCTGTATAAATGTCTCGGAAAATTCCCCCCCGCATACGGTGCCAACAGCGTTACCGTAGAATATAGGTATATCTATGTACGTATTTAGATATTTTTTAAATGATATAAAATTTGTTGAGTTAATGCAAAACACATCTCATTTGGCAAAACGTATTATGATAAAATCATATACAGCGATAAGATAAAGTGGTAAGAAAATGTCGTAGTCTTGAATTTGCTAGTTAAATTAATTAACAAGTTATATATTTTCTGTGTATATATTAATATACTTGTATTTGCTGCAGGTACATGGTACAAGGTATTCTGCACGTGGTAGAAATTGCGATTAGCATGAAATATACAAACACAACTTGGTACATTAAAGACCTGGAATATTAAGGATAAGTACTTATACACAATATAAATACTCAACTAATATAGCCAAGTACAACGATGATAATATTTCGACTCAACTTCCATTGATGATCTTAATTAAAAGAAAAAAAAAAACAATGTCAAAGAATTGTCTTTTGAATAGTAATTAGAGTAGAAATTTTTATTTTAAAATCTGCTAAAGTCATATTCACATTCTGAGGGTTTTTAAAATTTACATTTTTAATTTTTCCATGGTTTGAATAGAATAAATTTGAAGGAAATTTTATTCTACGTTAGGTATTTTTTTGTGGATTATTATTTGATAAAATTTTGGTATTTTTCTCAGTTGTTTATTTGAATTTAATTTAAAAAAAAAAATATTTAAAATATTAATGAAGTTATTTTTAAATGTTGCAATCTAATTTTTACAATATGTATTTGAAATATTTGCATTATATCATCATACCAGTTTTATAGTTGAATATTTTGATTAAATACATTTTCCAACTATTTCATAACAAATTTTGAAAATTGTTTTAAACTTATTATAAACGCACGGGACATAATAAATTTATGAATGTCGATAATTCAAGGGTCAGGCTAGTCGATGATATAGTAAAAGCTAAAAAAGCACTCTAAATATATACAACAGATAGTCTTTGAATTTATTTCAAATCTCAAATTAATGCTAAAAATATTTAGCTAAATTTTTGTACAAAAAGAACATTATTTTTTAAATTTTATTGTCGATTGTTTATTAATTTAATACATAATAATATTCCATGTTTATGACAGCAAATTTTAGAACAATCCCATTATAGAAATTACAAAACAACCCCTTTCACTCACACCAACGAGCTTTGAAATTACAGCTTCACTTTTGTCACACAAATTTGACTAAGTTAATTAAAATAATAATTTTTAAATATTAAATTAATATATAAGCTTTTAAAATTTTTTAATAAGCTTTATTAAAAACTTTAATAGACGATTAGAAAAAAGAAAAAAACCATGACATTGTTTTTGATAATTTTATTTCATTCAAAGTATATTTTTTTTTTAATTTTTCTGGGTTAGTTGGTGAGATGTAAGAATAAAAATAAAATAAAAAAAAAAAGGCGGAGAATGGTAAAAATGGTTTGAAAGATGATGAAGAGGTTGATTTTAAATTTTTGGTATGGGTTGTGTAAAGAGATATATATGGTTTGTTGAGGATAACTGTCGGGACACATAAAGAGAATTTAAGGGGGTTGAAAATAAAGTAGGGGAAATATGGGCGCCAGCTAGTAGAAACTAGAAACCAAATGGCAAGTAGTGCGTCGTCAGCCTTCGTAACGTTGCGACTGTCCTTTTATGTCGCCTTATATTTTTTTTATATGAGTATGAATAATAGTCATGAATAAAAAAAATAATTGTTATTAATATTAACAAATAAAAATGTAAAAAAAAAATATATAATTATATTTTAAATTTAAATTTTGTAAATAAGAAAATTTATGAATGAAAAAATTATTTATTGAGTAATTAGTATATTAACAATTGAATAAATTAATAAATTAATAAATAGATAAATAATTGAATGAATAAAGAACATTAATTTACAAAGAAACATAAATTTGAATTTTTTTTTTATTTATCTTTTCAGTTACTACTGAAAGTGATGTCACAATCGAAAACACGTTTGATAAATAATAACAAAAAAAAAATAATAATAATTAATAATAGTGAAGTTTTTCAAGTGAACAATTATTGATGCAATAATAACAAAGTGTTTATATTTTTTTTTTAAAATTTAATATGAATAATTTATAAAATTTTTTATACAAATTAAAACAAAAAAAAAAAAAGTGTTAAAAAGAAAAAAAAAAATTAAATAAAGTTTAATTATTTACGAGGAAAAAAAAACGAAGGATTATATTGTTTATTTGTTTATTTATTTTCATTTTTTTGGTGCTTTTTGGGTTATTTTTTTGAATGAAAAGTTGAGAAGGGTAATGATTCAGTGATAATGGTCAATCATCGGTCAGACAGTTCGATTATTTTATGGAAAATTATGGATCATGGTAATTAATTATTTGAATAATAATATATATATTATTTTTTTGATTTGTTTATTTATTTATAAACTTTATTTTATGATTTTGAATTTTTTGCTTTTAAATATGTATGGGGTATTTCATGGCAAAGTAAGGAAATATTTTTCTCACTCGATTTTTCAAATAAAAAATAATTTATTAAACGTGTTTAATTGTTTATTGTTTAATAAATAATTAAATTGGTTATTTATTTTATTTAGTTATTGATTTTATTATTTTATTTATTTATTTATTTGAATTTTTTAGTGGTGATTTAAAATAAATTGACTGGATATATTCTAATCTGAAGAGGTTATTGAAAATTTGTTTTAGACTACTTCCGGACTCTCAAGCTTCCGCAATAGTTGACTTGATTGAAATTGAAAATATTTTTTATTTTATAAAATAACAAAGTTCTATTAAAATTAAATTTTGTTGAAAAATTTTTAAAAAACTTTTATTATTGTAATATTTTTTTATTCATTTTTACAACGTATTTTATTATAACCCTTCGACAATGTTTTCATGAATATTTTATGGTCATTTTTTTGTTTTTTTATTTATATACCTTAAAAAAATAACTAGGTTTTTATTCATTTACTCTTTGTTTCAATGAACATATAGTATCAGTTATTTTTTTTAAATAAACCTTCACAAATTTTTTCTATGTAGATTTTTATATAGATTTTTTTTAAAACTATAAAAATTGAATTGAAATCTTCAAACGGATAAAGACAGAGAATTATAACATGCATATTTGGATGAAATGAATTTTATATTTGTACATATTTGAAAAAGGTAAATCGTTTATTTGTATTTATTTGTTTTTATGAAAAAATGAAAATTCTTTTTTCAAATTAATTAAATGTGCGTACATAATTAAATGAAAACAGCTATTTGAGTTGAATAATTGATAATAACGAAATAATAATTAATTTGTGTATAAATTAAATTAAATATTTAAATCAAATTAAAAATATATTTGAAAAAAATAAATCATTTATTTGAATAGTTTCATTTTTTTTTTTTTAACGAAATAAATATTTATTTGTATGAAAAATAAATTAAATATTTAAAGTAAATAAATGATTATTTGTAATTATTATTACATAAAAAAATTGAAAAAATAAATTTAATATTTATTATTTATTTAATAAAATGTAGTATGAAAATTTTTTGAAATTATTATAGAAAAAAAAAAGTCAAAATTCAAGTATATAAATTTTTGAAATTTATTTTTATAATTTCAAATAAAATTTATTAACCACAAATAAATTAATATTTAAAAAAAAATAATTTTCATATTTTTCATCAAATAAACAATTAACCTTGTAATTTAATTTCAAATAATTTATTTTATTTTTTGTTAATTAAATTTTCATTTATCTCAAATAAATATATTTTTAAAAATCAAATTAATCAATTTATTTGTTTGAAATAAATTCTTCTTTCTATGCATATATGATTTATTTTTCGATCGAATAGTAAAAAAAAAACATTTTGTCAGTTAGAGTGGATTATTGAGCTTTATTATATTTTTTACATTACGCGCTTTTTGCCAAGTGGCTTTGAGTATTTCTATCCTTGTAAAGATCAGAATTCAAAAAGTTAGTAAAACGTTCAAGTATCTGGCAAAGTGAAGAGAGATAAGAGCAACGTCCTTTTACGATGTCAACTAGATGGAACGAAACTTAAAAACTTTCTTAACTTTTTCAACTCTAAATCTCTTTATAATATATATAAAACAACAAAAAAGTAAAAATAAATAAATGAAGTATTAAATAAACAAAAAAAAAACTCATAATATTATTACAAATAAACAATTAAATATTTATTTTTTTTTTGTCCTCTTTATTTATTTATTTTTACGACACTTTTTTCTTTTTTTTTCATTTTCTTTTCTCACTTCTCATACCGCATTTTAAATTTACCCACAAAATTTTATCAACTTTTTAATATGAAAATTAGTTTGATAACTCGACAGTTCAACGTGAGAGTTTTGATGCCTCATTCTTATAATTTAGTTTTCACACAAGCTTCAAAGTTTTTTACCTTTACCCAAACCTTTCGAAATATTTTAAATAACTAAACTTTAATTATCAAAAGAATTGATAAACGTTATTTTAATTATTCATATTTTATTTAATTTATATTTTCCCCTCAACTGGGTATTATATTTATCAAGGGTAAATTTTGTTTTGTTTTTTTTTTTTTTATACCTTTTTAATATACTCCCAGTGCTTGTTGTATTTATTGACTGTCTTGTTTAGTTCAATTTCTCCTAACTCAGTACTCATAAATCATGTTTTATTTTTTTTGGCTCACAAAGAATATAGCTATGCCAAGTTAATGTCGCGTATATAAAATCAGTTATATATAAAAAATATTGAGTTTATTTTACAGTAAGAGTTTGATATTTTAAATCGTTGTCACGTCGTTCTATCAATATTCAACTGCTTGTTTGCTGTATGTAAATATCCCTTCTAGATTTTATTCATAAAAATTTTTCGGTATATATATATATATTTTTTTTTTGGTTTATTGAAGTATTTTAATTAAGAGTTACATTGGTAGAATAATAGTACAGGTTTAACAGTAAAAAAAATATATTTTTTACGACAAAAAAAATATATAGGAAACCGGACATTTGTTTAATGAAGGATTGACCAGCTCTCGGACTGATTGTACATATCAATGGGATTTTTTAATCGTGGTTGCTTGAAAGAAAATAAAATATTCAACATAAATATCTACTAGGGAATAAAAAATAAATAAAATACGAGTTTACCAAAGATATAATAATTATTATTCGATTGATAATAAATAAAATAAATAAACATTTAATAAAATATATTTAAAAGATGAAAATATTAATAAAAATTAAATTTGAAATAATAATAACAGCGAGTCATTACAATACGATGATGAATTAATTAATTTTTAAATAAATTAATTTTCAATTTATCCAAGATATATGGATAATAGTAAATTTGCAAAAAAAAAAAAAATAAATAAATTTTTAAATGGAATATTTATTTATTTATCGTGCTGATCATACTCTTGTCATAATTATTTTTCGACAAATTTTAAATCATCATAATCATCATTATGTTTACATGTTAAACTATGCTTGTATATTATTTTTATAATTATTCATTTTAATTTTAAATATGGCTTTTTATACCTACACAAGCTACATGATGTTTTTATTTATTTTTGTTGGGGAAATTATTAACCAGAATATTTTATTTCGAGATGATTTGACCAAGTTAATCAAGTTTAGGATATTTAATCGGGATACTTGTATTTATTTTAATTTTTTTAAAAAAAGTTTTATAAAGCCCTATTTTTTAACATAATTTAAAAAAATAAATTTAAAATTTTCATATTTAAATTTGATAAGATAAAACAGCTTACAAAATCGATTAAGATAGTGAAACAATATAAAGTTGAAAAATTCAATTTTAAAGCTTATTTAATTTTGTCATATACTGAAGGGTGAAAGATAAAACAAAAAAATGATACTCATAATAACATATTGTTAAAATAAAAAAGGTTATTGTTTCATTTCCTTGAATATTTTCGAACAGATATTTTATTTTTTAATTATGAATTTTTTTCTTTGTTTACTGTAAAAAAAAAGGAGAATTTCTATTGAAAGATAATAACAATCATATGAATTTTTTTGTAAAAAAAAAAAAAGAAAATTAATATGCATTTGACGATAATAAGTTTAGATGTTTTTATGCGGGTCAGTCAAATAACAATGAAAAATTTACAAAGTAACATTTCAAGACATAACTATGTAAAGTTTTTAGACTTATTTGCTGTTAAAGTCAAATAAAACAAATTCACCACCCGTACAGCAAGTTGATTATGTATATAAAAAAATAAAATAAAATAATAATACATATAATAATATGAATTTTAAGTAGCTAAATGTAACTAAAAAAAAGTTTTTTAGATATTACAATAACTAAAGTGAATATACAAAGAAAAAGTTTTAAATTTATGAATAAAGTTGTTAAATATTCGTGTTGAATATAATTCTATACAATTCAAATAAATATATCATTAAATTACAATAAAATTAGAATAAACTTTTAATATTTTATTGATCTTAATTTTTTTTGTTTCGAAATACATTTTAAGAGAAAGAAAAAAAAGTCAATAATGTTTCTCTTCGTTAACCACTTTTATATTTAATTGAAAAGAATACACAATATATTGGCTGATAAAAAAAAAGAAAAACAATGCTTTGTATTTTTTACAGACAATAGCTAAGTCTGTTTATGTGTTTCGAGATAAATTTTTCATTGTACAAGTTATTGGAAAAATAATGAAATAAAATTTTTCTCAAACAACAATGTATTACAATTTCGAATGTTGAAAAATTCCAGATATAAAAAGTCAATTGGATAATATAAAAAAATATAATACAACAGAAAATGGGTGGATTTTTTCGTAAGAAATTGAATGCTAAAGTCTACTCAATAAAAATTGCACATTTGTTGGGAAATGGTGTGAAAAATATCAAGCCACGTAGAATTACTTTTCGTATATGCATACATGCACACGTTTCGGTGGGATTGTTGTTTACCGAAATAAATTTCTAGTACATGTCACATGACGTATTATTTAAAAAAACAATATACATCAATCTCGAAGAAAATTTTAATCATCACAACAATTGTTTTTAAAAAAGAAATTAATTATAAAAAACAATGAGAAAATAAAGCATTCTTGTTAATAATTTCCCGAAAAAAAATTAATAAACATCATGTAGCTTGTGTTGGTATAAAAAGCCATATTTAAAATTAAAATGAATAATTATAAAAATAATATACAAGCATAGTTTAACATGTAAACATAATGATGATTATGATGATTTAAAATTTGTCGAAAAATAATTATGACAAGAGTATGATCAGCACGATAAATAAATAAATATTCCATTTAAAAATTTATTTATTTTTTTTTTTTTGCAAATTTACTATTATCCATATATCTTGGATAAATTGAAAATTAATTTATTTAAAAATTAATTAATTCATCATCGTATTGTAATGACTCGCTGTTATTATTATTTCAAATTTAATTTTTATTAATATTTTCATCTTTTAAATATATTTTATTAAATGTTTATTTATTTTTTAGTTGCTGGTGGATATTTTTGTTGGGGATGATTTCTATCTCCAAGGTACTTTGACCAGGAAATTTACTATACTGTTTAGATAGCGAACTAGTTTTTTCATCATATATATTTTTTTTTATGTATATTTTTTTTATAGTGTTGTAATCGACTAGTGTGCGGTTGATCGAAAAGTCTCTGATGTGTGAAAGAGTTTTGTATATATATATATTTCTCGTTGACTAGATCGAGTTCTTTTCATTGGATCGTAAAAAAGAAATTCTGTAGATGACGGTGGTCGCCTGGTGAAACGTCACCCTTGGGAATACACGTCGACGAATGAGACTTTGAGGGCGACGAACTAGTCGCAAAAGTCAAAAAGTAATGTTAAAAAACCAAAATAGCCCTACAAAAATAAAAAATTTACAAAATAAAAAAATAAAAAACAAGACGATTGCGTTTAGATAAGAATAAACTTTTTTTTTTTTTTTTTTCATAGAAAAAAATATAAATTTAAAAATAAAAAAGAAATGAAAATTTTTAAATCAGACAAAAAGATTTCTTATACTAGTCAAATTCTACCCAAACAAATGAACAAAATTCTTTTTTTCGTTTTTATGGATGAGACCTCTATGTTTGCGTTTTGTACCCACATTTCTTTTTTTTTTTTTTTTTCTTTTTCATTCTTATCATTTTTATTTTCATCGATTTTTTTAAGCAAGTTTTTTTTTCGCTACATTACTTTCACGCTATCATACGTTGCTCTGGCTTTCTATATCTTTCGTTTACTGCCATGACCTCAGTGTCACAGAGAATTTTCATCGTCCAGAAATAAAAAAAAAAAAAAAAACTCACCTGCTTTATTCACAATTTCCTTTGTCATTTTTTTTTTATTTTTTTATCTCTCTACTTTTTTTTTCATATGCAGAGTCAACGACAGGTTATAAATCTCAAATAAAGAATCAAAAATTTTTTCTTTTTTTAATACCAAATATATTTTATTTCCAACAAAATATTTTCATTCATTGTAAATAATTATTTGAATTAAATATAATTTAACTAAAATATTATATATTTAATTTTTTTTAAAATAGCTTTTGTCATTTCAAAATAAAAAGAGACGAAAATTAAATTAAAAATAATAGCAGAAAAAAAAATAGACACTGCTTAGAGTCTAATGGTTCTTGTAAGTTTTTGAAACGTTTAAAATTTCGAAATCTTTTTTTTCCATTAAGTATTGTTACTCTTCATTTTAGCCGTTTATTTTTCCTATTAAAGTTTATCTCTATATGCCACATGACATTCATGAAAAATCCAAATAATTTGACCATATAAATGCCATCCGGCACAGCGTCCAAATCACTTTGAAAGTATAACATGCTCAATTGCAACCAGCTCTTCATCCATTTACCAAAATGATTATTTTAAATATACATATATATTGTACTGAAAATGACATAATAAACCTATTGTCAATCTGCACACATCTCTCTTATCATCCGATAAGTCTTATTCAAAAGCTCGAATTTCAAATAATACGTACAATTTTGTATCTTTATATATATATTTATTATCTACTCACAAATTTTCTTGTACATTTGTAAATATGTATTAGAACATGTTTATCTATATTATGTCAATTTCAAATGTTCAACAATTTATAACTTTTGCTGTGTTCGTGATATTGAAATGTCGTTCTTGAATTGTTTGTATAATCTTGAGAAATATATACATAACTTTCTGTCTTCATTATCTCAACTTTAATTTCATCAACTTGAAATGCTAATTTTAATTATTTACTTATTATTATTGTTTCTATATGAATGTCTAATTTTTAAGCTCTCAAATTTTATTAAATTATATTTTTTTTTTCATTTAATAAACCTATTAATAATTATTTTAAAAAAAATGAAAATTTAGTGGAATTATTAGCGTTTAATTAATTATTTTTACACAATTAATTTTGTAGATAAATAATTATAAATTTATTTGGAATTTTGGAAATAAAAAAAAGAGCTTTGTTGAGTAATTTTTTAATTATAAAATTAGTTTATTTATTTATTTATTTACCTGAAGTTTGAAGAGAAATAATCGAGCTTTTTTCTAATGATAAAAACACTTGTGATTATAAATTAACAATGATAAAAAAAATTGTTTAATCAAGTACAAAAATATTTATTGAAATTGATTTAAACCAAGCCTGAGTGTGAGCTTTTTTTTTAAATATCAAAGTAATATTTATAATTAAAAAAAATAGCAAAGTAATGAATAAAAAAATTTCTAAATTCATTATGAGCTTATCTTTAATTCATCCTCATTTTATGATGGACTTAACTTTACCCTAAATATATTTTTAACTCGGATAAATAACCATTTGAAAGTTTATCATTTTTCATTTTCGACAATTATTATTTTTTATTTCTCGTAATACTTTTCAAAACTTTCTATAAAAAACACTTGTAAAAATTGAATTTTCATTTTGTAAAATATTTTATTTTCTATCAGAGAATAAAAATAGTAATAACCATAAACTTGAATTGCCATTGATACTCTCTCAAACATTTTAAAATACAAAAAAAAAAAAAAATTATTACGAATTTTTAAATTAAATTTCAACATACATAATGTACTGATTAAAATAAAAAAAAAAATTCTGGTATTTCAGGTGAAGAAGAATCAAAGTTCGTTGCGTTCAAGATATTTCAATAAATTGCAGGAATTACTTAATCGAAAAAGTTGATAAAAAAGAGGAAAAAGAAAACGAAACAAAAAAAAAAAATATTTCAGCCTGAAAGTGTGAATGAAAGAGAAAGAAAAAAACTGATCATTATTATGTGCGAGAAATTTTAATTATTTTATCGTAAAAAAGAGTGGGTGATGTTGAGATAAAGTTGGAATCTCATTACCTATTCATTATTTGCAACTCGGGTCGGCTGTCACATCATAGATGCCATCAATTTTCCATACACCGAGTCACTTCAATGGTGAGTTTTTATTTCCACAAAGTAAACACATGATTGTAAAAAATAATAATAATAATTTATATAATAAAAAAAGTAACAAAACATGTGTATAATTTTGTTCACTTAAATCGATACTTTTTTATAGATCCTAAGCAATGAGGTATGGAATGATCACACTCATCAATGTGAAACAGCTAAAAATCAAATTTAAATTATTCAATTTAATGAGTATAATTTGATTGCCAAGATATAACACAGATAAAATGTTAAATTTTTAAATTATACTATTCAAAATGACATGATGAATTATGAAAGAAGAAAAAAAAAAAATTCATCTCGGTAGCAAACAAGCTGTTTGATTTTTTTTTTCAAGAAAATATATGTAAGTTTATGAAGAGTTGTATTGTTTTTTTTTTAAATAAATATGTAAATTAATAGTTGATTTAATTTTAGATGAGGATATATTGACAAAGGGTGGGATAATAATGACGAATATTTCAAAATGATGTTTGAACATCATGTTTCACCGACCCTATTGCCACCTGCATTGAATCAAAGTATTTGTTGGTCTGATTTTTCAACGAAATTTTTTTGGACAATACCAGGTGTCGGTGAAGTTATACGTGCAACAATTATACTGTTTTTAAGTCTTGGTATATTGTTTTTAAATTTACTTGTTATTTGTGTTATAAATAGTCAAAGATACAGTAAATATATTCATGCACAGGTAAATAAAAAGAAAGTAATTTTTAATTTAATTAAATATCATGGTTAAAATATCTTGGATGAAAATTATTTAGAAATAAAGTACGCTAGGTAAAAAAATAATATACCTATATTATTTGAAGATTGATGGATTTTATTACTGGAAAAATATCGATGTTGATTTGGAATTAGTTGCGTTGCTCGCGGATATTTTAAATAACGGTGGCGCTATGAGCATCGTTTATGGGAAAATTCGTGGAAAGTGCGGAGGCATTTGGGTACGTAGGTTACGGAAAAATTGACGGGGAAAATTCGATGGTTTTATAGTGACAATAGTGTATGTGAAAGTCATAAGATTCTCCGTATTTTTCGTGAATTTCTCCGGATTAGTATCTAATAAAAATTTTGTAAAAATTATTGTTTATTATTTAATTTTGTTTTTTGAACATTATGCATTTAATATATGTTGAATCGTTAAAAGCTCTATCTTAGCAATTTTGAGGGCATTTAATAAATAAATAATTTAGATTAGAAAAAAAAAATATACAAATAATTTTTTTGATAATCGTGCTGATAAAATTTGAGCTAATATATATCGCGGTACTGGAAAAAAGGAAATTCATTTAATTATTTTATTTGAATTTTTTTAAACTTATTTCAGTTACTTTGACGCATATCCAATTGATGTTATAAATCGTATCTTTCTTTAATATAATAAAATAATTTTTCAATTGAAACAAATTATGTTTTTGTCTCAATTAAAAATTTCTCAATAAAAAAAAAAGTTAATTGAAACAAAAAAATAATTTTTTTCAATTAAAAAATTATTTTATTATCTTAAAAAAATATTTTCCAACGGCAAAATTTTTCTTACTAAAACAAATATTTGTTCAGAAGAAAAAAGAAACATTTTTTTTCATTTGAAGTTGAACTTTTTTCTCTGTTCCTGTTGAATATTTTCTAAATACATTTTGAGAATACTATTTATATATTTACTATTTATTTGACCCACGTAAAAGCTCTCTGCCTCAGAAAGTTTAAATTTCGAAATTCGTAAATATTTCGTCGCTAGTAATTTTTACTTACCAGGGGATATTATGACCAGGATATTTAATCATACAATTGATAATAATAATAAAAGTTTATTTTGTTGTTAATTATTTTTTTTTGATAGCCAAAGTACCTGCTTACCAGTCTAGCCAGCAACGATTTAGCTATCGGTCTATTGGTAACGCCCTTTGGATTTTTGCCAGCAGTCTATGGTTGTTGGCCTTATGGTGAAGTCGTATGTCAAATTCAGGTAATTTTAATTTCAAAAAACAATAATTTTTTAACACACTCTCTGTCAATAATATATTTTTTTTTTTCAAAAAAACAATGTAAATTTATCCTATTTATTATGTACAGTAAAAAATAATTCAATTGTCAACTTTTATTATTTTTTTGATGTTCAATTTAATATAATGAAAATGGCTTTGAGGTGAAAAGCCTAATTTGTTGAGACAAGAGATATGTGTGCTTTTGGCTCAAGGGAATTATTTGCACGACTAATTAAACACTGTGGTTGACGTACTTGTACGCAATCTGAAATTTACACATATTCAGCACGTTTTGCTCATTTATATATTAAGCTTCAATCAAACCATGTGCACGGAATTCAAGCCACAAATTTAACAAAGATAATTATTTAAATTTTCGCTTTCATTGTAATAAAGTCAAGATTTTTTTTTTTACAATTAACTTTATTCAATTTTAATAAATCCACAAGAAGCCCAGTGACATTAAAGATTAAGTATTTATTTATTTATTTTTTCTATAAACTCATGAATCATTCTTTCCATTTCCCTGATTTTTTTTTCCTCTATATTTTCATATATAAATAATTTTTTTTTCATCCTTTAACTAACTGGATTTTGGTGGCTGTCTCCAAGCAACGATAAATGTCACCATCTGTACACTGACACATGTGGTTGCATATCGTATCGAATTTTTCTTTTAAAAAATATGAAAAAAATTAAATTAAAATTCAAACGACTCTTTTACTTTTTCATGCCAATACACAACTTTATGCTGGTCTACAATGAGATAATATTTTTAAATTAAAAATTTTAATTTGTTAATGCACCATATGAAAATTTAATTAAATATATATTCTAGTAGATAAAATAAATTTTTGAAATTCAGGGTAGCTAAAGAGTTGAATAAATGAAATTCAAATATTGGAAAATAAACGATTTGTTGGTTTTAGTATATATATTTTAGTCATCTTGGAAGGTAGCTACGGTAATTAACTCAATTAACTCAATTAACGTTAATCGATTGAGTGATGATGTACAAATTCAAGGCATCATAGACAAAATGCTTCAGTAATATTCTGGCAAAGTGACCTCTCTATGTACCCATAAAATTAATTTTGAAAAAAACATAATAATTTAACATGAGTTTACTATTTATTGAAGCATTTTTTTATTCAATTTTTATTAAGATTATTTTGTAAATATATTTATCAATTGATAGCCAACAGAATTAGAATTTTATCTTAAAAAAATTTTAGTTTAAAAATTTGATAAAATAAATATCAGCAAATTTTTAAGTAAATTTTTTTCATAAATAAATTCATTAATCATCGTATTGTCATTATTATTAAAAATTTAATTATTATTCATCTTTAAAATTGTTTATTTTATGTATTATTAATATTAAAAATCTCGAATAAATTTGTAATTAACATTTTCTTCGTGAAAAAAATTTAATCAAGCTTCAAGCTTTAAAGTAAAAAATACACTAAAATGTAGCTTCTTTGATACATAATAAAGCCAGTACTCTATATTTTCTAAAAAAAAATATATACAAGATAATTTAAAAAAATTCTCAAGTAATATTACCATGAAATCTATAAATTTGTTTTAGTAAACCACACCCGAGAAATGACCATGTAACCAAAGGTTTTTGGACATTGTCCAATAAAAAATTTCTGATAATCCAGAGAGGATCCTCGTAAATCATATCCGATTTATCAATAAAAAAAAAAACAACATAAAATATCATCAATGAATCCACCTTTGCCATTTCTTATAAAAAATATAAATTCAACTTTTATTTCTTCATTTTTATTGTATTCTTCCAACAACTTTCTGTACTCGTAATAAAAAAAAAGAAATACAAATTTTTATATTACACAAAGTTAAACAATAAAAAAGTGAATTTTTCATTTAATTTGTATTATTATTTATTTATATATTTTTAACAATAAATTATAGGTAATTTTGTTTTTTTTTTTAAATACAATTACAGTGTTTAAACATTGAATTTGTGGGTGAATCGAGGTGTATTGACTTGCATTGTGCATAAATTATCTTGGAGGACAAGCTGTCGTCCTTTCGTATAACATATGTGCAGTGTGATTCTACATACAACGATACTTCCGTAACACTAAAAAAATATTTCAAACACTAAAAAATTTACCCATAAAAATCAACAAAAAGTCATAAAAAAAATATAGATTTTATTTTTTTTATAAAATTATTATTGTTATTTAAAAAGAAGAAAAAAAGTTTATTTTTTTTTTGTGTTTTTTTTTTTACAGAGTTACTTGAAGTAGTTGAACATCATGAAAATTGATGGTATTTTTTGCTAAAATTGACATTTTCATAGTGTAATATTTTTTCAACGTTGTCTTTTATGTTCACAGGCACTTTTACGTGGTGCTCTTACTCAACAAAGTGCTGTAATACTTGTCTGCATGGCAATCGATCGTTATGTGTGTATGCTTCATCCTCATCGTTATTATCGTCACTCTTCAAAAAAGGTATGTTCACTATTACAACATTTTCTTCTTCTCATGTTTAATTATATTTTTTGGATTTTTATATTTTATTAAATGGTTTTTAATAACTGTCAATGGATTTGAGGTTTATTTGAAAAAGATGAAAGATATTAATAGCTGTTGTTTTATTTTATAGCCAAGTGATTTATCATTTTTTGTTTTTTATAAATTTTTTAAAGTTAATTTATTTAGCGATTATTCAAGTACACTCAATTATAAATGCTGTGCGTTGAATTCCCACAGTGGTAATGGCCCATTATGTTTTAAAATTATGATTATTTTTATTTTCTATCGTTGTCTATTTTTAGATGGCTTTTTTTTCATTGTTTTGATATTTTTTTTTTATTTGAAAAGCTAATTTTATATTCAAGCTGAAAATGAAAAGTATTATAAATCGTTTTGTTTTTTATTTTTGGGATTATTAATGTTATGTTGGAGTTATAATTATTTTATTATTTTTATTTTGAATAGTTTTTTTTTTATATTTTTATTTGGGTGTGTGACGATTTGAATTCACTGTTGTGTATTTTTTATGTCAAGTTTGTGTTGGGGTGGCTCAGTTGGTTATGAATGTGGGAGATGTTGAAATATGCTTTAGTTGGTTTCTGTGGTCGAAAGCTATGTACATATTGGTATAGGATTATTAAAGTTAGTTTTGGAAACTGATATGATGAATTAAATATCTTTATAGATTTTTTTTCTTGTCAAACATATTCATCAAACTAGTAGCACAATTAAATATCATCTTGAAGATAAATATCCCAGTCACATCATCATCAAGAAATAAAATATCCTGGTTAATAATTTACCCAGTGAAAATAAAAACATCATGTAGCTTGTGTTGGTATAAAAAGCCATATTTAAAATTAAAATGAATAATTATAAAAATAATATACAAGCATAGTTTAACATGTAAACATAATGATGATTATGATGATTTAAAATTTGTCGAAAAATAATTATGACAAGAGTATGATCAGCACGATAAATAAATAAATATTCCATTTAAAAATTTATTTATTTTTTTTTTTTTGCAAATTTACTATTATCCATATATCTTGGATAAATTGAAAATTAATTTATTTAAAAATTAATTAATTCATCATCGTATTGTAATGACTCGCTGTTATTATTATTTCAAATTTAATTTTCATTAATATTTTCATCTTTTAAATATATTTTATTAAATGTTTATTTATTTTATTTATTATTGTTATTAATAAAATATTAATTATTATATCTCGAATATTTTTCCACTATTTTTGTTTTGATGATATTTTCACGTTTATATTTCGATTCGAAAATATTTATTTAGGACTCAGTGACCAGAATATTTAGCCATGTATTATTCGCAGAATTAGTTCGATTTTAGAATCTACTAAAATAATTATTTTTATCACAGATTACCTTTTACAATTTATATATCCATTATTTTCAAACTACAAGTTTTATTTATTGAAAAAAAAAATTATTTTTGCATTTCGATTTAAAATAAATCATTTGGAAAACAAGAATCATATATAAATTTAATTTTTTTTTATCAAATTCATTATTATTCATATTCATTTAATACCATTGTTAATATTTTTTTATTATCAAACCAATGCAGTTTAAATTTTTCGGATCAGCAAATTCATATATATCACTCTGAAATTTTTTTCAATTAAATTAGTGTATCATTGAAATTACTATTTTACCTGTAAAGAAATAATAAAAAAACCAAATTAAAAAAATCCAGATTAATTTAAAAGAGCACTGTATGAAAGTTGCACCGTATCCAGAATATAACGTGACAAGAATCATTGAATCTAACAGTAAAGTAAAAAAAACCAAAATAAAATAAAAGACTCGTGAAACTAAACCCAGTATTTTTTTTTCACAATGAGAACCTCTTTCATTCAGCAATCCAATTCAATAAATCCGCCAGATTGAAACTCTTCAACAACTTTTATCATTATTTTTATATGATCATCGTTTTTATCCCATCATCTAGCCTCAATTTTTTTATACCCATCTTACCATTAATGTTCGTCTTATTTTTCTTACACTTTTTTTTTATTTTTTCTCGTTTATTTTATTTACCTTCTTCATTTTTATTAATATGATTTTTTTTTTTTCTTTTTATTCAATTTGCATCGAGGCAAAAATCAAGTCTTTATAAAAAAATTTTTTCCTCGTTGCGTAATGTTGATTAATCGAGTTACAGAAAAATTATTAGACAAGTCGAAAATACAATTATATTTGATCAAATCAATTTATGAAAAAATCCAATGATTGCTGCAAGAAAAAAAAAATACAAATAAAAAAAAATCAACTAATTAAAATTAATTAAATTAAATTTGTTTTTTGATTTATTTTCTTTATTTTATTTTCATGAAAGATCAGAGACTATTGAGTATTTTGAAAGCCCCAGGACAGATAAATGTTTGACATTTTGTAACTGTTAACTAGACATGGGGATTGTTACATATCAATGTCACTTTGATGTCCATTCAATGGCTAAAAAGTTGACGTACATGCTTGGATTGAACACGAAATGTTGTCGTCGTTCAATGTCAGACTATTATTTCCATCGATCTGGAAATTCTCGTCTGATCAATTGTGTCATAAAAATATATATATTTTTAACTTGATTTATTATATCAATGAAAATATTTTTAATATTTAATTTTATATTTATTATTTGATTGATTGACAAATTTTATTTGATTAGCAACATTTATTGCTACTCTACCAATTTTTAATTTTACTAAATTTTGCAAGGAGCTATATTCATGATTGACTTTCTGTATTTATTTATTCAACAATTAACGTTTCGGTTAACCAATTTCAAATCTAAAATATGCAAAAGATTAAGGGGGTTTTGTTTTATATATTCACAAATTTTCATAATTTTCCAGCTTAGCGTTTGTTGTTAAATAAACAAATGACACCAATGAATAGGCTCTTCGAAATTTTTTTTTATTAATTATTATTTATACAATTTTTTTTTATTTCAATGTTAGAATAAATTTTTTTTTAATTATATAATTTGTTAATTTGATAATTTCATTTTTCCAAATAATATTTCTAGATTTTTATATAAAAAATTTATCATAAAAATAAAAATAAAAATACGAAATCTTAATAATTGATTTTTCAAATTCGCGCGCTTTGTTATAATGCTCCTATTGACTGATTTTGATTGGTTGAATCGTTCATTATACCATGATTATACACTGCTCTAATTCAAACACAATTGAAGATTGATTGTTCATGTCATTCAATTGTAAAATCAACTTTTTAATCATTCAAATTAAACCATTTTAATAATACTTTTTATTTTCCAAATAATTTTCTCTAAATTATTCAAAGAAAATCATTGTTATTTATATTCAACTGTTCAATTAAATTCACCACAAATTACAATGCATGATATTGCAAATATAAATCCAGAGAAATTTAAAAATTTTCCTTAGCTCAATTTGACATTAATGTTGCCGCGATAGACGATAATCACGATACGATACGATAATCCAAATTTTTATCGTGACGATATGGCGAGACGATACGAGAATTTCCTCACGATAATTACGATAATGCAATAATAGCGTCAAAAATTTGAAATGAGCTATCCTCGTAATTTTTTTTTTATTAAATTGTGTAGGACCTAGACAAACTTAGAAAAAAAAATGAGAATTTTTGAAACCGTCAAATAAGGGTAGGGAGTGGATTTTAGCTGTTTTTCATTTTTCCGACTATGATGGAAATGAGCTATCCTCGTAATTTTTTTTTTATTAAATTGTGTAGGACCTCAGCAAGTCTAGAAAAAAAAATGGGAATTTTTGAAACCGTCAAAAGAGGGTAGTGAGTGGATTTTAAGGGTTTTTAATTTTTTTGTCAATGATTTTAAGTGTTTTTAATTTTTTTGTCTATGGCAGAGTTGAGCTATCCTCGTTATTTTTTTTTTATTAAATTGTGTAGGACCTCAGCAAGTCTAGAAAAAAAAATGGGAATTTTTGAAACCGTCAAAAGAGGGTAGAGAGTGGATTTTAAGTGTTTTTAATTTCATCTTTGAATAAAAAAAATAAATAACTCAATAAATAAATCAAAAATTCATATCTTAAAAATGATCTGTATAAATTACAATTATTCGATGTTAAAAAACATAAAATTCAAATAATTAGTAATAAAATTTTTACCATTTTATATCAAAATAAAAAAATTTCAATTAGAAGATATTTATTTATATGATATTTTTTATTATAATTAAAATGATGAATTATTATTGTGTGTAATTGAGGGTGAGATTTGAATCTCCGGTGGTGATGATGGTAGCTGTGCAAATGTGACAAAATAATTTCGTGGTTTTGGGTTTTGTTAATTGAACAATTTTCGATTAAATGAAATTGTACTTTGCTTTATTATCCAAGTGACAAATACATCACTTGTTTATTAAAAAAAAAAAAAAAAATACATTATCAAAAATTTAAAAATAATTTTGTTATATATTTAAATTATTTATAAAATGATAATTGTTTTTTAGTATTATATGAGACAGGGTTGTATGGCAGTAATGTCAACAACATGGATTGCCAGTATGGCTATTTTTGGAATGCTCGTATTACCAAGTGGTGGATATTATTTTAACAACTCCGGTCTTCTCGCTTGTGAGCCATTTTTTTCAAGAGCATCATTCAGGTAATTAAGACCAATTGCATTAAATATTCTCTTTCTAAATTTACCTTTTTTTGTGTTAAAAGAATTTTAGCATGTTGCTGTTTTTATTTTCCAACAACAATGGTACTGATGTACTGCTATGGATCAGCATTTCATGTCAACAAATTAAGACTAAAAAGAGTCGTTTGTGTTAATGCACCAGAAGTTGTTAGCAGTGGAAATATTGAACGTGTAAGTAATTACTATATATTTTTCTATGATTTATTTATTTAATTTTATATGTACATTATGTTTATAAATACATGAAAATATTAATCAAGTTACATGTGTTTAAAGTTTTAGTAACATACTGAAAGGATCTTTTGAAACTTTGTCAAGTATCAAAGTTTAAAATATCAAATTTCAAAGTCTTGATTACAGGTTGTGTTATTGTATTAAATATAATATATTATGATATTCACTTTAAAATAAGCTGAGAGAATTTTACGTTAGTCAGGTGTATTAATTTCATCGAGGTATTTTTTTTAACCCCTCAAATAATATGAATAAAAACTTGTAATTTATTTCAAGTTTAATCAACTATGATAAACGTTCAATCAAGAAACAGATGGAAATATTTAACTGATGTTATGACAGTTGGAAAAGTTTTGATTATCTTGGTGGTATAAATTCAGCTAGTTGATTTGGCTAAAAAGCTCAAAGTTGTTCTTCATATCACGCATTGAAATTTGCAAGTTTTATCGACTTTCGTTTATCCACATGTTACACTTTATTTTAAAACTTAATTAAATGAATTAATAAAATTATTATCATTCAAATTTAATTTACAAATTATATTTTTTTTGTTTTATTATATATTTTTTTTCTTTTTGTATTTATAAATATTTGAAAAAATTGTTTGTCATAAATTTTTTAAAAAATGACGTATGATAGTCGAGTTGAATATCGTAGCGAGGAAAATTCTATTTCAAATTGTTGGTTCAACAATTCTTTTGTCTGCCTCGGTATACACAGGATAAAAAAAAAAAATGTTGTAATTTTTTTTATTTTATTCTTTTTGATACACAATCGTAGACTCGTTGCAATCGACCAAATAAATTTTTTTCATTGAATTTTATTTTTAAAATCTGTAGAATTGAAAATAAAAATAAAATTTTTTAGCTAATTTTATTGTAGATATTTGTTGTTATTAAAATTAGATAAATTAAATAAACAAATTAATAAAATAGATATTTACAAAGTAAATTATCAATAATGTTAAATTTGAAAAATGCTTGGACTTTTTAAAAATATAAAATCTTGAAAATAGAGTTAATATTCTAAATAAAAAAATAATTCTTGGCCGACAATGAAAATTTTTTTGAGAATAGTTGAAAGCACTCTCTAATTGCCTGACAAATTTAACGGAGATCTACCGATGCGTCTTCGCAAGAGAATTTTTATAACAATCAAATAATAAAAATCTTGAAAATACATTATTCTAAATAAAAAAATAATTCTTTAATTTAACAACAAAAGCTCCATGATTTTTTTATCATTAAAGATATTTTAACCACATATTATCTCTCATGAAAATATATCTAATATACTTAATATCTTTTGAGCTTTTTTTGTGCTTTTTTCGGTTAAATTCAACATTAACCATCAATATTATTTTCAAATCATTATGTGTATTAAAAAATCGTAAATCAACGAGTCATATATAAACTGATAAAAGGAAAAAATATATATAGCTAAAAGCTCTAACGGGTTTTATCATAATCCATAGTGCAATTCATTATTTCCACATCCGGAATGAATAGAGGGTTGATGAAAGAAAGCTGACGCTTCGTACTGTAAATGGTCTTCTAAGTGTGGTAAAAGTCATCCGGAATAAAACCAGATTCACCAAGGAGAAAATGTTAAAAAAAAAAAAAATCTTAAATGGCAAGACGGTAATTGCCTCCAAGAACGAAGAAATAAAAAAAAATAAAGTCGTGATGATTTTATATCTATTAATCGATTATTTAACATGATTTACAGGAACATTAATATTTAAAAAAAAAAAAAAATTCATTTTTATAAACTGATTTTAAATACAATTGAAAAAACAATTAAAAAAAAAAAACGAAATTATTAATTTTTCTATTTAAAAAATACTGTAATAAATTATTAAAAAAAAAAAATTTTAATTTGTTTTGTTTTATAGATATAAACAAATGAATAAAAATTAAAAGTTAAAATTGTATTAATATTCATCTTAGTTATTTACATATACATACTGTAAATAAATAAAAAAAAAAAATGCAAAGTGTAAAACCGACAAATGCTCATGAAAATTCAGTGCATTCCACTTTTAGATTTCAATTGTATTATTATCAGTTAGCTTACTATACAATGGTACAAAAGCATCCTCGTCACGCCTGCCAACAGAGCAATCACCATTTCCCAAGCTTCACTTTACGGACAATACAATTTTCCTATCTACATCTACAAAGCACTAACATACTCATCCAAAAAACCAACAAGCCAACCAACTTGTTCTTGAGAACATATTTAAAATATATATTTATTATTTTTTTTTTTATATACTCAGCATTTTTTTTTATCACATATTTTTTATTCACAAAAAATTATTTTTATTTTTTTTAAATATATATTTTTTTTGGTAGTTTTATAAAATGAATTTTAACATTTTATTTTATGTCGAAAAAATTGTGAATACTTCAACCGGAAATAATTATTTTATCGTTAAATTTTTTTAATATTTTATACAATAATAAATAATTTTTTTGAAATTTAAATATTTCTATTATTCTTTTAACAACTTTTTAAATTTTTTAAATATTTTCCTTTTAAATTTATCTATTACTAATATATTTCATTTTTTTTTCTTCAAATTTAACATCAATTTCATTGTAAGAAACACACACAAAATAAAAAAGCTTTTTTTTCAAATTTAAAATTCTTTTTATATTCCTGTTCAATTTATATTCAAAGTAAATCCTCAATGTACATATTTTTCGCATTTTTATTCTCGCTAATACCCACTGAATACCGAAAGAAAAATAAAAAAAATAAAATCATTGACAGAAATACATATTGAGTAATGTGACAAACGTATTTCTCATTTTTCTATTTATTTTTTAATATTTCTGTATATAATATACATGCTTGAAATAAATATATAAACGAAAAAATTTATTGAACAATGTATTTCCAATGCGACACTGTACAAAAAACCTGACAAGAATTTACTTTTCCAATTTTTAAAAATCACGTATATAAACTAATTTTTTTTACTTATCTTTTACTTTATTTAAATTCGTTTTGTATTTTTAAATACAAAACAAACAAATGTAAAATAAATTTGAAATTATAAAATACATTTATTCAAATTAATTGTTTATAAACAAAAAAAATAAATTATTTAAATTTTTCTAAATGACATCTCAATTACATTTTTAAATATTCAAAACACGTTCATGCTGTTACAATTATGAAAGGGTTGAGATAAAGGGTGAAAGGGATTTAAAGCCATTATCAAAAGTACTTTGACGCGTTGAAGGATTACGAAAGTTCGTGTTCTATCAAAAAAAAAATTTATATCATTTAGTTTCACTGCAGTTACTTGAACAATTTTGCAGGGATTTGATTTTTTTTTCTAATCCTACTCTGATATGTCTAGTTTTTTTATTTTTTTGGCTGCTCTTTCAGTGACCATTATCTTTTATATTTTTTTTTTCTCTCTCGTTTCACTTCACTTGATGCTATACATTTTTTTTTCCCAAATTTCGTATTTTTTTTACCACTGATTTTTGTTGTGTAAAATCGGTGATTGCCCATGGCACTTGATGCTCCAATTTTTGCAAAAAAAGAAACAAAACTTTTTTTTTTTTTCACATAAATATATAATTCAAAATAAAAAGCCTTCGGGGTTGGTGATTAGAGTGTTCAAAACTGGCTAGTTTAAAACTATTCGATTATGCAGTTGAAATTATTTTTTATTTTTTTTTACTGCTATTTTATTGAACGACAATTTTACAATTCAAGTTTTATATTGTAAATGGATTTATGTTAACCAATAATTTTTTGAAATATGAATTCTCGGGTTTTTTGATAAAAGAGATAATAAAGTCGTAATAAAAAGGAAGAAAAAAAAAATTGATATAAGACTTGAGATAAGATTTGTATGTGATTTGAAAAAGTTGAAAATACTTTTGTTTGCATATGTATTTTTATGGTAAATTGTAGCATTACATATTGGATGTGGATTTTTTTTTTTTATATACGAAATATCATGACAGATTGATGAATTTGCTTTTGTAAAATTTTTATGTATATATTTCCTGCTGGATGTAGTTTATTGAATATTTTTTTTTGTATTTTTTTTCACAGTTGATGGTACACGAACGAAGATTGTCAACGTCTGTATCAAGAACAATGGCAGCAATGAGTCTTGGTTTTATTGTGATGGTGACACCATGGACAATTCAGGAAGTCGTTGTTGCTTGCACAGGAAGTAAGCCACCTCCTTTTCTCGATTTTCTGGCTACATGGTTAGCTTTATCAAACAGCTTTTGGAATCCATTTCTCTACTGGTTATTGAACAATCATTTTCGACGAATTTCAAGAGATCTTATTTACACCAAGGTAATATATTTTTTGTTTCGAAATAAAACCATTAAATAATCAAAAAATCAAGTTAAAAATTATTTTTTACTATTTTTCTTCTTTTTGTAATTTTAAGTTAACTAATGCAAAAAAAAAAATTCGAAAAATATCAAATAGATCTTTAGAAACTCGAACATTTGTCTATTTTTTTTTTGTTATTTTTTTTTTAAAGTAAGGAAGATCGCCAAGTCGGCACCATCACCAAAAACATATATAAATTTATAAAAAAGAAAATAAAAAAAAAAAAAAATATTTGCAAGTCCTGTGGGTGAATTTTGTGTTCACCAATAGTTTTACTGGTTCAACGTTTTTCCCACTGATTTACGAGCAAGAAAAGAAAAACGTTTCTCCATGGCTCGCCTTGTTTCCTGACACAACCACATATATATATTTACTAGGACATTCAGACAAGCAAAATAATTTAAAAATGAATTTTTACTTTTTTTTTTTTATATATAAAATAACAATTATTTTTAATTTAAATAAAATAATAATTTAAATTTTTTATTCACAGATTTTGTGCAAACAAAAACCACTTGGTCCTAAAAAAAATTGTTGTTCAACGAGTACTGGTGGTCTTGATGTTTGTAGCATTGGTGGATATGATTTGTCAGGTAATAATTAAATTTTTCAATTATTTGTTGAATATTTTTTGTTGATTTTAAAGCTTGTTTTTTTTTATTTTTATTTTTAGGCTTGTAAAATTAATTATTTTGGTGAATTCATTATTGATGGATCATTAGGACGGATAATGATAATTTTTTTTCCTTATTAATACACATGTAGTGACTCTGATGTTGTCGATAATTGACTTTATTAATGTGGTGAAATATTATCGCCAATGTGATTTTAGAAAATCGATAAAATCAGTTGTTTTTTAATTTTTAAAGTAGATAACTTGATTTAAATATTGGTATAATTTAATTTTGTATGGATTTTATAATTTTGAGCTTTGAAAATATATAGAATACGTTATTGATGATAGTTTATTTGAAAAAAAAATTATATAAAGAGTATAGTAAAATTTAATAATGTTTGTTTAATTGTTTAAATGTTTTTTTTAAGGAATGGATCGATGCTCAATGGATCATTGCTCAATGGCGCGATGTTCAACACCATCATTAGTGACTACACCACCCCCATTACCATGGGAATCAAATCATAGCATTTGTAATAGTGAAATTTCAGTGACGTGAGTCAGGAATGCCGCCACGCAAACGGAAGATGCAAGTTCGCCAGAAGAAGCTAGTTAGTATCGCGTGGTGGCGAAAACAATTATGTTTATTGTAATAATCAGACGAAAATATTCAATTGTAGCTAAAATCTATTATGATTATATAAAGCACACACGTTTGGCTTGAAAATACACAGAGAGAAGAATTTATTCTGTATACAAATAAATTGATTTATTTTATATTTATTTGAGATAAATGAAAATTTAATTAACAAAAAATAAAATAAATTATTTGAAATTAAATTACAAGGTTAATTGTTTATTTGATGAAAAATATGAAAATTATTTTTTTTTAAATATTAATTTATTTGTGGTTAATAAATTTTATTTGAAATTATAAAAATAAATTTCAAAAATTTATATACTTGAATTTTGACTTTTTTTTTTCTATAATAATTTCAAAAAATTTTCATACTACATTTTATTAAATAAATAATAAATATTAAATTTATTTTTTCAATTTTTTTATGTAATAATTATTACAAATAATCATTTATTTACTTTAAATATTTAATTTATTTTTCATACAAATTAATATTTATTTCGTTAAAGAAAAATAAAATGAAACTATTCAAATAAATGATTTATTTTTTTCAAATATATTTTTAATTTGATTAAAATATTTAAATTATTTCGTTGTAAGAACTGTTTAAATAAATTTTTTATTTATCTCAAATATTTATTTTATACGTAATTTATTTGGGTGAAAATGACAAGAACATAAACAATAAAAAAAAAGCACAATTTTCAGCTAAATATACAAGAAGTCAAAAATGAATTTCGATAAAGCTTCTTGAAAAAAAATTCAAGGATTGAATAATTTTTTTGTAATAATTTATTACTAATAAATAATCCTAGTGGAGGATTATTTTTTGTATTTATTAAAAATACCCACGTGATCAAAGATTGTCTTTAATCAAATTTTTTTTTTAAATCATTAAGTGCTTAGTTAAATGCTTACACTGCCCCAAAATATAAAAATCAAAATTTAAATATAAAATATAGTAAAGAAAACGCACATTTATATTTCAATCAAAATAAAATAAAATAACTACAAAAAAGTAAGCCAAAAAAAAATCTAGGAGTAATATTTTTTAAGTTTTTATTTTTTTTCACTTTTCATGTTACCTCATTTTTTTTCATACTATTGGATTATTATTATTGTTATATTTTTTTTACCAAGCATAAAGTTACGCTCCATTAAATTTAACTGTATAAAATACTGGGAGCAAAAATGGAGAATACATTCAAAGGATGTTTTATAAATTTTTAGGTGTAGTAGAAACCAAGCGAAAACATGTTTTATTATTTTATCTCTCTTTATATTTTTTTGTTGTCATTGTTTACTATGGCATTTTGAATTTTTTTTTGAATTTACAAAATGTATTTGTGTGTGTGTGTAAAAAAATGGAGAAGTAAAAATAAATAAATAAATATATAAATAAATAATTAAATAAAAAAAAATAAAAAAGACAAATATAGGTTTATCTCAAATTAATTGAGATGGAAATAAAGGGTTTAGTAAAATAACACTTGTGCAAAAACAATTTAAAAAAAAGTTTTTTTTTTTATAATTTAGCTGTAAAAGAATAAAATTATGAAAACTGTTGGCATAAATTAAGAAGTATGCATGAGTGGTTTAAATTTAGTAAATTAAAATTGTAATGAAATGATTGAAGTGAAATTTTAATGTTTAAAATAATGAAAAAGCATTGAGGAGAAAGAAAAAAAAAGAAAGAAAAAGAGAGTGTGGAAAGTGATTTTATCTGTCGAGGGAAAATTCAGAAAGCTCTTGATGTTGGTAAGCTTTGTCCAACATGCTGGAAAGGTAAAATGACAGTAGGGTAATAGTTATCTATCGAGCCAGACAACAAAAGATAAATGCTATTGTAGAGAGATATTTTAAGTGATTGTCAAATGTCGAAATTAATTATGGAACTTAATGAGTATTACTCATGACATGGTATTAACTTAGTCATGTTGGATTTAACATGACAGTACGCCTTTACATGTAAAAATAAAATATAAATAAATTTCGATTGTGATGTTTTGTTTCGATTCATCAAAATATGAATGTTTTTGTTATTGAGTATTAACAACTAAAAAATTACATGATTAAATATCTTAAATTAAAATTTTCCAAGTCAAAGGATCTCGAACGAAAATAGCAAGTGGAAAATAGATAAATTTATCAAAGATATGATGATAATTATTTGATTTATAAATAAAATAAATAAACATTTAATAAAATATATTTAAAAGATGAAAATATTAATGAAAATTAAATTTGAAATAATAATAACAGCGAGTCATTACAATACGATGATGAATTAATTAATTTTTAAATAAATTAATTTTCAATTTATCCAAGATATATGGATAATAGTAAATTTGCAAAAAAAAAAAATAAATAAATTTTTAAATGGAATATTTATTTATTTATCGTGCTGATCATACTCTTGTCATAATTATTTTTCGACAAATTTTAAATCATCATAATCATCATTATGTTTACATGTTAAACTATGCTTGTATATTATTTTTATAATTATTCATTTTAATTTTAAATATGGCTTTTTATACCAACACAAGCTACATGATGTTTTTATTTTCACTGGAGAAATTATTAACCAGGATATTTTATTTCGAGATGATTTGACTGGGAAAATTTGTGTTTAAGATACCAATTGAAATTGATGAAAGGATGTATTAAAAATATTGAACCATCATTTTTGTCTCAATTTTGTTTTATAATGTATACAGTTTTATGTTCTCTTTTAATTTGTTAAATAGAAGAAATTTTTTTTTGAAATCTCTCAAGTTTAGTAATAAATATTTTTAATTTTTCAATTTTATAAAATACTAGTAGAGAAATGGCACGTTCTACCAAAAAAAAAGAAGATTATTTTTTTTAAATACACATTCAGACTTTTTTTACACTCACAATAATAATCTTTTCATCTGCCACTTGTCTTTTTTTTTTTTAGCAATAATCACTCAAGTGATTTTTACATTTTCAACAATTTTTAGCTTTTTTTATGCTTTACAGTGATTATTTAACTTAAAATTAATAATGAGTTTTACAGATGTCAACATTACAGTTACAAGCATTCTTACAAATAATAAATGTACAGTCAACTTCACTTATTATAATTGATTAATAATTATTATTTAAAACTGGAATGTATTTTTTTCTTTTAATCTTTACGAAATGGAATATTCATTTTTATTTTTTATATCATCTAAAATTCATTTTAAAATGCTATAAATCCTGAATATTTACACAAATTTCTTTACGTTCCAATTCGAAAATTTATAATTTAAAATTTTTGTTATCTCAATCGAAACAATTACACATTAAAGTACGCAGATTATCCAAAAAATTCAATTTATCATTTAAAACAACAATCAATTATATATTTTAATTATTCTAAGATTTTTAAATTTAAAATAATTCTTTAACTTTCAATTCATTTTAACATTGTAAATTATTTACACTGGATAATTCATACTATTTTTCTTACTAATAATATTTTTTTAATAAACTAGTTACAGTATATACTTTTTGTTAAAACATTGCAATCACTTTTTGTTTTTTTTAAATCGATATGACTTTTCTGCGCAACAATTTATTTTGTAAATATTTTAATAAAAAATGCGCGTGACTTATAAGTGTAAAAAAAAAAAATCTCTCATGAACACAAACAAAACTATTATTTAAATAAATTTTCTTTCAAATTATTTCTCATAAAATCTTGATGCCAAATAAAAATTGATATAAAAAATTAACTAAAAGATACAAATTTATAAAAGAATATTAAAAACAAAAAAATCAAAGACATTGGCAAATCATCTTGAGATGAGAATGAGACTTGTTATTGAAATAATAATTAAACTTGATGAGAATACATGAGCATTTGCACATATTAAATTATCTCTGTGGTAAACTGTTGGAGGAGGATCTTCTTCACTGGGTTTGCACCATTCGCCTCTTGCATGAAATTCAGCCTAAAAAAATTAAATAATTATCTTCATGTTATCACAACAATAATACCACATTAAAGATGAATAATTTTAAAAGCAAAAACTCTCAAAGGAAACAATAAAAATAGTACAAAAATTAACTGCATCAATTAGATTGTTTTGATGAAAGTAGAAAACATTTTTTTACCTGACAAATGTCTTTGCAAGATGGACATTTAATAGCTCCTTTATGCAACCAATCATTTTGCATAATTCTAATGGCAAGTTCTTGACCAGCATGATAACAAGTGTACGTATAATTTGATACCTTGAAAATATTACAACAAAAATTAAATTATAACAATTAAAATTGATTTATAAATTTAATATTATAATTATACTAACTATAATATGTAATCTTCCATGTTTACAAGAATATTGATAACATCCTGAGCCCCAATGTTGCCACTGCCTTGCTTGTTTGCAAGTTCTCTCCTCCCACATACGATCTGTATGCTCAAAACATCTTGATTTTGCTCCATATTGTTCAAGAGCAAAATTTTTTGCAGGTTCTTGATAAACAATCAAAATTAAAATAGATTAAAAATTGAATTTCTATGAATAAGTTGATTCAATTTCTACAAACTTACGTGGATTATTTTCTTCGTATAAACAATGTGATCCTCGAACGACAATATTTTTAGCTCGCCATGTAAATTCTTGAATATAAGGACAAAAATCAGCCAGTGAAACTGAGCCTCCATAATATTGTACTCTGTCTTTCGGAACATCAGGAATAAAATCAAAGTTCTTGAAGAAAAAAATTAATAATTATTAAATACATCATGAGAAATTATGTGCTTTTTTATTATTCAAATTTATTTTATTCATACCTGATATGTTTTTGGTAATGGCTGAGAATGTTCAACGAGATTACAAAGTGCCACAGAACTACGATCATCAGTGCACTCAGTTCTAAGTGGATCTTGTTTAACTTTGTTGCAAAATGGATGAATAAATCTAGTTCTAAAAAAACAATAATAATCATCAAATAATTAGAAATTTTTTAAACAAATTTTATTTACTTATTTAATTGTAAAAATAGATTTAATAATTTTGTATTATTTTTTATTACTTACTTGGGATCTTTATCACTTTTCATGAGAATTGAGAGCAAAAAAGAGATTGAAAAATATTTTATCATCAAGTAGATAATAGAATTAAATTAATTTATGATAAAAAAATTATACCTGGAGTTGCCAAATTTAGTTGAGATCCATTCTTTGCATGATTTCATTGCAAAATCACAGCCGAGTTTTCTTCCCCAGCCAAGTTGTTGTGCCATTGAATAGTTAGCTCTGTACCAGCCAGTGTCCTCCATCAGTGCCAACGTGATTCTTGAATAAACTGGATTTTGTGTATGAGTACCAGTCATTGCTTCATTCTAAAATAATAAATATAAATAAATAATTTTAATTAATGTATTTTAAAGTAAGACAATACTATTAACTTACTTCAAAAACTCTTTTTTCCCAGTGTGTTAATGCTGTACCATCTTCACCTTGATCTTCAAGTTCAGCACCTTCTAAATCATCACATAAAAAATGTGCACGTACTTCTTCTTTAACTCTTGGTGTAACAATCATTTGCATTGATCTTTTTATTGATCCACCATGTACTTGCCATTCTGGTCTAATAATTGTTTTAATAGTATCATCACTCCATTGATGTGTTTGTAATTTTTCATTTAATGGTGGTTTACCAGTTTCAGTACGTCTTGGTGTTCTTGGTTCACCATTTTCATTACGATAAAATGCATAAAGACTTACTGAAAAACCAAGTGCATGAAGTATTTCATGTTTAACTGTACTTAATAATGTTTCAAGTTCTTGTGCTTTTGTACTAATACTACCAGGACATAAATTTGCATGTCCAGCAATTGGTCTATCAAGTGCTGATTCTTGTTGACAATGTGCAGCATATGCAACAGTTAAACCATTATGACATCTTTCTGATTGTAATGCTGATACATAAAATACAAAATCTGCACCATCAATTCCTTTACCAGCAACACTGCCTTTTTGTACTCCACAATTATGACCTGTTGCATTGCACGTTCGGCATACCTTGAATTTATAACAAACAAATCATCAAATTAATTTAATTATTACGGTTTTTTTAAATTTAATTTGTAGATTTTTTTTTGGACTCACATCAAGATGTTCTTCAGGCACATTTACCTCTCCACACATTGTTGTTGTTCGGCATGTATCAATGCAATATGTATGATGGTCTTTTACAAAAACTTGACTACTTTCACATTTCCTAAAAAATAAATAAATTAAATTTTGTATAAATACTTTTACGAACAAATTAAGGACAATTGACAATTTTCTCAATTACTAATTAATTGAATTACAGTTCTTGGAAAAGTATAATAATTAAATTTTATTTTGTAAATGTAATAATTAAGTTATTATGTATACTATTTTTTCGAAAAGCTTTTATAGAAAAAAGTAATGGCGTTAGAAATTTTACATTTATTTGTTTGAACTTTGTAGATATTTAAAAATATTTATTTTTTATCTTTTCCAGTTGATGAAAAATTTAAAAAAAAAGTTATTTGGAAAGTTAAAATTATTGAATGATAATTTACCTATTGAGTCGTATTGTATTTTTCGTTTCACGAACCATGAGTGCTCGTTCCCAAAAATGAACAGCCTCCGGTAAAATTGTATTCTAAAATCGAATAAATTTGATTAATGTTGATGATAATTTATTGCTAAAAAGACATTTGTCAAATGAAAAATATTGAGAGAAAATTATAATTAACTTACATTAATTAACTCGAACTTTTCGGCATCCAATCTGAAACAAATAAGTTTGATTAATTATTATAATTTTTTTATGATATTGATTATTTTTCATGAAAAAGTTTACACTTGTCTGGGTAATAATGAAGATGGAATATGTTACTTACTCATTCATAACATAAATAAAGAGTTATATAGTAATAATTTACTAAATTTCATTTTAATTAGCAAAAGTTTAGAATGTTTTGTGTTGGAAGTGCGCAGTGGTGTATTAATCCAAAAACCGACTTGACAAGAGTATAATTAATTATCTATACAGTTGAAATATGATAGTATAATCTATTGTTTATAAACTCGCATAATTCATTACGAAATGAAATTTAATATCTAAAATACAACAACGGACTTAATTATGATGATAATAGTTCCATCAAATTTTGATTCCAGAGTGATTTAAAAAAAATTCTAATGCAAAAAATTATGAAAAAAAAAATAATTTAAATGAATTAATTGACCTTGAGATAAAAAAATGTGGGTCAAGCCCAATTTGTTCGGTGATAAGGACTTGAGGAGTCACACCTCTTCAAATTATCTCCAAAAAACTCTCAGATAATTTTTTAAAAACCCACGAGTCGTACGGAAATGTCTACTGTTTTATCAAAAAAAATTAACCAACAATTGTTTTGTTAATTAATATATTACTACACCTTGATTATTTGTACAATGATTTTGTAGAATTTTAAATATCTCATGTTTTTCGATCTCAATAAGACTTGAGTTGCTCGCGATCGATCCCCAAAAAATTTAATGTAATTTACTGTAATTTAATTGATGAAAAAAAAATAATACCTTGAAAAAATTTTGATTCAAAAATTTATGTCATTCAGTAAACAGTTTGATATGTCAAGTAGTATTTTAATTAATTACTTGACTTAATTTGGGTGTGGTAAAAGTCCAGATAATAAATTTCTTTTTCAAATCGATATGCCCACATCTACGTAATATTCACTATTTATTTTTTATTTATTTTTTTTATTATAATACTACGTGTGGGTGCATTAATTTACCCTTGTTAATTTAAATTCATTGTATCAAACATTGTTCACACCAACCACCCAGTTGGTAAACCTATTTAAAAACAGAAATAAAAATAAAACTGGATAGTCAATTGGTGTGTTGCAAATATTGATTTATAATTTATTTTATTTTTTCATGAAACCTGTCAGATGTTTCATTGAATAATCTAAAAAAAAATTCTTGTAATACTGCCATCGATTGATACAACTCAATGCCAACTTATCAAGCTTTATAAATAAAATTTTTTTGAATATATTTTGTTGAAAAATATTATATAAATATTTCTAAAAAACATTATAAAAATTTCAAGATAAAAAAACAAGTTTTTAATATTTTTTAAAATTATTTAACACAAGATTAAATTATTAATTTATTTAAAAAATTATAAATATTTTTTATCAATTATTTATCAAACAAATCAGCTAAAAATAAATAAAAATTTTCAGCCTATGTAATCGAGTTTTTGTCATAAATCTTTTTTCGTCATTTTATTTTTAACAAGCAGCACAAAGTTGAACATACCCAGTTAGAAAAAAAAAAAAAAAATAGAAAAAAACTAAGCACGTACTAATGTATTGATGTGCATAATGCATAATCGAATTTTACGTGAGGCAAAAGAAAATTATTTTTTAAAAACTAGGACAAGGAAAATTATGTCACGTTGACGCGATGGCAAAATGTTTTTGTTTTTTATTATTTATAATTTTTTTTTCTATTTTAACATAAATTATTATACCTAGATGTTGAAATGTTCTTTTTTCTATTTTTTTTTCTATTGTTTATATTAATGTTAGATTGGCAAATGGTGTTGGTGATGAATTGATGATGATAGTGAACATGATCATTGATTTATTGTTGAGAGATTATCACAAAAGATGTTGGATAAATAATCATGTCTATACAGTTATTATATTTGAATGAATGGAATAAATGAAAGTAAGGTCAACTATTACATTCATTTTATTTTTTTTTATTTTAAGGTATTGAAATTATTGATGTCACATTATCCAATGACTAATCAACAGAACAGGAACGACTGTTCTATGTACTCTAGATTTTCGGTGTGAATCGATACTTTGTGTTGGATATATATACACAATTCAAATAATTCTAAATAGTATTATTCAACATGATATTAAAATTATTATTATTACTCATTAGAATATTCAAAATAATATTAATGCATTACTGTGAAAATTATTAATCAAAAAGAAAAATCAATTTATTAAATTTTTTTCCAACAAGTATATTTGTTTGAATATTTTTCCATGATTTTCATCAATGGAAATGTTATTTAAATGAAAAAAAAATATAAATAAATTTTAAAAGTTATTTGCGGATAATTAAAAAAGTAAAGAATAAATTTTCAGTGCCATCAAAAATCTTTGAAAAAAATAATAAAAACAATTTAGAATTTAAGTTACAGTGTTTTGATTTTATTTGAGTGTTATTTATATTATTTTAAATTAACAAATTTTTATCCCACATCCTTTGATAGCCCTGTATGAAACTTGAGACCTTACAAACATTGTGAATTTATTCATTTACATTGTGGTAAAGTTGGATATGCGGTGTGTTACAATTTTAATCAGTGTATTTTATTCACAAAATATATTTACAAAATATATTTGTATTAATGTGTTTTAATTATTCAAATAATAATCTTATAAAATTTTTATTTTTATTTGAATTTTTAATATGAACCGAGTTACATCTAAAGTTGTAATAAATGGTTGAATGAATTTATCATCGCAATAATGTAAAACAATTTTTTTTCCTATCAATAATTAAGTTTTTAAATTTTATTATCATTGTTTTATTAATTATAATTTATAGTTTATATTATAAATTTATTATGGAAGCTATAAGCTTTTAAATTAACTTTTTTTTCTTCAATTGAAATTTTTTTTTTTCCAGATAAAAATCTATCGGAATATTAGTTGGGTATTTGATATAATTCCGTTGCTTTTATAAAAATTTTATAAATGAAATATACTTGCGCTTTCAAGTTATCTTATGTTTGTTAATTTTATAATATAATTTTAACAGTAGGTGCATTGATCGTTGGAAGTCATGTGACGTCAAAGAAAAATGCATGGGGAAAGATGAAGCCATGCACTCGTTGACACACATAAACACAACATTGTTAATTTATTTTTTATATGATGACAATGTAACAAGTTTCTAATAACTAAAAAATAGTTTTATAGTCTTATAGCGTAATCATCAAATGACTAAATAATATTTTTACGGAGGCTGGGAGCCATGAAGTTTATTATATTAAAAATCAAGATAAACATGCGCGATATCATCAGAGAAATTTTTAATTATTTTTAAATTTTTAATAGAAAATTAAGACGAAAAATTATCATAGTATTTTTTTTTTAGATAATTAAATAACAGCTTGAAAAATAATGCTTAGATAGTGACAATTATTTTTAAATTTATTGGCCGTGAAAATATTTTTCTCTAGATTTTCTCTTCAGCTATAATTTCAGAGTAAAATAGAAAAATATTTTTGTCAAGAGTCATAATTATCATGCCGATTAAAATACAAAAAAATAACCGTTTAAATTTAAATTAAAAAAGTTTTACAATTAATTTTTTATATACATATTTAATAAAGAGTTGATTTATTTAAAAATTTTTATTTTTAATAACAAAGATTTTATCAATAAGATATTTGTAAATTAATTTTTTTGTTCTTTGTCAATATCAATGTAATGAAAATAACTTTTTGGGGGTGGAAAATTTAAGGGTGGTAATAAAAAACTCTTAATAGAAAACAAATACTTTTTTAATTTATATTTTATTTACGACGTGTACTTGTTGTGGGGGGAAAAGAGGTGTCGCGATTTCACCCAAAGATAATTTCGCTGTACACACTTTACTGATAATAATTTTTATTTTTACAACAATTATTCATAGACATTTTACTATGAATAATAATCTTGATATCAAAAGCCCGAAAGGCCCAATAAAACGATACGTAGCGAATGGTCCCGAATTATTCCGAATATTACAACAACATCACTACTTGCCGGTCGTCAGCTGTTGCCTGTTGTTTGACAAATTGGCACCTAAAATCTGACGTTTCTCAGTTCTTTCAGACATTTAATTACATCTATTTTTAATTTAGTAAAATAAAAAAAAATTATTAATTTGTTATTGAATTGTTACATCGTGTGTAAATATGGATGAAGATGCGAATAAAGTTCCTAAGTGCGTGCTTTGTAACGAGTCTTCTAAAATAAGTTCATCTGGTGGAACAGAATTATTATCAACAATTGGAAAAAAAGCTATTCAGACACTGTCTGGAAAAAGTGAAAAACTGAGGGATAATAAATGGAGAAAATGGATTAAATTGACCAGTCTTTATCTACACAATAGTAAGCTATATTTATTTAAATAATTATACATAAAATATAATAAGTCATAAACTTATGTCAGTGCTTACTGCTTATTCAAAAAACATTGACCCATGCTTGTATTGACCCCATGTTTTTATATTTTCATCAATGAATTTTCTTTTATAAATACAGTAATAATAATTAATAAAAAATATATTTTATTTTGTAAATTTATTTATCTATATTGAAATAAATTTTTTAAAAATATTATATTAAATATTTGTAGATCAAGAACTATAGTAAATTTTACGTAGGTAGGACGCTTCTTGAATTATAACAAAATTTTTTTGATGCAGGTTGTCGGCTGAATTACATGAGATATCGAATTCCAACATTTAATGATGAACAGCTACCTGATTTGGATGGCCCAAGTACATCAAGTACTGTTGACATTAAGCCCTTTAATTTTGAAGAAAACTGTTTATTTTGTGGTGAAAATTGGAATCCAGAAACGGGCTTTTTAGTAGACCGCAAGTTCATGGACATCAAAATATTATCTACGATAAAAACGCTGCCTAATAATCAAAATTTGAAGACAAGACTATGCAACATAGATTCATTAATGACTTTAAAAGCAAGATATCATTCAAAATGTTTTGAAAATACATTTGAGCCTGATATTAATGATGATGAAAAATATCAAGAGTCATTTGAAAATGTTTGTAATCATCTGGAAAATAATTCAGGTAAAGCAGTAACTTGGCGAGTAATAAAAGACTTGATGGGAGATTTTTCTCTAGAAATGAGAACATTGTGTAGAAGACTCGAATCAAAGTACGGTGATGATATTTATATATTACATCGTATGGGCTGTGCTCCACAATTTTTTTATAAAAGAATAAATTTGTCTTCTGCTTATGATAAATGGATGGTTGGTGACAAAGATCTTGGTGATGACGAAAAACAATTGATATTGTCTGTTGCCTCTGAAATATTACGTAAAGAAATAAAAGACCAGAAGTATGACATGGATTCGTACAAATCACCAAATAAATTTCTTGACTCGGTGCAGAAAGATATTCCTAGAACACTATCATTTTTTTTAGAAAAATTATTGTTTTCAACCAGTGAAGAAAGTAATCGGGGCTCTGTTAAAGTTCAAAGCATTGCACATTCAATTATATCAGCAGTACGACCAAGATCATTTATATCACATTTACAGTTAGCTTTATCGACTTATATTCATAAAAAAACTGGCTCGAAAAGAATCATTGATATACTGTCAAAGCTTGGTATATGTTCAAGTTATCGCAAGACTCAACTACTTGAAGCTTCATCAATTGTTGACGCACCAACACTAAACATTGAAAACGAATTTATTAAATTTATTGATGGCAACACAGACGACAATGCCGGCATTGAATAATAAAATCGAAATATATTTGAAACCCTAAGAATTAATAAAAAATAAAAACTCTCTCAATTGAAAAGTATATAAATATTTTTCTTTAAAATTGAAATAATATATTGAAGTTTTTATAATATGAATTTTCAATGTGCATGTTTATGTATCGAACGTTCAAATAACAAATAATTGTATACTGGAATAAACAATAGTTGTTGATTCACAATCTTTACAAATAGCAAATAAATATACAAATAGTAAATAAAAAAATAATGTTGATAATGGAAATCAAATCAACAGTATAAAATTCTGTACACGTGTTGATATAATATCTATTTTGTTTTGTAAAGTTCGAAACGTTTTGTTATATATTTGTCAAATAATATTGAGACAAAAATTGTAACTCAAAAAAAAATTTAAAAATGATAACAACTCAGTTTGACTTCAGTCGATTATAGCACCTAAAATATATAATAGAAAAAAAAATAAATTTAAGCTATTAATTAATTAAGTAAAATTCTATTTTTATTTAAATAATAACAAGAAAGTTTATTTGAAAATTTGTCATGCAGGCATGTGTTATAATTTAGTGTGTATTATAATTTTCCAGAATTTAACTTTCTTGTACTTGACAGTTTTATACATCTTTATTTTCAACTTCTGTTATCTGTATAGAATCTCTTTTTACTTTTTAATATGCATAAAAATATTCTGGGAACTTATGATTTCTTATAAAGTTATGAAGTTTTAAAGAAAACTTATTAAAACAGTCGAGATAAAATAAGAAACTAGTATTACATTCGTATATTTGTTTATGATAATATTTTTGTATTTTTTAAATGAAAATTTTTTAAAATACATCTAAAAGTTAGCTGTTATTTTAATTTGTTTTTGTTGAATTAATTTTAAAATAAATAATCAATAATTTAATAATAAAAAATGATAAAATGAATTGCTAAAGAAATTTTAAAATTATTATTAAAAAATTTCTTTATAATAAATTTATAAATAATTTTTATATAAATTTAATATAGCATTAATTTTCAAAGGAAAAAAAAAATGTTATCTTTTAAAAAAAATTATATATTTTGCAAACGATGTTTAAATTTGTCAATTATTATATTTTTTTTATAAACGCCCCCTTTGCTTATTATTTTTTTAAAATAGAATCTACCCACGTATATTTGCGTTGGGTGAAAGTAATGTATAGCTTATGTGCTTGGCATCAAAAGTCAAGTTGAATATCATGAGAATTTAATTGTACTATATATACAGTCTTAAAATTTTTTTATTTATACTGATTCATAATATTTTCTCACACACTAAATTGGCTATAATTTACCTGGGTGTATCTACTTGTTCAGTAGAAATTATAAATTAGTTAAACAAGAGAAAAAATAACTCTGTTATTTACACTTGGACGTCAATGTTTTAGTGTTGATAATGATAATTTTATTTTATTAATAAATAATAATATTTATATTATTTTATTATTAATATCATTTTACCTCAGTTTCACTCTATTTATTTTTCATTTCAAAATGTAAATATTTGTTTTCTTAGAAAATAATGTCAACGAGCAACAAAATTGCACATTTTTGTTTGAAATATTGCAGCCATATTTCATGATAAAAATTTTTATTTATTATAAATAAATGTTTGAAAAGATAAATAAACTTAAACTTTATCAAATAATAATGAAACTAATAATTTAAATAATTTTTTTAATAAAACTGGTATCACAGTCAATGAAAAAATAAATAAATAAATTATCAACGTCATCTAGCCATGAATTAAAGAGAAATTTTCAATATAAATTTCTCTTGTATATTTATGGATAAATAGGTCTTTCTACTTTAATTTTTTTTTTTTTTTTTTCACGAGAAGTTGTAGTGGATTATCTCATAAAGTGATTGAACATGGTAAGAGTTTCAACATCGATCTCATAATGATTGCTTCATAAATTAAAAACAGGATAATATAAAAAAATGTGGATATAGAAAATTCAAAAAGTTTGAAGCAATAAAATTCATAATGAATAAAAAAAATATAAAACTAAGCCCAGAAGGGAATTTAGTTTTTTTTATTTGACATTTACCAACAATAGTTGAATATTCAAATTGAAGTTTTTGGTTCTGTTCTATTTTTGCAATTGAAATGACACTGAATATATTTAGCAAAACATTTACAGTGCTGTCAAATTTTTTGATATAAATGTCAGTGGAAATGTTGAAACTTTATATGAGTTTTGACATATTTGGAAAACTCAATGCTGTAACACCTGTACTTTACACGACAATTCGAAATACTTGAGTAGACTATAATACCAGGGAAAATTCCAAACTCTAATCCTTTGCGTTTTAAAGTTTCACACTTTAAGTATGTTATAAATGACAATTTTATTTATAAATAAATTAAATGCATTATTCACAATCTAAAAATCTTTTTCGAAATATCATGAATAAAAGAAATAATTTTTTTTAAGTACTAGGCAAGTTTAAAGTACAGCGAAATATAATTGTCCTGAGCATTTAAAAATTTAATTTCAATTATTTTTTTTATTTTTTTCCCGATGTCATGTTGGTTTGAAAATATATTTCTAGATGAATATTTCATGAATTTATTCTTCTAGTATTTAAACAACAATGAAATATAATCGTCCTAAAATTTTTAGGTTTTAATTTCTATTATTTTTATTTGTTTTTCGATTTTATATTTCTCGTGACCCGTAGACAAAACTTTGGAATTTTCCCTGCAGCTGATATTTGTTAAAAAAAATATTTCTTAATAAAAATTTCATGAAATAATTATTTTAATATTTAAACAATATCTAAATATAATTACCCTAAAATTTGCAGATTTTAATGTTAATTATTTTTAATTTTTTTACAATTTTATATTTTTTCGAAATTCTGTACTTTTTGCCGAAAATCATCATTCGTAAAAAAAATATTTCTAAATGAAAATTCCTTGTAATTATGCTTCTAATATTTAAACAACATCTTAATATAATAATTCTAAAAGTTTTAAAATTTAATTCCAATTATTTTTATTTATTTTCGCTTAATTTTTGACTTACCGATAAACACTATCATCATAAGACAGTAAAATTCTCAGAGGTTGATTAATACTTCGTTTTCGAACTTGATGAAATGGCTCAATATGAACTCCATGAACAACCTGAAACAAAAATTCTTAATAACTAAAAAGAAAATAAAAAGTCAATTGAAATAATAGCAAAAAAAAAAAAATATAAAATTAATTTAACAAGTGTTTTTAATTAAAAAACTTTGGTTATGAATTTATCAAAAAAAAAAAAAAAATTCATAAAAAAAATTCTAGTAAGTAGTTAATTAAGTGTTTCGAAATTCTGATAACTTTTCCATCAATTAGAAAATTCTATCGATAATTTAGTAAGACTATTGATCTACTTATACACACAAGAGTAAATAGAGCCTCTTAAAATTTATAACGAATGCCAAGGTAGTCGTAATTTAAAACTAATTAATTTCGATACTAAGCTAATATTATAATTTTTCAATTTTCATATATAACTTTAGGTATATTTAAGTATAATTATGTTAATAAAATAATAATTATAAGCATTTATATTTTTTTTTTTACAGCGTCATATAAATTAATATAAATTGATGATTAGAAAAACTTTATAAGCTATTTATTCACATGATGTAATACACCAAGCAGTTATAATTAAAAGTAAATTACAGTTTACCGATACTTGTGGTTCTTTGTGTGCACACTTTCGGCAAAGTTTAGTTATACTTAACGCTAGTAATGGAACTGGTAATGTGGCAGAAACATCTGAGCTGGAAAATTTGCCATTTTTGTGGTTTTCAAAGTTCCGAGATATACATATCATTTGCGAAGCAATTGGTAATAAAAAAAAATAGATAATATAATTACCAAGAATAAGACACAATGTCGTGACTTTTTAAATTTCAAATAAAAAACTTTAGTCTATTTATAGGATGATTTTTATCCGAGTAATTGAGTAATCAAGAAAATTAAAATTATAGGTTTCATTACGACCACGAAACAAGTCTTTTTTGCTGGAAAAAAAAAACCCAGGAATCTTCTTCAGCTTCTTATATTAAAAACAGTTTGAAGAGTAAATATTACAAAAGATTTACAATAAAAGTTGGCTACATGCATAGCAACAGAATATAAGAAAAAAAAAAAAATTCACGACCATCCTCAAGCAGTTTGAGATAACGGTCCAAAGAACAAGCGAATGTATTGACTCTTGTTATACAGCAAAAATAATTTGAAAGCACATTTCAAATGGAAACTTTTCAAGGTCACTGAAAAGTAAATAATTATTTTTTAATAATCATAAGTTTTCAGCGAACTTTTTTATATTGTAAATTTTTAAATTAATATCAAAGAAATTATTAAAAAAAAAATAAAGCTATTACATTTTTATAATTTTTCTCGGATAGCAATATTGCCTCGAGAAAATTTAATATAATTTTTAAAAATATTTTCAATATTTTTCTTGTTATTTAATTTAATTATTTGTCATTATTAATTTACAAATCATGATTTTTTAAAAAATATTCATAGATAATTTATTTCAACAAAAAAACAAACAAGGAAATATTTTTCTTTCAATATTTACCATCGCAACAATTGAAATACTATTTAAAAAATTTTATAATCGATAGTAAAAATAATATTCATTACATTAATCATTACGAAGGTCAAGATTTTTTTCCTCAATTAATTTTATGATTTTTTTTAATGAAATATTTATACAAAAGTTTATTTATTCATTAATGAATACTAATAAATAAAACGCAAAAAGACTTTTAAGAATTCCAACAAATAAAATAAACCAGAATGATGAATATAAATTGAATATATAAAGAAAAATAGTCTTTAGAATTGTCAAGACGTCTCGAATATATGAACAGATGATTGAGCATTAAATAAATAAAAAATATTACAAAATATTTTTATGTATTGTTGTTTGTGACTCAATGAAAATTGGCTAAAGAATTTACCTTGAAAGCAAATAATCAATACCAAAATTCAAAAGCTTTGTGAATAAAATATTTCAAAATTCAAAAAGACATTGATATTGTAAAAATACAAATAAAATTTTGAAAATATGTAAGCTATTCATGAGTATTTTTAGCTTCAAAGTTTATTAGAAATTCCAACTCAATAAGAGCATCATATTTGACATTTTTAAAAGTCAGATTAGTACAGATAAAAATTAAACAAAGTAAAAAAAAATTTTATAATAAACTACTATTAAATACCGCTCCTGCTGTTGAGCATTTATTTTCTTAAATTATTTTGATTATATCTTTGTTTTGTGTTGTAATGATATATCAAAAAATCATATATTAACTTTGAATGTTTCGAAAATACATCTAATTAAAGTTGTTTTTGATAACCGGAAAATTTTAAATTACATATGCACAATTAATTTAAGCAATAATTTTTAAATATTGTTTATAAATATTTGTCGACATTCCATGCTGTCTAAGCAATCGAAAAATCATTACTACGTCTCAACCCAAATTGATTTTACTACAACTTTTTTGTTAGTAATTTTTTTATTGTTTATTGGTAAATTATAGAAATTAATTTGTTAAAATTATATTGACTGCTTCATTAGATATTAATTTATTTTTTTTTCATTACCACAAATTTCCCTTTTGATTCAGTTCATTGGCTTCTGTTGTGGGCAAATTAAAAAAAAAATTTTAAAACTTGTTATGTCTTGCAAAAGAAATGTTACATTGAATGCGTGACAAGAGCTCGATAGCGCGGGCGAACCGGTTTTCTCTCTCACAAATTTTTAATACTCCATAGGACGATGACACTTGATTATTTTTATATCTCATGCACATTGTTGAACTTTGTTTTTACCATAATTTCCGATGAGGAAGTAAAACAGAATATGCAATGTAAAAATGAGAAAATTTATAGTAAAGAAATTTGAATTGATTGCAACGAAGGATAAGATATTGAAAAAAATTCTTTACATATTGAAATTTATTTGAGCAAACACTTGTCATCATGATTCTGATGATATAATTTTCACCAGTACCATGGAAGAGACATTCAAACGACTGGATAAATTTTCCAAATAGAAAAAATAAAATTCAATTCACCAAAGGATTTCGAAATGAGAGCTATAAAATTTCGAATGGATTGAGTTGAACTTTTTTAGCTTTTATTTTCGATTTATTTTGAATTTTCTATAAACTGAAACGTTTATATTGAGCACTTTGATATTTCATAAAATGATCAGAAAATATAAAACATCATTGGAATTTCAATAAAAGATTTGATTTTAAACAAAAAGCTTCTGAGACTTTTTGATCACAACTTTTCAACACTGCCAAACAAACGATTCGAAATTTAAGTTGAACTTTTGAAAGAATTTTATATCAATTAATATAATGACATAGTTTTGAAAATAAATTTGTAATTATTATTATAATTAAATTATTTTGTTCAACACGAAATGTATTTTTATTATTCAAGTTTTAAAAAAACGTTTTGTAATTATCATAATTAAATTATTTTGTTTGACATGAATTGCATATTTCTAAGCTTTTAAAAAACATTAATAAATTGTTTATTCATTCACAGGATATTTAATATTGTTTATTAAAAAAAAAAAATGCAACTAATACTGAAAAATTTCAATTAAATTAATTATTAAAAAAAAGTGCACTTAAATATTCTAGATATCATTATGAAAATAATAATTACCCAGAAGCTTTTTATAAAATAAAAATAAAATTATAAAAAAATATTTTTAAGAAAGCTATTTTATCTTTTCTTGCTCAGTGAATCAAAGCTCCTTTCTAAGAAAATAATGGAAAAAAAAAAATAAAATTTAATGTAATTACTTTGGAATATTTATGGTAATGAATAATTATTTTACAGATTTTTCTAATTACGATCGCAAAAAATAAAAGAAAATTATTATTATTTTTTTTTTTTTCAAATATAAGACTGCATTGCGTTACATGTTACATCACATTTAGTACTAGCCAAGTAAAGAAGTATAATGTTACGATGTCAACCGCACAAAAAAATTCATTTCGTGGTTTGCATAAAGATAACCGTTTTATATATTATTCTCGTTGTTTTCTGTCACAATTTATAATTATTGATTAGCTATATTAAAATTAATATTATTTATTTATTTTGATTCAGTATAGTCATAAGCAGCTTTCGATAAATTGAATATGTCAAGTGAATAAATTGTTCGGAGTAATTAACTTTGCATAAAAGCTCGATGAATATAAGTAGATTTAGAGTATCGAAAATTATTTGTTCAAATTAGCAGATTCAAGTGAATATAATAACTTTTTAATTACAATTTTTTTAATGCCAATCTTCCAGTGCTGATTCACCAAGAAAAATTAAACAAATAAATGAAAAAAAATTAGTAGTTTTATTTATGTCAATGTCATTTAAATATTGGAAAAAAAACCCGCGAAAATTGGAGTTATTTAAAATATTTCGCTACGTTTTTATAAAAAGAAATTTTTTTTTTTTCGAACGTTTTTTCATACTCTATTGAATTATCAATTTTTAAAAATAATTTATTGAATATTTTTAATTAATATTAAATTAATTAATCAATAGTTTTTTTAATTAATACATCAAAAACTAAAAAATAATAAAATTAATTTCTTCGGATTATTATTAAACGAGCAGTCATGTAATTATGAATTTTAAAATGAAAATTTATTGTATTTTGTTTAGAAAATTTTCTGTATTAAATAAATATATATATTTTATTATACAGTTAATATAAATATGAATAGTTTGAGTAGTAACTCGGTCGCTTTCAACATTTTACAGCTGACGCTTTAGTATACCATTACCAATTACATGTTGTCATTCAATCATCAGTGCATCAATTCACGCTACTTGTTTTTTCCCTTTTATATTACAGTGCATTAACTTTCTAGACTAATAATTCTACGTAATTTGACGCTATTGTATTAAACCAGATGATGTACATAAAATCACTGAGTAAATCACGAAATATAAATTTATAAATTTGTCAACAACTTTCAGTCTTGAAATTTATAAAAAAATTTATTTTTAATACTTATTATCAATGACAACAAATTGATTTTTCTATTTCAATTTTTCAATTGTCAATCAGGGGAATTTTAAGACAAATGAAATTTACTTTTTCTATTTTTTTCTGTCAAGAAATCTTTTGCGCATCGCCATGCGTCTAATCGATTACAATTTTTTTTTTTTTTGTTTAACATCAACAAGAGTGAAACTGTCTATGGCACTTTGCCACATTTTTTTTTGGTATCAACAAGACTGTAGATAACAAAAAACTATACAGATCAATCGATGAGATAAAATGTTATTTTACCAGAGAAAATATTGTATTTTGTATATATTTTTTTTGTTATCTCCCAATAAAATTTCGTTCAATTAATTTTCGCAAAATTTAAAGAGTTATTTCTTGTATAAAATAGCCAAAATTAATTATTGATTATAAATATTTGATATATAAATTAATATTTTAATGTTAAATATATAAAAAACCTACTTTTTGTAGAAAAAGTTTTTCAATATTTTTTATATTTAAAATAGAAATGATACTGCAAAATATTTTTATTATTAACACTAAGAACTCTGAGGTTTTATGCAAAAAATAATATTAAAATTTCATAATAAAAAAATAACGTGATATTTTATTATGAATGTTGAAACCTTGGATCATGCTGTACACTTCTTCTTCCATCCTAGAAAAATTAATTTTTCTTTATCTGGAATTTAAAGTGAAATCACTAGTTTTTCATTGGCAAAAAAAAAAAATACAAATATGCTTCTCACATACTATATGTTTATTATTTTATGTAAATATTTTCAATAACTTTAGGATGATTATTATTTTTAAAACATAAATATTGTATTTATAAAAAAAAAAAGTCATCGAGAAAATTAATATTTATATATACGTTTTGTATTTTTAATGAAAAAAATATATTTAATATAAAATTACAAAATTAGTTCATTACTTCATGCCAGTTATTAAAAAGTTTTAATTATAATTTTATTTTTTTATTTATAAATATATTTGTATTCATTGTGATGATGAAACAATGTGGGAAAAAAAATTAAAAATCAACAGGGAGTTGCTCTAAAATTGTAGAAAGCTTTGTTGATGAATTATTTCTCATAATTATTATTCGGGCAACAACACATTTTGTCACGTGAGAAAAAAAAAAAAAGGATAACACAGTGACACTTATTATAAAAAGTTAAAAAGTTTTTTTTAAAAAGAAAAGATTTAACAGTTTATTAGTGTACTAAGGAATTTACTTGGATGATAAAATCTTACGAGTTTTAAGTTTTTAAGTTAACAATATTTTTTTTTTTATAATTATATTTATAAAAAAGAGGTAAAATAAAACAACGAAAATGAAATGAGAAGAACTTGAAATATATATAAAGAAAAAACTTTGAATATATAATAAAAAAAAGTATGTGCCCTTTCACTTTGTGTTTACGAAAACGTCATGTTCAATGAATCAAATTTAATGTAATTTCATTCAAATAAATATATATATATAAATTTGGTCAGAATATCTCAATTTCATTTTAAAATCAGTCAAGTATAAATGTAGTACAAACTTTATCAATAGCTACTGAAAAACAAGATTGGTATGTTAAACTAATTTAACATGTGAACATGGTTCAGAGAATACTTTGGGCATATCGATCGAATGGTATGCAAACCAACATGGTAAAATTATATTCAAAATCGCAACGCAAAGAGCATTATGAAACATATTCAAAGAATTTAATTTATTTGAATAAAATAAATTTTCCATATTTGGATAAATTTAAATAGAATTAACTAATTTGGGATTAATGAATATATTGTAAGATTTTATAATAAAATCAATATTAATTTGTATAAAATAAATTAAATATTTAAATCAAATGAAAAATATATTTGAAAAAAATAAATCATTTATTTGAATAGTTTCAATTTTTTTTTTTTTAACGAAATAAATATTAATTTGTATGAAAAATAAATTAAATATTTAAAGTAAATAAATGATTATTTGTAATTATTATTACATAAAAAAATTGAAAAAATAAATTTAATATTTATTATTTATTTAATAAAATGTAGTATGAAAATTTTTTGAAATTATTATAGAAAAAAAAAAGTCAAAATTCAAGTATATAAATTTTTGAAATTTATTTTTATAATTTCAAATAAAATTTATTAACCACAAATAAATTAATATTTAAAAAAAAATAATTTTCATATTTTTCATCAAATAAACAATTAACCTTGTAATTTAATTTCAAATAATTTATTTTAATTTTTGTTAATTAAATTTTCATTTATCTCAAATAAATATATTTTTAAAAATTAAATAGATCAATTTATTTGTATGTAAAATATTTATTCTGTATGCATCATTATGTGGATGTAAGAAGTGAAATATTTTATATTGAAATAAACTATCAATTGATAAAAATTAACAAAACTATATACCCACATGTAACATGCGGGATGTTTATTATTAATTAAAACTATAAAAATATATTTCCTCAAAATTTAAAGGGCCAAAATAAAATCAAATCTCTTATTCACAAAAACCAAGATATAAAAAAAAAATGTTGTTAACGAAATCGTTTCCCGTTGAAAATTGAAAATTTTCAAAACTCCGGCGAATACGGGTTTTTTAATTACGGAACCATATTTATCATTATTATTATTATACATAATATATTTTTTTTTTAAATATTTATTTGAATATAAATATTGTACACAATAATAACAATGATAACATTTGAACCTAACCTCAATATAACATGTATATATTTTTAACTATATACATATATATATTTGTTGTTTCTTTTCTAGTTGTAATTTAATTTTTAAAAAAATTTAAAAAAGTTAACAGTTATCTTATTTTTCTACTTAGATCAAAAACTTTTACTATTTTTATTTTTTTTAATTTTATTCTTACTATTTAAATGAAAGATCGATGAAAAGAAATACCGACTTACCGATCGAAATATATTTTTTGATTGGCGCATGCGTACAAACTTTTTATTTAGAAGAAATTGTTGTAAATAATAAATTGGTAATTGTTTGGACAACCGATAACTTTTGAATAAATAAACGCAAAAAAATTATGTTGCATTCAAAAAATTCTTTATAAAAATTTCCACAGCCAAGGATATAATAGAACTTCCAAGTACAACTTTTTAAAGGTCCTTTATTCATTACAAAGTTCGCGATGACACCTATTATTATAAACAATCGTCTTACAACTGAAAATGGGTGGTTTTGATATTTCTAAATATAGCCTTGGCTGTAGAGATTTTGATGAGGAAAATTTTAAGACCAAATATAACTCTGTGAGATAATTTTTAAAAAAGTTATGAAGTGTCTAAAAAAACACAAATTCTGATATTCTGTTAATTAACAAATTTCTAGCAACAATAAAAAAAAAAAAAAATCGTAATTTTGTAGAGTTTTTAAAAAAAACCATCCTGGCAAAAAATTGCATCCATGATTTGTTCTTAGTTTTCTTAATATATCGAGTTTAAAATTTTTTCATTATCTATTTTTATCAACAATTAATTAACTAATATATCCTTGGCTGTAGATCTTTTCAAAACCTTTAATTTAAGCCTATTTCAAACTCTCTATCTTAAATAGTTTAGAAGATATGAACATTATTTATTTTTTGCCAGTGATTTCAATACGTAAGGCTTCGCCTCCGTAAAATTATACTCTACTGATGTCAAAGAAAAAAAACAATTGTTTCATTTCATTTTTAATAATAAATTGAAAAGAAAAGTAACTTATTATTATTATTTTCTTCAATAAATAATAATGAAAAAAAAAAAAAAAAACAAAAACTATTGTTTGTAAAGATGCTCATTAGCCATAAACTTCTCCCACGACATATTTGATTTGTTTGTAAAAGAATAAAAAAAGCAGCCAGTTGTTCAACACATTCATTGTCATCTCAACAATTTTGTGACTAAAGTTTTTAAAAATCCTAGATAACAGTTAATCTTTGTTAATAAAGTCTTAGTTTTAGACTTCAGAGTAAATCGTAGAATAAATGTTATGCGTTAAATTATTTCTTCAAATTTTCTTATTTTTCAATATCAAAAAATAACTAAGACGTCATTTAAATATTTTTTTAAAGCATCACTTTACCACGTGGGAACTTGAGACTTCATAAATGTTGACCTTTTTATTTATTTAATGTTTTTCTACGTATTTATATTGTTGCTATTTTCATCATATTTTTAAATCATTTATTGGTATTCACTTCTTTTGTGTTTATATACTTGTTTAATTTTTTTTTTTTATAAATAAATAGGGTGTGTGCAAGCAAGGTGTCTCATTAAACTAAATGTACATAGATATTTAAAAAAAAAATAATTTTATTCATGAGATCTTTTATGCTAAAATTACTTTCATTAAATAAAATTTTCTTGTAATAGTTGAAATTTTATTTTTGCATCTCTTTGGATTCCGGAAATAACTTTGATCATTTAAAATTTTTTAATTATCATTTTTAAATATTACAAATCTTTGGCTAGAGAAAATGATGATTTTTTTTAATTAATATAAATTACAACGTTTAGATTGTGACATGTCAAAGAGGATCCGGGAAATAATTTATACATTGAATTCTCGTTGAATGTATACAAGACACTGAGATGAATTTACCAAGTGGAGTTGTGTATATCGGTCCAGATTGCGCAAAAATTCAACAGTAAGAATTTTATTATTTGTTTCGTGGTATAATCCATCCAACGATATCACGAACATTTGTTGTACCAGACAGAGGTCGATGTATTCCCACGAGGTAAATATAAAACGATAACTTGCCTAGGCGAATCATGGTCTTGCTCTATTGTTCATCTCAATGATATCATAAAATGTTTGTATATATTTTTTATATGTTTCATTTAAATATTTACCTACAATAATTTATTTATTTACTCCTTTTTTTACCTTTATTTACAGCCGAATGGCGCATTAAATATTTGACTTTATAAAAACACAAATGAACAAAGTTTTTTTCGAAAATAATTTGAGTATATATTTAAAAAAAATAATTTAAATTTAATTTTAATAAATAATTTAATTTAATTTAAATTTTAAAATTATAAAACTACATGAAAAAATTCATGGAATAAAAAAAAATAAAAATAATTTCAGTAAAAATTTATATTTAAAACCAGTCCAAAACAAGAAATGAAAATTTATTTATTTTAGCTGATTATATCATATAAAAGTTGACAACATTAATCAACCAAGTACCTGTTTATGAATTTTAAATTGTTTTTTAAAATAAAAGAAAAAATTTTCAACTAATAATGATGAATACTATTCGTAGTATATCAAATAAATAAAAATTAATAAAACTGTTTATATATTATCGATTGATATAAATAAAATAATTAAAAAATATTTTTTTTTATTTGCTAATTATATAAGAATGGAAAAATATATTTGCTAATTTTTTTCTTAATCAAAATCTATATATGAATCAGACCAGAGGGGGCGTTAACGCGGTTAATTGATCTCATTTTGCCTCGTTGATTTGAGAGCGTCAATTTCCTCGTTGTATTCCTCATATCTTCATACAAGTCACCAAGTTGGTTTTTAATAACCAAGTTTATTAGTGCATGGCCCTCAGAAATCATGTCAACATTGCGTGCGTCAAATATATTATAAAATTAATAGAAATTTTTTTTATAATATTCTTTACTAAAATTAATATCCATCAAACAATTATATATCTATTTTTTTTTCTTCTTAATTTTCTTGAACAATATATAAATTATATTTCCTTATATAAAAAGGAGAGTCGTCATCGATCTTCTGGACATTTGATTGGTCATTGTTTTTCTCTCCCTTACTCTCATATGAATTTCTTTCTGTTTGCCTTTTTCTATTATTTTTTTATTTATTTCGTTAGCAACAAAAAAGAGTGAATGAGACATAGTTTGTTTTTTTGTTGCTAACGAAATAAATCAAATAAACAAAGAGTGATCTTCGAAGGATTAAATCGATAACATATACGAGCGCTTGATAGACCGCGCGACACATAAAATGTTTATTGTTTATTATTATTCTTCAAAATGTCCTTTATTCAATGGATTTTCTAGAAATACTGTGCAACGAATATTTATTGTAAAAAAAATTGTTTCAACTTTTAAAAAATTTTAACTTCATAATTTTCTACTGGTCTTTTTATTTTCAATATTTTTTTTTACAATAAATATTTGTTGCACAGTATTTCTAGAAAATCCATTAAATAAAGGGCATTTTGAAGAGATAAAATATATTTTTTTTGGTGGTTTTCTATTGATGCATTTTTTTATAACAATAATAAACAATAAACATTTTAGAAATTATAGATACAGGCGCGCGTAAATAGAAAAAAAATAGTTGTAATATTTTGATTAAGGATTTATCATACTATCAATATGTAAATTAACCTTTTTATATTTTTTATAGAAAGTCATATTCATCGTTATTCTCAACCAGCTAAACTTTAAAAAGTAAAACTTTAATTTGACGTATCAAAAAGGACAAATAAGCCGGTGAATTTACAATTGAATATATATACCGGAACGAATAATAGATGACATACTAAAATTTTTTTGACGTGAGTAGCTCATAAACGTGATATGCATTATAAATTTGTAATTTATCGTAACAAAAAAAAATATACATGTACATCTAAATAAACGTGGCTTATTTAAATAATTTCTTTTTGAAATATTTAAACTCTTTCGTAATATTTAAATCAAATTTTCAATAAATTTAATAATACGAATAATATTAAACAAAAGCTTTTTGATTTAACAACATAAACTAGTAGTTAACTTTGTTTTTCTTATAATTATTATAAATTTTTATCTAGATGATTTATCAAGTTAAAAATTTTACCGGATATTCCTCGTTAGTTGTACTATTAATTTTAAAAATTCATTTATTAATGCCTAGTTCTCTCATCTCTTCCTTCTCCTGCCATCGCAACTTTTCCTGATCATATCAGCTTGCAGGTAAAATTCACATTTGGAAGCTAGCCAATGTATAAACATTGTAAATAATAATTCATTTAAACTTTAGCCATTCTCAATTTGTGGAAACGTTGTTGAAAAATAATTAAATATTTTTTTTCTTATATTATTTTATTATCAAAAGTTCAAATGATATTTTTTTTAAATTATTCGGAAAATGGAAAATTGAAATATAAAAATTTAATGATGAATATGTAATTATTTTTTAATGAATTCAATTAATGTAGCATTTTTGATGTTATAAAAAAAAATCAGAGTTGAATGGAATAAATTAAATAATAAAAGAATAATGTTAATAATTTATTTGAAAAAAAAAATATGAGTGGTTTGTTGAGTTTGTATTGTTTTCATAAAATATACGTATCGATTTTATGATGACATATTGAAATGAATTATGAATAATTAATGTAAACACAATTGTTTTTTGTGACTTGAAATTTTTAATTTATATTTTATCATTTTTTATTATATATTTTTTTTCATCACGTTTAGAATTAGTTATCTGGGTTTTTTTAAATATTAAAAAAATTTAATTTTAGTTTATTATTTACTGATAATAGTCAGCTTATTTTTGTAATAATATTTTTTTATAGTTTAGATTAAAATTCACTACTGGATAATAATTATACTCTGATAAAAAAAATTTATGATATTAAATCGATTTTGTGGAAAATTTTAAACACAAAAATACGACTCATGAGGGGGAAAAAAATACAAATTATAATACTATTGTATTTATAACTCTTTGAAATTATAATAAAAAAATTTAATCAATATCAGAAAAATAAATTGGAGGAATTATTAAATATTAAATTTCAACTGGAGGTAGAATAAATTGAGTTTTTTTAAATTCAAAACTGTTGACTTTATATGGCTATTGGCTCACTGTGTTGTTTTATTTTTCCATCAAAATGAAACGCTCATTGAGCGTGAAAAAAAAATTAAAAATAATAAAAATGATAGTCATTTTAATATCCACCTATTTGTACTACTCGAATCTCCTTTTAAAATAGAATATAGATAAAAAATCCATGACTAAATTTAATCTTTTTAATTGAAAAAAAAAATATTTCAATAAGAGTATTATTAAATAACTAAGCCCCAAATAAATGAGCAAAAAATTAATTAAAAAGATTAAATATAAACAATATAATAAATAATATCAAAAAAAAAATATTGGCTTTGAATTATTTGATAAATTAAAAATTAATCAAATGACAATATTATTTTTAGAGAATGAAAAATTTTAATTAAAAAAGAAGACTTATTTTTTAGGATTATTATTTTATAATATATATTATTGTTATTAATAATTTTAATTAATTATAATTCAAATTGAAAGACATTTTATAATGTCAAAGAAAAATAATAAATAGAAAAAAAATTATCCAGTGATTTATTTTGTGTTACAGAATGAAATAAATTATTTAAATTTAATTTTTTTTTTCAACATTTGAACTTGTAAAATATAAATTCATATAATTATAATAATTTTGTGATTAAACATGTGGTCAGTGATGAATAATATGACCTTGAAAACCATGAACATAATATTATTTAAAACGGAAGAAGATAAAAGATAAAAAAAAAATTTATAGATTGGATTTTGAGCAAAAAAAAAAAAATATTATATTTTTATAAATATACTTTCACTAGCAATGGGAATTAAATAGCAATAAGAGTGAAGATGTTCAAAACCATATTTTTACATTCACTTTAACTTTATAGAAATTCACCGTGAAAGTGTAATCCGAGGTCAAAAAATAACCCCAACAAAAAATACGGAATTTTTTATTTTACACGAAAATTTATAAATAAATGAGAAAAAAAAATTAAATAATTACATTCTACCAATAATAAATAAATTAAAAAACCAAATGACAAAATTTAATAATTTTTTAAATAAAATGTTAATTAATATTAAAATTTATAAATAAAATTATTCATTTTTAAGCAATAATAAAACACGATTATTTATTCAAGCAAAATTAAAAATCTAAAATACTAAATAATTTTTTTTTTTTAATAAATAATTAATGTTATAATTTATCAATAATATAATATATAATTTAGGCAATAAAAATAAATTATTATTATTTATATAAGCTTAATTTAAAAGTATAAAAAAAACAAAAACAAATGTCTCTTTTCCGCATTCCCAGATGCTTGAAGTGTCATCTGATCACTGCTGATCACTATTACATGAATAATCAATGCAAAATAATTTTTAAATTTTAATGAGTAAACAAAACCACGTGATATTTATAAAATTGAATACACGTGCCAACCCCCACCCCAATTCACCGGCGAAATGTCATTCAACATTGGAGAAAAAAAAAAAAATACTCCAAAAAAAAAAAACTGTAAATGAGCTTATTGAAGCTGTTCGATAAAAAATAAAAAAAATAATAATATCGAGTATTTATGATATCAAAGAGGTGAGTCATTGAACTCACAAGGACTCGTTCACATTTAACCCTTTTTTATTGTTAAAAAAAAAAGGGAAAAAAATATAAAATATGAAAATGGCGTCAATTTGACTTACCTCAGCTGGTCGTGGATGTTTATGACTGCAGTATTGATGTTCAAACATACTATTCACGTTAATCACATTGCACAAAATAATAAAATAAACAATAATAGTCAATTGTGTTATTAAACTGTATTTCATCTTAAGCCGCACTGTCGCCGCCATCACAAAGAGTTTGCTAAACCTGCACACCCTCAGAGCATGGCACACACTGTAAATTGCGATAAATTATTTCATGGAGACCACATCGACTATAAATAAACGGAAATACACGAAAATTACCGGGAATTGTCGAGCTATTTTATAAGAATATTTTATGATTTTTAAATTTATATTATAGAGGTCTCTAGTCTCCGCGATGATAAATATTTGAAGCAATTTGAAGATGTAAATTTTCGAATTTCATGAATATTATAAATAACGTCATAAAAATATTGTAATAAAAAAAAATTTTTATATACTTATTAAAAGGAAATGATACATTTTAGTATTTGATATGCATTAAATTTTTAAGTGGCGTATTTATTGAGTGGTATGAAAAAAAATAAAAATATAAATTTGCAGTGAATTTTAGTGCATTTAATAATAAATGTAAAATAATATAAAATACGTGCAAATTTAAAGCAAGATGATCTGAAAAATATATTAAAGAGTTTTTTTAAAAATCATCAATTACTTGCAGTAAATCAAAGCGGTGTCAATACAATCATCAATCGGACATCTGAGTGTGAAGTTACCGACGGAGAATGTCGATATAAGTAGAATTTTACTTATCGACATACCAAATTTTAAATTTGAATTCGAAAAAGAACGATCGAGAGGACTATAACTTTGGTTGAACGTCAATAGGTAAATTTTTATCGTGTATAGGTAATAAACTTTTGATAAATAATAAATAAATAAATGTCATTAAATATAAAAGTTTGGATTTTAATTTTATAAGTTTAAATTTGAATTGAATTTTCGTAAAACCACAAGTAGTTTTCTATTAAAAAATGTATTAAATTCTGCCACTTATAATAAAGTTTGGTGAGTAGTTTAAATCAGTTGTAATTGGTTTTAATTAAACAGTCATTTTAATAATTTAAAAATAAAAAATTACTTGTGTAATAATAACTCATACTGAAAATTATTTTGACCTAATCAAAAATGATTCTCGTGGACAGATGATTTTCCAAATAATCAATCTATTTTCTAATTTTGTCGTCAATTTATTAGATATATTTAATCAAAATTCAATTAAAAAAACAAACATTACATTAAAAGTTGACATTAGCTCAAATAATTTTTGATAACAGAAACGAAAAAAAAAACAAATTCTGACAATTTAACATTATAAAAACATAATAATTAAATGAAAAATGGTTTTTAATAATAAAAATGCGGAAACGATTGATCGGATAAATGGCATTGAAACATTATATAAATATAAAAATAAAAAATATATATAAATATTATTTATTATTATCTCTGATTTTTCATTATTGTTTTATTTTTCTCAAGTGCACGTAAATCATTTTAGTCTGTCATAATGCAATTCCACAGAGCAAGAGATACAACCATACCGGCTTGTAATTAAAGTAAAAAAAAACTAAAAGTATTGGTGATAACTTGAAGAAAACATATAAAATTTAAAATAAAAAATTAAAAAATGTATAAATAAATAAATGAAAATACAGTTAGAACAATACTCCAAACGAAGTATCACATACGATCTGAGCGTGAACACAATTATGTGGTCCAAGGCGAACATATATGCGTCATGGTCAGCATTCGATCCCGCAGCCTCCATAACTAATCATAAAGCTCTCTCTCTCTCTTTCTCTCTTTTTCTCTAACAAACAATAAAACGTTTTTTTTTTTAAACCTATAAAAAAAAAAAACAATCTAAAGTGTTTGAACAGAAAGACTTTTGTTTTTTTAAATATTTTTTTAAATTGCAAAAAAATTGGATATGTTTATATGAAATTAATAATTCTTGAGGTTAAAGATGATATAATACCCGTTGTATCAATCAACTTGTTTGCATTCCGTTTTGACATCTATAATAATTGCAAAAAAAAAATTCCCAAGAGCATATTGTGATGAAAATGAAAAAAATAAAATAAATGAATTTTTCATTTTATATTTTTAAAAAGAAGTGCTGGTTTAAAATATTAATGTATTTTTATAAAGTTAATTAATGTTTTTAATTGTTTATTAATATTAAGAAATTTTATTAATATTTTTATTAAAATATTTTATAATATAAGTAGTAATTTTTTATTTTTGAATTTAAAGTTATTGAAATTGTCGTTTTTTATTTACTGAATTTTAAATTTTTTATTATTGAATATTAGAAATAAATTGAACCGGAAATGGTTTATATTGTTTTACTAGTATTTTGAATTAAAAATTGAAAAAAGAAATGAAAAATTTGTCTGGGTTTTGAGAAGAGAAGGAAGATCTCACAGATTCTTTTAAATTTAATTTTTCTTTCACTGAATAATCATAAAAAAAAGATGATTAAATCAAATATTTTATTGTTATGACATAAATAATTAATTACACAATTATCAAATTCCTATTTTTCATAATTAAATTAAAAATTCAAATTCTATTTTTATATATATTTTATATAAATAACTAAAATGTGAAAGTGATATAAATTTAAAAAAAATTTGAATAATAAAAATACATTTAAAATATTTTCATAATAAAACTAATGAATTAACTATTAATTTAAAATATTTTTTTTTATATTTATTTTTTTCTACAAATTAAAAGATGATAAAAATATTTTTTCAAATATGAAAATTTAATTTGTCTTTCAACAATTAAAAAGGAAATTTTCTCTACTATTTATTTATTTTCATTTTCAAATTGGAATAACAATCTATTGTATTTTTTTTTTTTTTTGTGAAAGTAAGCAATATAAATTTTTAACATATATATACAACTGACATGCTGAATTCGGTGAACATCTTCATGTTAAAAAATAAAAAAATAAAAGAAAAAAAACAACAACCGTTATGCCGCTTTATAGTTTTTAATAACGGAAGGTATATTTTCATATAGAAATAATTTTAAAAAAATTGAATAAATATTTTGTGTGTATTTTGTAAATTGAAAGAATGTTGCTAATGTGAGTGTAAACATACATGCATTATATAAACTCGTTGGTTTTTAGTTTCAATTAATTGATAAAAATAAAATAACAACATGATAAGTTGATCCTCAGTTTGAGGGCACGTGTGGGTGTAAGCTCATAGAAAATCATCAATAAATTAGTTAACCAGATAAAATCATGATTTTGAAAATCGATATACATGCAAGTTGATCAGCTAAATTTTTTTTTTTTACTTTCTCTCATAAACTTTAAACTGTAACTTGATAAATCAATGAGATTTCAATTGTGTTTTTAATTTTATTTATTTTATTTTGTCAGATAATAAAAGTTGTTTTCAAAATATTATCAGCTCATTTTAGGGATATCAAAATGACAAGTTCAATTTAAATTTGTCATAAAAATTGCATTATCCCTTCAACTACTGTGTGTTTGACATTAAAATGTTCACATGATAATAATTCAAAAAAAAAGAAAAATTCATGTGGCTATAAATACCAAAACTACAAAAATTCCTTTCTTTTGAATAATAAAATAATTTTTTTTCCATGCAGGGAATCTTCCTAATCAATATAAGATTTTTATCAGTTTACCATCACAACAGTTATACTTTTTATTATTTTTTCTATTTTAAATAATTTTTTTTTCTCAAATAAAATATTCAAATAAATTCTTTGCAAATAAGCTAAGCTATATAATGACACTTGCTATATAATATTCAGCTCTGACGTCACAAACAGCATTCCATAACTTCCGGAAAAAACGTCAAAAAGTCAGTGAATATTTTTTTTTTTTTTAGAAGTGCCTTTGGCTTATTCATACACGCTTATGTTATTTGCTCACTTGAGATGGCTACAGAGACTGAAATTTTTTAACTTTATAAAAAAAAAAAAAAAGCCCAATAAATAAATCAATCGATATATGTAAAATAAAACCAATGAAATTGTTATAGGAAATTATTATCATTTTTTTTTTTATTGTATAAAAGTTTTTGTTGAATTTAAAAATTCATGTAATGTATGAAATGATGCAATTTATTTTATACACAGCCGACATGTACAATCCAAGCAAACTTTTTTTACTTTTTTTTTATTTTTTTTATTTTTTTACTTTATTAGAGGTCATAAATCTCAATGGACTCTGATACGGTATGTTGTGAATCACACTGAGCGATCGAATCCCCCCTTGTTCCCAAGAAACACAATTTATTGTCTATCAATTTATTTTTCCAAATTTATTTTTTATTTTTTTATATATTTTGATTTATTTTATGTGAAAATTATTAATGTAAATATTAAGCTCATTAAAGCTCCGAAAAAAAAAAAGTTTATCAACTCTTCATTAGGAGATTCATTATTGAATGAAAAAAAAATTTACTTTTTGTCAGGAAAATTGACAAAGTTTGGCTCTATTCCAGAATTTAATTATCTTGACGAGTGAAATGTCATGATGTCTTTTTTTTTTTTTTCAATCAAACTTGCTGATTTTAAATTTGACAAGAGTATTGTACTCATTCAGGATCATCAAGAATTAAATTTCTTCTTTGAAGATATTTTTAATGAATGCAATTTTGTGCAGTCAATTTTATTTTCTCTAATGTCAAACAAATATAGCTTTTCAACCATCAGTGATAACAACACGACGTTAACAATTGTTTTAAAAATTTTTATTTTCAATTGATTATTGTTCTTCAAGAAAAATAACATTCCCAATTTTTATTTCACTTGTGAAAATGACTGGGTAATTATTTTCAATATGCTCAAGTTGATCTCTAATGCATAGAAAAATTTAAATTTCACCTCAATATTTAATTCCACTGTACATCAAAATCAAGAAAGCTCAATATGTATATTTTTTCAATTAGAATCAGTTGTTATTTCCTGTTAAAATATAACAGCACGACAAATGTCTGCAAACAAATTTTAAAACCATATAAAATTTCTTGTTTTCATCAACAATTTTTGAGTGTATTATTATATTTTTTGAAAGTAAAAGCCTTTTAAATATCCTCATACAAAAAAATGATTTGTAAAGATTTTTTTTAATCATGCAATATTTATAAACCTTGTATTCAACAATTTGTTACAATTAAATCCAAATTTAATTTTATATTTTGCATACAATATAGTTTTCTTTTATTACCATTTTTCTTTTCTTTTTTTCTTCTTTAAATTATCTTCCAACAATTTTCCAAGATAAAAATTCATGAATTTTATTAACCTCAGGTAATTTCCCAGTTTTATATTGAATATTCCGGTCTGCATTATTTCCGTTAGTAATTTTGTAAAAAGAAAAATTCAATTAAATATTATCAAGAAATAGAATTTGTATTTTGTTAAATTTAAAAAAATAAAATTTATACCTCCATATCATAAAGTAATAAAATAATAATTTAAATCATTAAAATTTCTATTATTATTTTTTTTTTTAAATGATAAATAAGAGTTGTTTATTATTTGCATTTTAATTTTGTAAATTATCCAAAGAATTCGATTAACGTACTCGTAAAATAAAAAAAAAAAAAATGAGAATAATCATTATTTATGTAGAAACAATCATTGAATAAATTTGCGATGATTTATACAGTGAAGTTGAAGTGCTTGCATATACATTTACAGATGTTATATAGTCATACAAGTAGTAGTTACTTTATAACGTTTTAAAACCACAGAAGTTGGACGACGAAAGAAACAAATTACGTTGTAAAAAAAAAAAAGGATAAAGAAGAGGTGTAAATGCCTTTGAACGCATATATCATAGATGCAATATTAAAAGTGGCTGTATATACATGCTTAAAATTATGTATAAAATTATATGCACAAGACATAAATAAATTTATATGCATTTATACATGCACTCAAGTGCACCATACAAAAATACAATATGGTGCAACGCTTTGCTATTTTACAAAAATATTAAAATGCTTTGCATTTAGTTTATGGATTCAAGAAAATTTACGAGAAGTGTTTGTGTAAATCAAGGACTATCATGTTTGTTTGTTGCTATGATTTTAAAACCAATTGAAGACCTTGGAATAACAACTATAAAAAATCTAACTTTGTCAATGTATAGTAAAATTTCATCACTCTAATTTCAACGCGAAAAATAAATTTAAAATATAAAATTTATAAATAAACTGACGACTTGATTAATGGTTTATACAAAATAAATTTTAATATCAATAAAAAAAATTTTATTAGCTTTTTTTTTTTTACTTTGAAATAGTGAAATTTTATCAGCAAGTTTGTAAAAAAAATGACAAATTTATTTTCGATTTTAGTGGTTTAATATAAAACTTACCTGCAGTGAAAATTTTCCTGTAATTATTGATTAATTTATTAATTAAAAAAAATTTGTTTAGCTTTAATATTATTATTTTTTTTTTTTTTATAATAGATGCATAAAATTGACACAGCTATTTTTAATGATTTAAAAAATTAAATTAAAATTGAATACATAATTAGACGGGACATTTTTTATACTAACGATAGAATTATTCTGACATTTATTTTATTTTTTAAACTTGAAAGCTACCACACACACATACACACGTGTTTCATTATCAGTTTTATCGATAAACGAATCTTTTCAATGGTTTTTTACAGTCAACGGCGGTTCTTTTGTTAAACTAAAATATATAAAAATTAAAAAACAACATGAACATCAAAAATGTGGATTTTAAAAATTGAAACAATATCGTTTAATTTTTTTAAATTCTTTTTCCGTTATTTCCATAAATTTTTTAGATAAGAAAAACCGTTTAAGACTCGTTTTTCAAAAATTTTTTGATCCAATTAAAGAAACGTCTGTGGAAAAAAAAAAAAACCTCAATAGCTTGTTCATTTTATTTATGTAATTGTTTTTTTTTTTTATCATTGTAATTGACAATTAAAAAAATCATTTAATTAAATAATAATTTCGATAAATTATCATTTTGTTGTTCAACAAAAATTAAGATATCTTAATGTGAAAAAAATATGTTAACTCTTTGAATAAATAATTTGATTTTTTTTATTTATTTCTTTATTATTCACCAAGGTTTTTTTTCCATTGTCATGGAATTTTTCATGTGGCCTTGATCTTTTCCTGTTTTCGAAAATATCCTTGTTCTTTTTTTGCAGAATAAATACAAAATGTAACTTGTAAGGGTCGAAAATAGCTGACTACAGTTTTTTTTTTTTTTTCCGACTCAATAGATTTTTTTTTCGTGGTATAAATGCCGAAGCGTGAAATTTGTTGGATGATCTTCTCAATTCCGCATCTAATTCACTCACAATACTAATACCTTTTTTTTTTTTTTTCTTTTTTCCATTCATATTTAAATCTTTGTAGGTTTTTCTTAGCTTATGACAAATTGTTTTGGAATTCTACTGATCAATTGAATTTTTATTTTCTGTATAATTTGAGAATTTAACGGTGAAAATATTCGAAAGATGATTACGAATCTGTTAAAAATACATGGAAATTATTTATCTCAAATAGACTATTGATTTTAATTTGTAAGAATTGGTATAAAGATTTCGATCTGTTAATATTGAAATTGAATTTTTCTTAATATATTAGCCCATAAAAATATTTGAGGTTTTTTTTTATCTTGGTCACATGAAAGGCCTCGATAAATTTATACAAAAACCACGTATAGAAATCGATGTAACTATTTTTTTTTTCATACCAAGAATTTCAACTATCAAAAATATTTATAAAAATTGACTAAACGAAAATATTTTTCACATTAATATCAAAAGAATTTTGTCTTTTGTGAATAAAATACAAAAAAATCTACAAAAAACTATTTAAAAAAATTAAAAATTTGAATTATTTAGAAAAGCTTTAAAATTTTTGAAAAACAATCGCCAAAAGTCAATTTTAAATGTCAATTTTAACATTAATAATTAGCATTTAATTATCGCCATTTATAAAAGTTAGAAAATTTGCAAAAAAATAAAACCAAAACGAATAAAAAAAATTCCTTAAAATTCAAAAAAATTTATACAAAAAATTCAAGTAAATAAAATCCTTTAATAAATAAAAATAAATGTATATTATTAATAATGACTAAATATATTATAAAAAAAAAAAATTAATTAATTATTGATTTATTTTTTTCATTGATTTTTAACGAATAGAAGGTATTCAATAATAAATAAACACAAAATATTTTTAGCAGTGTATTTGACAGTGTTTTTTTTTTTTTTCTTTTTCTTTTCTTGTGACACACATACATACACACACATACACACACGGATACATACACACACATACACACTTATGAATGTGAATTGTTTTTTTATATTAATGTTTTTTTTTTTTTTTTTATTATTATTAACGTTGGAATGTTTTTTTTTTATTGCTAGTGGCTGGTGGCGTGCAGTATGTGCTTCAATGAAACAGGTATATATATATGAAATACATATACATATACACTTTTATAATGTTCACAAATTCAGTGCATATGTAAAGTGCTTCATGTATAATAATAACTTCAACAAAAAATATTTTGTTTATAATTTTTCCTTGAAAGATAAAAATAAAAAAAAAATTGTTTTGCAAAAAAAAAAAATTGATGATTTTATAAATGATTATAAATTTGATCATTTTTCAAAAAAATTAAATAAGGATATGTGCAGAATGGATACTAGTTTTATAAAAAAAAAAAAAAAAAAATAAGTCTCTGGTGTGATTTGAACGGCCACTCGTTGCTCCTAGAGCCAACTTCTCTGACCACGTGGCTAATCGATATCTTGTCATGCTTTAACACATATCCCAAAAAAAACTAATTTATTATTAATTAAATTTTTTCAATTTTTAAATAAACAAATAAAGAAATAAATTAAGTAACCGGCCGTTTTTTGACGGAATTTTTTGAAGCTTTTTTTTATATATACCTAATAATTTATTAAATAATTAAAAAAAAATTTTTTTTTTGATTTTTTTCATATAAAGCACGCCTTTTAACATCAACACATCAATTTAGTAAATATCAAGAGTATGTTATTATATTACAATGCGAAAAATGTTTTAGCGCAACATAGACATTTATTTTTTAATGTTTTTTTTAAATATATTTTTATTATTCTATTCACGGAAGCAGTTTTTTTTTTGTCAAAAAGCAACTCGTAATGTCATTCGTGAATATTATTATTATCATTATTATTATTTATTTATTATTATTATATTGGTTATCGTTTACTATTGTTAAATATAATTACCAATCAACATTTATTTATTTTTTTATTCCACAATGTATTCTCTTGTATTTTGTTTTTAATGTTTATTATTTATTTTTTTTTTTTTAGATCATTCACAATCATTCATTTTTTCATATTATTATTATTGTTATATTTATTATTATTTATATTATCGTTATTATTATTTGAGTGTGCCTAACAAGTCAGTATTAAATATCTTACAATACACATCATCTTTTATATATTTGTTTATAATTATATTTTTATTATTTCTTTTTATTGTTTTTTTTCGAATATTTATTATCCATTTAGTCAGATTCTTTTATTTTTGCTCCAATTCTTTTTTATTTTGATACCCTTGTCATTGGTTTTTTTTTTAATTTTTAAATTTTAAATAATTCCCAAATAAAATGATGTGAACGATACGGTAATTTTTGTAGTGGAAAAATTGAGTGACTGATTGAATAAATTTTTACAAAAAAATTTGAATTTACTAAGTTTTATTTTGTAAAAATTTTTTAATATTTTTTTTCAATTATATTTTTTACATGGTATTTATACAAATGAATAATAAAAATTACATATGAATAAGTACAAAAAAATAAAAATTAAGTTTTATTTTTTACATAATTTAATTACAATACCATATTATTATTTTAATAAACGTTATTTATTATTACAATAATTAAAACGTGTAGTTTTTATTATTTTTTTTTTTTGTATAATTATTTCAATGGTCAGTCACTATTTTTTTTTTTATATCATGATCTATATATTTGTCATGTTACGATGAAAAATAGACCACACGATACTAAATAAGAAAAAAAAAATAAAAAATGAATTATTGAGTATTTTCAGATAAAAGAAAAAGAAGAAAAAAAAAAAAAAGCAATGACATGAGTAACTTATTGTTGAAGTATATATATAATTTTAATTTTCATTCGATAAATTAATCGAAAAGGAGCAAGTAGGCAAAGAGAGCAACATGTATTTATAAATTTATTAATACATACAATGAAAAGAAGGAAGAATGGATCCGTCAATTTTAAAATTAATTTTCATTTTATTATATTATTTAATATCATTTTTAAATTTTATATTAAACATCTAAATATGATTTCAATAAATAAGCTACCTAAGGAACATTATTTATTACCTATAATTTGAATAATAAATTTTTTTAGTTCCTTCTTTTAAAGAAGCCATGAAGGTGCTCCTTTAAGTGGCGACTCTGTAAAATTAAGAAAAATTAAAAAAAAAAAAATACAATTCTGCAACTAATTGAAAAATTCATTTGTTAATTATTTTTATTTTTTTTTTTATAGTATATTATTTTATGTTTTCAGTCAAGTAACTATTAGTAATTATTTTTATTTATTTTTTATTTTTTTTTCACACAGTCGCCACTGGGTCATTAAACTGTGCCTAAATCTAGTAATACAGTCTGCTGTGTAGCGTTCTAATAATTAAATTTGTTATTAATTTTTTTTTTTTTTTTTATTTTTATTTTACGTTTTTTTTCTTTTTGTATTTTACTAACAGTAACTTTCTTTTTTTTTTTTCTTATTCATGGTGACATTATTGTGTTATTATTATTATTTATTATTATTATTATTACTGTTTTTTTTTTTTATTGTTGTTAGTATTTTATTTATATTCTTATTATTATTTTTTTTTATTTATTTTTATGAGTAGTTGTGTTAGTATTGTTGTTGAAGTATATAATGTTTTTTTTTTTTTGTTTAATTTTTCACTCAATATATTACAATCACTCGCACTTGTTCCAAAAAAATTTATTCATTCATACATATATTTTCATTCTGTCATATATTTTTCATACGTCCTTCTCCTTATTTTTTTTTTTTTTTTTCATTTTAAATCTTTCTTTACTTTACTTATTTAATTAAAAAATTTTGACCTGATGTTCAGTCTATCAGCACAATATTATTTATTTATGTGTTTGACAATTATATTTATTAATTATTACGCTCATTTGACAACGAATTTTGACACTATCACCACGAGATATTATTGTGTTAAAAAATATAGCTAATAAAAATAGCCAATATAACAAAATGGCATATATGTTTACAATGTAAAAATTTAAAAATTAAATAAATAAAATTCATTTATCATATTCATGGTGATATTTATTTTTCATTTTTTCATAATTTCGTGTCAATGATCTATTGCGCATGTGCAGACAAACAAGCTTTTTAGTCACATTGAATATACATATACGATACACTGAGTAGGTGGTACTGCGCAGGCGATTTAAATATTTTTTTTTTGATTTTAATCATTAAGCATTCACATATATATTATATTTTTTTTGCTCATTTATATATTATCATAGACAATCGAAACTTTTGAGTGGGGCCACCTATTAAGGTATCGCTTGTGCGTGACTCGTTGCACAATATTTAATGAAGGGATTGAGGGATCTCTTCGTGGGATACGGACTCTACCAAATTTCCCCTCCAGGGGGTACATTTTCATTCTTAAAAATTTATTATTTATTTATAATTATGCATATTATTATTATTATTATTGACTATCCTGGATTGGGATGGGGGTTTTTAATGGTCCCGTATCCCGCGGGTTATAGAATAATGCAATTCCTCGGTTTACAGTGTCACAGGTTTCACTTGTGAGGCAGTCTAAATCATCGAGCCAAGAAATTCATTTTATTTTTTTTTAAATAAATATTTATATATTTATTTATTATTCATATATATATAAATAAATCAAATGAAGTAGTACATATAAAATTGGTATTTTTAATTAATTTGTTTTGTTATTTTTGTCTTTTTTTTTTTATTTTTTTTTTTAATACTTTCTTCCGAGTAAACGCCTATTTTGGCGTCTTCGTGGACCAGAATATTCTTCTTTTACCTTTAAACGATTTGTATGCCTATGACGATGTGTTGTTGTTGTGTCTCTTGTTATTTCATCATTTTGTAATAAATTTTTTTTAAATTTATGTTCATCTATTTGATGATGAGGAAATTTTTGTTGTACTTTTAATTGTTGTTTTTGTTGTAATTTTAAATTTTTTAATTGTGGTTGTTGTTGATGATGATTATTAGATTTATGTGAATTTTTGAGTACTATATTTTTTTTTGGATTATCATTTAGTTTATTACCAGTCATGTAATCATTGTGATCATTTATACTGAAACTTGGATTGTATTTAATAAAATTATAGCATTCTTGACGTGCTCCTTGACCTTTTATTGGTCTTCCGTGTTTATTGAAACCAAGATTTTTTGTACTGTCTGCTGCGCTCTGATACCTCAGGTATGGACCGTTGTATGTTTCGTAGAATTGACACTTGCCACCCATTGCATCTCTCTTTTTTTTTGGCTGTAAAAAAAAAAAACCAAACGAAACTAGTAAAAAATTAAGAATCTTTTTATTTTATTTCTATTGTTAAAAAGATTTTTCTTTTTTTTTTCTATGTCACAGCTGGAATGCAAAAAAAAAAAAAAATGCATCTATGGCTTTCAACGAATAAAAAAAAAATATATTTAACTCACCACAGCTATTGCTTTCCAGTGTTTGTTAAAGCATATATATTTTTGTGATTTTTCAGCAAAGATATATATTTTTCTGCTGAAATCCTCCGATTGTGTTGTCAATTTTTCTGTAACAAAAAAAAATATATACTTTTTAAAATTACCTATTAATTAATATAAATTAATGCTTTTGAAAATTTGGGTTATGATTTTTCTTGTTACCCGGAAGACAGGTTGGAAAAAAAAAAAAACAACACGTAAATGGTAAATGTAAATTTCTAAGAAAAATCTTCTTGGTTTATGGGAAGCTGTGTGCCTACATCAAAGCTGAACCTTCATCATTTTTTTTTTCTATTTTTTTTAGTTTATTTATTTTCAAGTTTGTTCATATACTGTTTTATTTTTTTTATCCTTTTTCATGAGCTTAGTTAAATGCTTTGAAAATAATAAAATACCGCGGCTAGTTGGTGCTAATGAAGGAGCCACCAGACAAGAACACTGTGTATGTGTTACCACTTAGCAAATAGCAGTCTTCTGATCCATCTTTGACTTACTATTCTCATCACTTTTAAAAACTACTATACTTTCAAAATATAATAACCAACTAAAATAATGAAAAATTAATCTTTACGGTATAATTACCATTTGAAATATAAACGCATTTAAAAAATTAAACTTCATATTTAAATGACACTGTAAAAAATAAATGAAAAAATCCCTCCATTTGTTGTATGTCATTAAATTCAAGTGGTTTTATTAAACAACAAAAATGAAAAAAAAAAAAGTCCCCAAACAGCATCATAAAAAAAGCCTCATTTTTCTTTTAAATTTTTTTATTTTTTTCCATTTAATTCTTAATCGTTTTTCTCATCAAGTTGTGATTACCTTATTGGGTGACTTGAAATCGTTTATGATATTGCCAGAAGCCAAAAATATATCAACAAATTAATTGTTTTTATCAATTGAATTGTTAATTAATTAATTAAATAAACATATTTTAATCTTCACTGTGGGATACTGATTTTAATCATTTATATCTCACTCTGGATAAATTATTTTACACAATTATTTTTATACCCTCAGGTTTTTCAGGTAATTTTTTTTTATTTTAAAATAGTATTGTATTATATTTACTTGTATATTTAGTTTTATTTTATCATTGACTAAATGGAAATTGATATAATGTATATCAGCAATTAGTTTTCTTATCTTTTGATGATACCAATACAGGTATTTTTTTAAAAATAGACATGAATTATTGAAAAAATAAAAAAGAAATTTAACGACACACCTTAGTCTGTGGTCTATCTGATTTAAATATCATAATCATTACATTTTGATTAAATATATTAGATAAGATTTTAAAAAACGAGTCGGCATTCTTTTGATCATATTCAATATGGGCTTCTTTATTTCAAACGATCAACAATTTTATTATTGTATACAAAATATAATTTCATTAAAAAACATTTAATAATTGTTTTTATAATAAATAATACAAAAAAATAAATGTTAATCGATAAAAAAAAAAAGGAAAGAAATATATAAAATTCTAAATAATTTTATTCATGACTTTTTTAGTTTTTTATTTTTGTAAGAGGGTGGTTAGTTTTTGAAAAAAAAAAAAAAGAATGAGGGATGATCTCTACGATCATCTATGTTTTGTTGGTTATCTTGTCGGTCGTTTTAAGATTAGAGGCTACCAAATAAATTAAAAGGCCAATTTTAATCAAAAGAGGGCACCGGCATTTAGGCACGTTTATTCACGATAATAACTAGCAATGGGAGGGACTTTTCGATAAGCGTTTTTTACATCGTATTATATCCCAATGATGCGGCACACACGTTATAGAAAAAATATAATAAAAATATAACATTCACGTGTTGCAAATATTAAAACAAAAAAATTTAAAAAAAAAATGAAATTTGCAAATTTTGTTAATTTAAATGTATTTCAATTATTTTTTAAAACATTAAGCTATATCAATTAATATTTATAATTAACATCATTTTTTTTTTGTTGGAAAAATTAAATTATCACATGATTACTTGATAATTAAATATGAATTTTATATTCAATGTATATTTTTAAATTTTGTGTATAATTAAAATATACAGGATCAAAGGTTTGACAAGTGAAATCTGGTTACTTTGACATGATAATCATACAGTTTGTTGAAATAGTTTCGAAAGAATTAACAACTATGACAAGACATCATTTGAAATAAGCTAAAAAAACAATTATTATTTAAAAAAAAAATAACAACAAATATTCAATAAGTTAATTTCAAATTAAATTGCAGCTTTTTTGTAATTTTTTTTTTTGTATCCAATAAGGCATAAGTCAAAAAAAAAAAAAAAATATAATAAATTCTTTTCCAAATATACAAATATGATTTTTCGATTTTTAAATATATATTTTTGGTGTGTATGCATGTGGATTTAATATAACACAGGGATGATTAATTACAATGCATTGGTTATATGCGTTGAAGTGTATAGAAGGTATATATAAAAAAGATGAGGATAAAGGTGATGGATCTTGGGGAGGTGCAGACGGAGGACTCAGCATGCGGCGCGAAAACTGGCTCCTCTCTGTTTGTTCAAGCACCTCTTTGCCCCCTTCTTATAGGTATACTGTATGATTTTTTTTTTTTTTTTTTCATGTGTATTATATTGCTATGCTCATGCGAATCATGTTTTTGCCGCTGAATATCACATAACATAGAGGATGCCGCATAAAATGCAACGTGGAGGGCGGACAGCTTGTTCTTCAATTCTCATATATAATATTTCGTTTTATTTAATCATCTATACAACTTATACTGGCACATTGACTTTTAAAAAATTTTTTTATTTGTGATATATATGTAGATATTATAATAAAAAATATATTATTATATGAAAATAAAAATATATATTGGCTCCAAAAGAAAAAGAAAAATGTAATTTATTATTTTGTAAATTACAAACTGCACGCAAGTATGATTTTTTTTGGAGGTTAATAATTTTAAGATATTATTGAATTTTATTGTTTATTGATATTATGATACTTACGAAATTGTGCAATCTGATCTTCGCTGGCAGTTGCCATTATCTTTCGGTCAATGACAGTTATGTTGCCGCTGCTGCAAGTCGAATAGAGACTCACGGAGCGCACCATTGCCGGCACCGCCCCGCACATCACCACCTTTAATTAATAAATTTATATTAAAAAAAATTTTTTTCTATCAATTAACTATCATTATTCAATTGTTGCTTAAAATTTTCACGCTGCAATAATAATTAAATTAAATAATAAATTGATAACGAATCAAATAATTATGATCTATAAATGATCTATAAATCCAGCTACACGCTGAGAAAATTTTTAAACAGAAAAAAAATTATTACTAGAAAAATAAAACTGCAATATTGTTGTAGTATTTTTTTAATAAAAGATAATTAATTGTTTTTCAGTAAAAAAAATAATTTTCATCAAATTTATGAGCGATTATTTCGTGGTGATTTTTTATTTTTACATCGGTTTAATTTAAAATGATCGTGACAATTTTGTGTGATTTTTTTTTAAGCTGATGAAAAATAAATGACTGTCATTAATGTTGCTAGTTTTACATGATTCGTGAATTTATGTATGTGTGTTTTGATTCTCGTTCAAAGTAGATTTAAATAATGCGAGAACCAGTGATCAACGCACATGCTCCACGAATTATGTAAAGTTGCGGTTTAATTTGCATAAAAATTGGTGATTGATTAAGGTCAATGACGTTTTTATTTATAAAATAAAATGCTTAATTAATACTTAAAAAAATTGATTTAATTATTTGTTATTGTCAAGAAAAGTTAGTAGAAAATTAAAGACAAATCGAAACGATTTAATTTGATACAATTTCTTAAGAAAAAATATGATTGAATTTAAAAAATTTGCTCTACGATAAAAAAAGTATTTCTTTTTTTGTTTTTTTTTTAAAGTAACAATGAAGCTACTATATGATTTATTTTACCATTGTAAAAATTGAAGCAGAGAAAAGATAGTCATGAACAACACGAACGTAAAAAATTACAAATAAAAAATTTAAGGGTTTTATTATAGTGAAGGGTTCAACAACCCAAAATAGACGTCGTTAAAAAATGTATACATTGCGTGTTTTTGCTTTTATTCTAAAAAATCCCGGGAATTTAACGATCGATTTATGCATACATTCAACAATTTACTTTTCACTACAAAACTATCTCCGAAAATAAAAATAATAATCAAAACAATTTTACAATGGAAACAAAAATTGGGTAAATATATTTACAACAAATTTCGATATCTCATTTTTATTAATGACCATTTTTTTCTTTTTGAATTTTCAACAAATCAAAGCACTATATAAATTTATTATAAAATAAATTTTCCAAGTAAACTTTTCAATCTAATATCAATTGCTAAATAGTTGTAATTTTGTTTCGATAGATTTATTTTGTACTCTATTTTTTTTTTTTTATACAATATATCATGTGAATCGTTATAAATCATTTCGAAAAATCCATTGAAAGTTTTTTAAATATTTATGATACATGAAAAAATTTAGAATTAAATTTTCTTTACAAAGAAAAATTATAACAAATAATATATGAAAATAAAATATACAATCATCACTTGCATTTAGATAAAATATTTATTGAAAGAAAAAAAAAAAATTGTACAAGTGTTGGTAGGATATCTTTGACCTGTATCGGATCATGAATCGATTTGTCTTAGTCATTACAAAATCCTCATTGCATTTCGCCCGATATTTGTCATTATTGATTCTTCAAGATAAAACGACAAACGAGGGCATTAAGAAAGTAAACGAAATAATCAAAATAATAACAAAGTTAAGCATATAATCCATATGTTTTTTAAAAAAATTCAAATCAATAAAAAAAATAATCAAAAGTATGTCATTTATCAAACAGAAATTATTTTTAAAAATTATGTTATTCATTAATAATACTAAATTAATATTACATTAAACTTGAATTTATTAAAAATAATTAAATAAAAAATTATTTTAATTATTTATTTAAATTTAAAAAGTATATTTAACTCACCATCAGGAGGCACAAAATCTTTGCTAAGACGGCAAGCTGTGGTAACCTAAAACAAATAAATAAATAATCATAATTATAATTAAATAAAACAATACATTAATCAACACATAAAAAAAGATAACCATAATTATTTTAAACATTAATTAATTTAATTATAATTAATGTAAACACTTGTTATTTTAAAAATAAAAAAAAAGCTCAGATAAGCTTTTTTAGCCTTAAGGTATGCGTATATACTTCATGTCATCTTTTTATTAACAATAATTAATTAATAAATGAATAAATCATTTAAATAAAAGTCATAATAATCTAGTTGTAATTTTCAATGAAAGAGTTATATATCAAATGAACAACTTGTGTGGTTAGACACGTGTTGTTGTTGTTGTTGTATTATGCAATAAATGTACATCTCGTGTTACTACAAGAAACACAAGTGAGTCAACAAAATACAAATATTAAAATATGTACTTTATACATATAAATATATATAGTTTTTTTTTTTTTTATATTCATTAGACATTCGCTTCGATTCACTTGAGTTATTAGGACCAGTCGTGCATGTCTCTCCCTACCGCAATTGAATTTATATCTTTTATTTCATACTTTATTTATTTTTTATGTATATATCATTTTTCCATTAATATTATTTTATATTTATTTATCCTTTTTGCAATAATTTTCATTGAGCTATATATACATTTTATAATATTTAATTATATAAATAAAAATTAAAAGAAAAAATAAAAAAATAAAAGGGTTTTTTTTTTTTAGCTTACAATGGAAATGTTAGTTGAAATATAATATTGAAATGTAAAAGTGTATAATTAATTTGAATGAATTTTAAATATATTGAGAAGAGTCTTGAAAATTAATCGGCTACAAAATTGAGTGGGTGAATAAATCAAAATGAATTTTACAACTGTAAAGATTAAGTGAGAAAAAAATTTTAAAATAAAAAAAAAGTAAATTTTTGTATTCATGGTGTTTTATTTATTTATTTTTTTTTTTATTAAGTATTTTGTATAACATGTATAAGAAGTGGCGCTCTTGCTTATTCTTGTAAATATATATTTTTGTGTTGTGGATTTCCTACTGCACATTTATCACGCGTGCACACAGCCCCCGACACGCATCAAATTGTAATGCGCCTTGTATTGCACCGCCGACTCGGGTTTCGCGCTTTAATTGCACTGTTGGACACTGTTTATTTTTTTTTTAAACTATTAAAAATAAATGCTATCAATATTTTAATTTTAATTTTTTTTTGTAAATTTTATAAATTATTATTTTAATTATATATTTTTGCAAAATTATTATTTGTCTAGTTTATTTTTATATTTGAAAATTAGAAAATTTTTTTATTCGATTTATCGTATTTTTAAATCATTCGTCAATAAAAATAGTAAAAAAAAAAAAATAGTAAAATTTAAATTTATAAATAAAATTAGATAAATATAAATAAAAAATTTCTTTTAAAATATGAATTAATTTTTATTTTATTTTCATATAATTTAAAGAAAAAAAATATCGAATAATTAGTTGAGCAATTTTTAATGATTTGAAAAATAATTAGTGACTTTGATTTAAATTGAATAAATTATTGCTATTATAATTAATTAGTTTTATTTATTTATTTAGATTTTTTTTTTAATTGAGTGAGGATTTCCCTTCCCTTTGAAATTTTGCATGATGGTAATGATCGGTGAAAAAGCCACGCCTTTTAACAAGAGCAAATCAAGTAGATGTGAAAGTACAACTGACTGATAATATGTATACATGAATTTAAACAAACACACTGTACATATCATGTCAATTGTAATAAAAATAAATATATAAATTTATAAAGAAACAAATGTGAATTTAAAAATATTTTAAAATTGGCAAAAGTCTCATCTATTTAATTTATAACTTGTTTCACTTTTACTATTATTTTAACTTTCGCATGTATATATGTATTATTTTTTGAACTTAACGTTTATATAGTACACATACACAAATATATATCATTGCAAGAACACAAGTGTATTGCGCAAATATCGCAACAGGCACGCAAAACACTTTGACGCAACTTGTCGTGTATAAAACACGTGGTGCTAACGTCAGGGATTCTATCATTTGTATATTAAAATAAACATTCCAATGTCATTAATAATTTTTAATATAAATTTTATAATTTAAACACCATTTTTACACATTAAATTACATATACATATTCACTCACCAAAAAAATTTTTTCATAGTTGTAAAAAATTTAAATTCATTTTTTTTACTATTTTTAATATATTAAAAAAATTATATTCAAACATTTTTTTTTTTTTTTTTTTTTAATATATTTTTATCATTAAGTTTAAAAACATTTCTTTGAAAAAAAAAATATATATAATCTATGTTGCATTCACAAACGCCATCATTTTTATATTGAAAAAAAAAAAAATAAATTTTAATTTAAAAAACAGGTAAATTATAAAAACTTTTTCACTAATTTTTTCTTTAAAATAAAATATATTTTTAATGAAATTGTATTGTTTAATAAACTAACAAAATTATAAATTAAAAATTTTTATTTTTTAATTTGAATTAATGAGTTTTTTAGTGGTTTTTTTAATTGAGTAATTTTATAGCTTTTTTAAAGTCTATTTGAATTAAATATAAAATTATAAATAAATAAATAAAATATGCAAAAAAAAAAAATAGTAAAATAAACAAAAGCCGGCTTAGATTTAGGTTAATATCTAACTCAGTGAAAAATATCACAGACTGAATTTATACCGCGCACGAGTGAATGTGAACTAAGCAAAGAGGATGTGTGACTGTCGTATGACACCCTTGTGACACGTGGGGGACTCATCTAAAGGGGATTTAGTGGGGATCGCCTGCCGCGTGAAAAAACTGCCAACACTTGAATAAAATAACTGAATAAAAAATCATAAATACCATAAATAAATCAATAAATAAATAAAACATTATATCTCCTCTAATTAATAATTAATAAAACATAAATTTAAAATTTTCATAGCATTAAAATAAATTGAAAATTAAATTTTAAAAATTATTAAGGTTTTTTATTTTTTTATCTTTCTACATTAATTTAACTTAATTTTAGTGAAAAAATAATTTTACTAAGTAAAGTCAATTTATTTTGTATTAGCCTAATGGACAACCCCTATAACGTTAAAGCAAAAAAAAGTAAAAAAAAAATTTATGAAAAGTTTATACTGGTCATTTTATAATATGCGCACGCGTATAAAATTTTTATTTGTTATATTTTTTGTTATATATTTAATAAAGAAAAATATCCTGGTGTGAAGTATTTATTGGTAGCAAAAAAGTCACCTGGTATAAACCACATATAAGGGACAATAATAATAGACATCGCCCGTCGTGTATTTCCAAACAAGCCAAACGAATTGCCGACAAATAACAGGCGTGTGTATGAGCCTCAGGCATTTTTGGACAAATACGAGATTGCTCCCTTGGGGTCATAATGTTAAATTTCATATATAATATATATATATATGTATTAAATTTCTTTAGGGAGAAAGAACCACAACCCAATTCTTCGACTTTCTACGATTAATGCCCGACACAAATTCAACTATTTTCCAATTGGAATAAAAAAAAAAATAGAAAAAAAATATACAGTTGATGATTTATCGGATAGCAATTTTGCGTTTTTAAAAACATCTGCGTTTATAAAAATTTCTTTGGAAATGCCACATCAATCTGGACATCGATATATAATTTTTTAAATTTTATAATAAAATTAAAAGTCATATTTATCTATTTTAATTTTGAAAAAAATATTATTTGTAGTATTTAATTTAATTGTAATTGAGCAAAAATATTTGTAATATATTGGTGATATTCTGAGATATTTATTAAAGCAACGTAATAAATTTTTTTGGCAATTTTCCGTGATGGCGTCATATTTTTTCTAACGGACTTTAAATTATTTTTCCATTACATGTAAATAATTTAAATGCATATTTTTTGATTTTCTTAAATTGCTAAAATATTGACAGAGTTTTAGTGCAACTTTCAATCAATCTTATATGATAAAAGGGATAAATTTTGATTGGTCGTTATTGAGTACAATGACGAGTTACCCTACACCGTATATAGATATTGAGTGACCCCCAAAAGGAAACCACAATGAATCATCAACCCTGCATGAGTCTATAGTATACTCATCTTCTATAACTAGAAAAAATAAAAAAATATATATAATTTTTTTTTACGTAGGAGTTGATAAAAGGGTTGAGCGTCTCGACAACCTCTTAACACGATATATATATCCTCATCATCATCGTCAGTGAACCTCAATGGAATTATCGGTTAAAGAGGCAAAATAACCATCAGATATTTTTTCTGCGGGACCATTCATTACCCTCTAGACCACCCTTTAATATTATTTTTTTATTATTTTATTTTTTTCTTATTTTTATATGTGAGCTTAAATGATACCTTATCATTATTTAGATACTATTTTTATATAATTTATTTAAGTCTAAAATTCAAGTCAAATTGCAAGAGAAAAATTTCAAATGTAGACTAAATATTTCTACCTGTTTTCAGGTAAAAATAGATATATTTAAATTATATTAATAAAATAAATTTTAATTACATTTATTGGTGAATATATTTAAGCAGTTTTTAAATTTATTTCACTGATAATTTTTATGAAAATATTTGTATCTCTTTTGATGATTCACAAAAATGATGAAATTCTATTTTGATTATTCGATGAGATGTATAAATATGTCAATTTTTTTTTTGGGTATATTTTTTTATATTGTACTAGACAATTCTACGAGACATGTCTGACCCATTATCACATGTGTCATACAATTGAGAATTTAAGATAGTTACTCGACGAGACATCTGTTAATTTTTTTTTTTTTTCCTTCTGATATCATCTGTTAATTTAATTTGAAATAAAAAAAAAAAAATAGTATAAAGATTGCTTCAATTTCACGATATAATTTCAGTAAAATAAAAAATTTTTAAAGAAATTTTTTAATTAGTAATTTAATTATTGAAATAATAAAGCTATGATTTTTTTTGTTTTATTTTTAATTTGATTGTGGATCAAGTTTAAATGCCATAAACGACGTCATACAATTTTTTTGTAATATTTTTTTTGATGTTATTCAAGTACAAGAGAGTTTAACAAGTATTATTTAGTGGACACATCGAAAAACGTGTCTCCAATGCGCATGATGTCGCCAGTGTTTCGATAAGAGAGAAATTGTCGAGAGAAGAAGTCAATTCTCTCGGCGCCGCAAATCAGTCGAGACACATCTCCAAATACACTCGAAAATTATTTTGCAAGAGTCAACCGGCACCAAATATAATTATTTCGTTAATATACATTTTTTTTTTTTTCATCTCAATCCCTGATGCATATCTACTTTTACATTAATTATATATTTTTTTAGATGAATTTTTAAAATACACATTATTAAATTTTTTTAAATTTATTTTTTGTAATTAGTTTTTAAATATTTATTTAAAAAATCCCTCTGTATTTTTTATCCTTTCATTTTTCTAGACACCTGTTTACTACGGAATGCATATATCTAAAATAAACCCAAGAGAAAATTGGAACAACGAACTCTTTTAACTCGCAAGTGGGACGCCAAATTTATCGTTGAAAATAGAAAATAAAAAAAAAACATTCATTTATGTTATTTTTCTTGTTTCACTCGAAAAACAATATCATTTGTTCAATTTTATTTCTACTTCAATGCAGCACTGTATTATCTATTTTGTAATTTAAAAAAAAAAGCACGTACAATTTTTTATCTGAGCTTTTTTATTTTTCTTAAATTAAAAATTCAGTTAGAGTCAAAGAACTGTGTATAAATTTTATTATAATATTTTTAATTAATGACTCACATTATATGTTTAGTCATGCTCCAAAAGAAACCACATAAAAATTTGCACTTTTAAGGGCCCTGAGCAACCGGAGCTTAAGAAAAAAAAAAAAAAAATTATTTCTATCAATTGAGCCTAAAAAAAAAACAAATAAATCCAATCAATATGAATTAATTTTTTACTTTGTATAAATGTTTAATTTTTTTTGTAAATGATATTGTTTAAACAAAGTAAAAATTAATTTATTCGAACAAAAAAAAACAAAGGTAATAATTAAAAATACCAAATGAAATTTCGAATTTTTTATTTTTGTTATTCATCGGTGAGTTAAATTATCAATTTGTATTTTCTTTGGCATGATATATCTCGGTATGAAGTGTACAAATAACATACAACGATAAGAAAAATTACTTAAAGTCAATCAGCACAAAGTTTGCCCATCAATATGCATAATCAAACAGGTACCATTAGCCTTTTTAAATTTCAAAATACCTTTTCACCATACACAGTAAAAATATTGCTCATAATACTACTGTAAGATAATTTTTTTTTCTTCAAATAACCTGATGATTTTCAATATTCATTATTCACATTCAAAATTAATATTTAAAATAAATTAATAAAGAGCTTTTTGCTTTTTAATTTAAAACAATTACTATATGGTTATATTTATTTTCAGCCCGAGTCATTAAGGGCCACCACCATTTATTTTTTGGAGAACAAATAAATTAATATTCTCTTTTTTTTTTTGCTGGAGGTTTTCGCTTGAAATAATTTAACAAGCTAATATGCAAATATTTGCCCAATCATTGGAGAATAACACAGTTAATTGTTTAATTTTTTCATCAATGATTTTCGAGTTAAATGAAAATAATAAAGATTTTATTTCTCGTTGAAATTTGACACGAAAAAATTTTTTTTAATCTTAAATTTTAATCAATAATTTTATTATATTTTTTTAAAATATAATTGAATAAATTTTTAAGTTATCGAGAAGTCAAGTTTTGAGACACGGGTGGGCCATGTAAATTACTTAATTAAGCTTTTCAGTATGAGAATCATTCGTGTGACTAAAAATATGTTAAAAAAAAAATTCTACCTAAATTTTTTTTCAAGTTGACATTGAAGATATTATCATTGTTATTTAAATTTATATAGATATGTATAATTTTGATTTTTTTAACGAGTATCATGAGTGCGATCTGTTAAAGCATGCATTCAATTCACACCTCCAAGCTTCATGTTTTTTTTATATATTTAATTTTTTCATATAACTTTTCAATTTTAAATAAAATCCTCACATCAATTTCTCATCAGCCAAGAAAGCCATTTTTTTTTTTGTTATTATAAATTATTTTTTATGTTATGTTATTTTTTCTTATTTTTATTTTATTTATATTTTTCTTAAATCCGGTTAAATGATTTTACCACGCGAGAGCTACTTTGGCTCTTTGATCATCCCGCTAATTGCAACAAACCCAGGTAAACCGATTTTATCATCAACCATTGACTGAACTCTATCAGATAAAACAAAAACACATACTATGACAAAAATATGATAAAATATATATCAAAATAACGTATTAACTTTGATAAAAAATTTAAATAAATTATGTTTTTATTTTTTTGCATTATATCCAATGACCTAATTCTAAACTGCTCGGATCATTAAACAGATATAACCAGTGACTCTTTTTTTTTTTTCTTTATATATATTTGCTTTGTTTATTTATTATTAACTACATTGATGATTTGGGGTCGTTGTCGTATGATATAACTTGATATTCTTGTAATATAAAAATAAATAAATAAATAGTGTTACTTTATGTATACACTAAACTATAGTTGTATATAAAGTTTTAAATGAAAAGTTTTACAACTACCATTGGATACAATGATATTATACAAAATTTTCAATGGTTTTTAGTTTTAGTAGATAAATTTTGTTATGGTCAGACATGCTGGCAAACATAAAATCCATTCATAAACAATAACTAGCTCAAAAATGATTGTTTTTGATGAAAATAGAATAAACATTTAATAAAATATATTTAAAAGATGAAAATATTAATAAAAATTAAATTTGAAATAATAATAACAGCGAGTCATTACAATACGATGATGAATTAATTAATTTTTAAATAAATTAATTTTCAATTTATCCAAGATATATGGATAATAGTAAATTTGCAAAAAAAAAAAAATAAATAAATTTTTAAATGGAATATTTATTTATTTATCGTGCTGATCATACTCTTGTCATAATTATTTTTCGACAAATTTTAAATCATCATAATCATCATTATGTTTACATGTTAAACTATGCTTGTATATTATTTTTATAATTATTCATTTTAATTTTAAATATGGCTTTTTATACCAACACAAGCTACATGATGTTTTTTATTTTTTTAAGGGAAAAGCATTTAAATCGTTTGATAATAATTAAAATGAACTTAACATCAAGTTTTTCGATTAGTTCTTTATAAATTTAGGAAATAATTTTTTAATGTTTGATTTGTTTGCAAATGAATTTAATACCCTGAATAGAAAAAATAAATAAATATATAAATAAAACTAATAAAATTGGGCTCAAGGATTTTTCAAAGTTTACACGAACTCGTTTATGTTATCATTTACGTCTTTGCAACTTGATGATGGAATTTTCTACTTTGCTCTCGTACAATTACCACTGTTTGTTTACATATTCACTTACATACCTTGTTAATTGCATAACAATTAATTGAGTGATGGCATTTCAAGGTTAAAACCAAATATTCATATCAATTAAATAACACAAAAATAAAAAATAAAAACCAAGTGCTGTACATTGTAAAAACTTTAAAAAAATAAAATTGAACAAAGGGTTTATAATGAAAACAAAAAAGAAAATAAAAAAAAATCGAAACAATGAAAATAATAATAAAGGGTTGAAATTTTATGTCGAAAAAAAAAATATATATTAGAACATATTATTACCAACCACAAAGTGCGTGTGTAGGCGTGAATAAAAAATAAATATCAGAATAAATTTTTGCCTGCAGGATTTGAAGAAGCAATGAATTAAACATATGACATATTTTTTTTTCGGTATAGAAAAATTTGCATCATGAAAGTGGCTACTGCTTACGTCTGTTTAAATTCTTAAAATTATATATTCAGCAAATAAAAATTGCAACAATATATAATTCGTAAAAATTATTTTTTTATTTTTTTTTTCCACCTTCAAAATATCATGAATAATAAATGTAAAAAAAAAATTATCTATGACTCATCATTGAGCTTTATTTCACAGTCAAAAAAAAATGAGAAAAAAAAATTTTTTAAATGATTATTTTTCAACTTTTCTCGTTAATTTTTGGCAAAATTTAAAATTTTTTTTTTCTCAGCTACAAATAGTTGTGAATTATTCGTCTATTAAAAATACTGTAACAAAAAAATATCAAAGTAATAATAAATGTCTTCTTTTACGAGAAAACTGTGAAAGAATTTCATGAAGAATTTAAATTTATCCATAATTTTTAAATATATAATTACAATTTTTCTCATTCACAGAGATTCTTGTTTATAATTTTAAAAGGTGTCATTTTGTTGTATATAATAACACACATACACTGTGGCTATATTAAAAGATTAATATCTCAAATTAATTGCTTCTTACAAACCGCCCTGTGATCAACAAGCATTGACAAGTTTCTCTCATTAAACCACAGATTGAAAACAACTTGAGCAAAATTTTCATTTACTTTTTTTATTTAAATTTTTTTTTTTTTTATAAATTTTATTAAGTAACATATTTTTTTTTTTGATTCAAGTATGTGTCCAAGGGTTCATCGACATTTAGCAGTACCAAGAATTTATTTTATCGTGGTGCATGACCGATAACGATTACAAACTCTCTCCCCATATAACCATTCTGATTTTTTCATCTCTTTCAATTGTCACAATCGTATAATTGAATTATTTCAATTGCAACAACATCATGTGATATATAAAAAAAAAAAATCATACATAAATCAGTAAATAACAAACAAAAATAAAAATAAAAAAACATTGTAACATTCGGCAGATTCAAAAGAAGAATAACAAAGAAAACCTTGAAATCACAATTTGATATTCAATATGGTAATAAATTATTTTGAATGTAAAATGTGACAAAGACGAAGTGAAGTGAAGTAAAAAAAAAATGAATAATAAAAAATAAAAATTGACATAGAAAGCGATAAAGATGTAATAATGATGATGATCATAATGATGATGATGATGATGATAGTGGTGGTGGTAGTGGTGAGCAAGACAAAATGCTATAAACACAGGTCATGCCCCTGTGAATATTAAAGATACCCTAGCCAATCCAGTTAATTAAGAGCTCAGCTCTTAATTCAATTATAATTTATACCTCCAAGGTATCACACTGAGATGCAATCAATTACAAGCCCTAAACACCACATGTATTCGACTGTAATTTATAACGATTATAGACTCCAGTTAAATTTTTAATATACATTTTTTATTATTTTTTTGGATTGTTATTTTTGAATATAATAATGACATTCATATGGGCCTTCATCATCATCATTATCATCACTAAAAATATAAAATTATTATCAAGTTATTCTTGGATTTTTTTTGGGAATTGGAACAAGTGATTGATCAAGTTATTAAGTGCAGTGTCTCGCTTGATGAATGACAATTTATTAGAAGAAATTTTCACTTGTTATATATGGAGTTTGATGTGGAGGTAAGAATTTTCAAGGTACAGAAAAAATCAAGTGGAATAATAAATAAATAAAAAATTACTACTTGAGTGGATTGAAATGTCTTGGATTATTTGTTTTGACTCTGTCGGTGTGGTATGCTCCGCCCAGCTTATTTTCTTTTTTTTTTTTTTTTTCCTCTTTTCATTCTCACTCATCCTTGATTTCTTGATTTTTTTATTTTATTTGTTCTCCTTGTTCTTATTTTTCATATATTGTTTTTTTAAATAAATATATTTCAATTTTTTTGCCAGCTTGAAATTCATAAGAACAATTGACTCATATGTACTTGCAGTGTTTTGGTTTTGGTTTTTTTTTTTTTTGACTCAAATATTTTCAAAACTTTTCTGTCAAATGTGTCAATTTTTTAGCCTTGATATTGAGTTAATGGTTTTTTGTTTAGAGTATTATTTTATTTACTTATTTTTCTTGTGTGGGTGTGTTATACTTTGATGGAAGTTATGACCTTCGTGACTGAAAATATTGTGGTGTAAAAAATAAATTTATTACAAAGTTGAGTGATCAATTGAAGAAAGACGAGGTAATCCAACCACGATTGACTTGTGTGATATTCAAATGGCAATATGATATTATTATTTTTTTTTTTATTTGATTAATTTTTTTTTTTAATCTGACTTGAGGCTTTTTATCCTTGTGCAACGAAAACACTTCAATTGACTAGTGCAAAGTTCTGGGTCATTTATTCATTCAAATTATTCAATTAAATTTTCATTTGTATTTGATTTGTATATTTCTATAAATTTTAAAAAATTAATATTTAATTTAAATTATTTTTTTTTCCTTCGTTTTAAAATACCGGAAATATTCATTTTAATAATCAATTTATAACAAAAATATTTTATTTTTTCTATTGATAATTATTTATAAGTAAAAACAAATTCAAAAAAATAATTGAATTATATTTTAATACATGCTTTGTTTTTTAGTTAATGCAATGACATAGGGAATCATTTTTTTAATGAAGTGTACTTATTTTTATAGTTGAACGAATGAGCTGATGGTTAAGTCGGCGAGAGCCCTGCCTACAGTGCTTGTGGTCCCGGGTTCAAATCCCACTTGAAGTGTTCGCTGTGTGTGTTAACACGCTTTATATTTGTTATTAGATGAGATCGAGGAATGAGTGTTTTCTGGTGTTTAGGGGAAATATAATCTAGCATAGACCATGTGAACTACGCACTTGATCTACACCAGGAAATATTTGCCCCAAACGCCGGATCCTCTTTTTATTTTTTTTTTGAATCTGACTTCAAGCTTTTTATCCTTGTGCAACGAAAACACTTGAATTGACTAGTGCAAAGTTCTGGGTCATTTATTGATTCAAATTATTCAATTAAATTTAAAAAAAAAATTTTTTTTCTACACATATATATTTTTTTGAAACATCAATAATTAAATATCGATATAAAAAAATTGATTTGTATATGTCTGTAAATACTAAATTTTACAAAATTAATATTTAATTTGAATTATTTTTTTTTCCTTTGTTTTAAAATACCGGAAATATTCATTTTAATAATCAATTTATGACGAAAATATTTTATTTTTTCTATTGATAATTATTTATAAATAAAAAATGAATTTAAAAAAATAATTGAATTATGTTTTAATACATGCTTTGTTTTTTAGTTAATGCAATGACATAATGAATAATTTTTTTAACAAAGTGTAGTTATTTTTCTAGTTGAACGAATGAGCTGATGGTTAAGTTGGCGAGAGCTCTGCCTATAGTGCTTGAGGTCTCGGGTTCAAACCCTTCTTAAATGGTTTTTTCTGCTCACTTTTGTAATGCTTCCTTAAGGTTCTGAGTCGAGGAATGAGTGTTTTCTGGTGTTTGGGGCAAATATAATCTAGCATAGACCATGTGAACTACGCACTTGGTCTACGCCAGGAAATATTTGCCTCGAAACACCGGATCCTCTTTTTATTTTTTTTAAAAAAAAGATATAACACACTTGCACATATTCTATCTATCTCTCTTTCACAATTATCGATGACAACTGTTCTTTTTATAATAGAGAAAAAAAATTAAAAAATTATACCTTAAAGAAAAAACTGCTTCTATATTTTTCGTTATACAATTTAATTACAATTTTATTTAAAAATAATTAAATGTCACTTAAATGCAAGTCATAAAAGAATTTCTAAAATCAAATAATTATTATCATCATCATGATTCATCATTTAAAAAAAAGATATGAAAAACCCGGAAAGAATAAATACAAAAATTCTCAATTTTATTACCTAAAATATATTCAAGTGTTTTTCTAAAAAATTTAATCATTTAATGACGTAAATTGAGTTGATAAAATAATGAAAATATAATCAATAAATGTTATGAAATTTTATCATTTCAAATTGCCTGATAATTGATAAGAATTTATAAAAATTATTTTTGATATTTAATATTATTGAATTAATAATTCAAAAATTAAAATAATGCTCGATAGAAAGTTAAAAAAAGAAATCAAATCTTATCAAGTCATTGGTATCTAGTGATGATTATTCATTGATTCTCGGTCATGTATATATTGCAGTGAGAAATGAATAAAGCAGCTATATCTTTAAAATCACCAAGTTGATATATCGCATACCTGCTTTATTCGTAACGAAAGATAAATAGATGACTGATTATAAAAAATAAAAAATACATACGTGCAAAGATCTGGTAACACGTTGAAGATCAATATGACCATTCTAAAAATAGTATTTTTATTATTTTATGTGTTTTTTTTTTCGAGGGAAGTTATTTCGTCATGGAGTCAAAATGCCATAGATCCATCCATCAATGATCCTTACGTGTCGTCGTAAATTTCTTGGGTCAATAAAAAATAATAAACATCTTCAAAAAAAAAATAGAAATCATATTTTATCGAAGAGCTCGAAAGTTTTGCTAATCATAAATCTTCCATTTGAAAAAATCGGACTTAAAAAAAAAATATTACATAAAGTTTTTTCATTTTTTTTCCTGAATTTTACGGAGGTGGGATAGACGCGAAGAGTCCCACCATAGTATTGTTTTATTGACAGTGTTTTTGTTCATGAATTATTCACAAAAGATAAATTAATATTTAATATTTCAATTAGTATTTTTACACATGTATTTATTTTTTTTTAAATCTATTTTATCGATAGTGGATTTAAGCTGGAATTTCAAATGGATTACGGATTATTTTTACGTTTGAATTGTCGTCGTTGAGGCGCCATTGTTCATATATTGATAATCTAATCTTTGAATGATAAAAAACAAATGTTAACTTATACCACATGGCATCTTAAAAATGAATAACAATATTACAAAATTATTCTGTTAATTTATAGACACATCCAAGAAGTTGACAATAGGATTAGTAAAAGAATGGAATTCCACTGTCAATGAAAAATAATTACAAAGAGGGAGAGATAAATAAAAATAAATTAAAAAATGTTGTTTCTTAATAAAAATATGTGTGACACGAGTCAATGAACAAAGACGTTCTTAATTGATAAAAGACACGTAGTAATTCTTAATCAGTTTCACTTGAAAAATCATACAAATCTCAATAAACGAAATAACAATTAATTTCTTTTGTTTATTTTATTTTTTCTGCGCACAATAATAAATAATTTGCAAAGTAAATAAATGCGTAATAAAAGTAAATATATATATTCAATTTAAGATAAGAATATAAATAAATTAATGAAAATAATTTGGGTCAATTGGAGTAAGTTTTTTTTGGTGTATAAAATAAAAACAAAAAATTAAAAAAAAAATTGCAGAGTCAACTGGCTTAAAGAACTCTTTGAAAAGCACTTGCAAAAAAAAGATAGTAAATATATTTTGCGGAAGTTTTTACCAAGCTTAAATGAGACACAAAATTCCATTAAAAAAGAAGAAAAAAAAAATTGGTATGTTACAAAAAAAGAGGGATGAAGATGAGGAAATGGTAAGAGAAAAAAAAACCACTGATTTTGTACAGAAGCATTCGATTTAAAAACAGCTTAATCGTTTGTAAACTACAATAATTTAAAATCTCAAGTGGCAATTACTATTGATATCATTTCTTTGGTAAATAAAATCAATGAAAAAAAAATGTATATATAAATTAAGCTTGGGCCGATATATCTTTGGTATGTTTTTCCACAAAAATGGTAGAATAAAATTATCATAAGTTTTGCGCACGCGCAGATATATTACCCCACCGCCCACTCTTCCACTTTCACAAATGGACAACAAAACCATTCGTATATCAACATTTTATCGCAGCCATTAAGGAAACATTAAGATGCTCTGTAGTAAGGAAGTCTCGTTGATTTTTTTTTTCATCAGAAATCAGACAACAAAAAAAAAAAACTATCATTCATTATTTTGTTTGTTTTTTAAATTTAAAAAAAACCGCGAATTTTAAAATTACGTAAAAAATTATTTTATTTGTTTTTTAAATTTAAAAAAAACCGCGAATTTTAAAATTACGTAAAAAATTATTTTATTTGTTTTTTAAATTTAAAAAAAAACCGCGAATTTTAAAATTACATAAAAAACAAAATTATAATAAGAATATTTGAGTTAAATGAATTTTAAAAAATTAAATTTTTCTTACAAAAATTTCTGAATGATGGAATGAATAAAAAATCTTCAGTGTGAAATGAGACACATGAAAATAATTTTATATATTTACTAGACTTTAGACTAGACTAAGAAAAAAAAATAATACGATACTTGTGACATTAAATTTATTCATTGTATCATATTCTCGATAAAATCTCAATTGTATACAATGCAAAAAAAAAAAAAAGTATAAGGGAAAAACATGTTTATTTTATAGTCACGTTTAGTTTAAAAATTCTATTCACCCCGAATGGACTATAAATGTCAACACATAATTGAATGCCTTCATCGGAATTTGACGAATGATGATGTCAACAATAAAAAAAGAAAAATGAGACGAAGAAGAAAATAAAAAAAAAGAGTAGCTTATAGTTTACCTAGTGACATATCACCAGGTGTCTATTTGCCAACAAGAGGATCAACTTATATACTAATCGATATCCCGTTGTGAAAAACTCAATGACCTCCCCACACACACACAACATTTCATTGCCTGCAAATTTGTCCTGGACCATAAAACTTGTCAACGTAAATTCAATCTGAGAATCTTAAAAAACCATCAAGCTTAATGCTGCTTTTATATATTATATTAAAATGACCCTAAGCCTAGATAATAAAATACCTCATTCAAAATAAATGCGTAACATTTTACCGCAATGACTTGTTTAGCTTTTATCAATTTTTTAATAAATCAAATTGTATTTTTTTTTTGCTATTCACAGGAATTAAAAAATTTAATTTATATCTATAGTAAATGAGTTTAAAGAAATTATTATCTTATCGAATTATATTGATGAAAAATATTTATATATACAAAATGAGATAAATAAAATATATCTGATAAAGTTGGAATTTTCATGATGAAAATAAAAATTGAAAATATTATTATTTATTGTGTTATATATTTGGAAGATAATAATATTGTTAATTGTTATGAATTTTTGTATATTTTCCAGCTTTATAAATTAATGAAAAAGAAAAAAAAATATGCGTCTGTTCCATTGGCTGTACTACGTCAAGAGATTGACCTTTTGTATTTATTTATTTATTCAACAACAAACGTTTCGATTTGAAATTCATATGGTGGATAATATTCAGAGGGTTTTGCTTTATATATTCACAAATTTTCATAATTTTCCAGCTTTCCGTTTGTTGTTAAATAAATAAATTAAAAACAAGAAAATTATGCGTCCGTTCCATCGGCTGCGTACTACAAGAGATTGATCTTCTGTATTTATTTATTTAACAACAAACATTTCAGTTGAAAATTTAGAATATGGATAATATTGAGGAGGTTTTGTTTTATATATTCTTAAATTTTTAGAATTTTCCAGCTTGCTCAATTTACGCCAGACAAAAAAGAAATCAAAAATTTTCTTAGATAAAAAATACTTGATCATAAATCAATATATTTTTATGGATCATCCTTTACCATATATCATACAAAATTTTTGTCCGACAAATTTACTTTTAAACCACAAAATAATACCAATATCTACAAGAAAAATCGTCGATATTAAATACAAAATACGAAAATTAAATAACCCCTCGATACTATTATTAATATAAATTATTAAAAGAGATAAATATATACACAGGTCAATCGATGTAAAATTAAGTGTTTATAAGAGAAAGAAACAGAAGAGTCAAGTTTTGCAGGTAGTAGTTGTTGGACTTTGTATCTGACCCAGATTGCTTGCAATAAACTCTGAGCCATAACATGTTCTGTGTAAAAAAAAAAATTATAAAGAAAAAAAAAAAAAGTACAACGTGTACCACCCACACAAGTCACAACCCTAAATGAGTTACTCGATTCTCAGAACAAAAATATACTCAATATGTAACTACACGTAGCATAAATGTATCATACATAACCTAAAATATTTTCAAAGAAATTTACAATCAATTTCAGCTACTGTAATTTACTGATTTATTATTATTTTTTTTTCTTCTCAATCTATCATACATGCAGATAAATCCCAAGCAATAAATAAACACAAAGACAAAGAAAAAAAAAAAAAAGAAATCAACTAAGAAAACTATTAATAAAATTGAAAGATGAATAAAAAAAAATAAAACCGATCTCTTGAGTGTATTGATGCTGCTCATAAATCATCGATACTTTGATACCGCACTACAATTTACCTGGCTATTTAATTCACTGTTATTATTGGCATTTAGTAAATTCACCTCGTCATTTATTTTGACACCATGAAAAAATATATTATTCTTTAATTGAATATATAATTGTAATTATGTAGCTATAAAATAATATATCTACTCATATTTACTACTATTTTAGCCGGTAAAATCAATCTTGAGCTTTTTTTATTCTTCATAATTCACTGCAATTTTTTATAATTATTATTGATTATATAATCAATATAAACTCGTAATAAATTATCGAAAAAAAAGAGAATCCATATAAAGAAAATTTGTACTTATATAGTTTGTATAAAAAAAAAAAATTTTTTTCTTTTCTTCAAGACTGTTTTCAAGTTGATAAATATCAACACACACACATTGCCTAATCAAATATTTTTCTGAAATACAATTTTGAGTGTCAGCGGTAAGTTGTTCATTCGTTTGAATCGTAAATTGCATCTGGTAAAGATGATGAAGAAGAAGATGAAGAAGAAAAAAAAAATTGTTTGATAAAGGTAAATAAATTTTCTTGTATAAATTTATTTGAAATTTTATATTTAAAGTTGAATGAATGGTGAAGAGTGATTTTCAGATTGAAGAGGAAAAAGAAAGGAAAAAAAGGTACCAGGTCCGGATGCGTGTCCAGGTTATATGGCTGTGTGTTGGTCTCAAGATATTTGTTTGATTTTCCCACGAAGAATGCCGTTTGAGTATACTTGAATGCAAGAAGACGTCACAGCAATAGAACGCAAGTATATTTGTCCCCAAAGTATTACCAGGACTTTGTACCAAGTCGTTGTTCTTGAGACTCACTTGGACACTTCTTCATCCAAGTGTCATACTTTTTTTACAATGTGACAAGTTTATAGCTACATCAAACTTGAATTAGATATACTCATCAACTTGATATTCTCATCAACATTGACCCCAAAAAAAAAAATAACATTTTAATTAATTTCATGGTTATTTAAATTTGATTGATGCATTTCATTGATATTTATTTAAGATTAATCAACGAAAGAATGAAAGACAGCAAAATAAAATTATCAATTATTTATCTCAACATTCCAATATGAAAAAGATAGAAATCCAAGATGTGTCTTTCTACGAAAAATTGACAACTTATTTTTGGAAAAATAAGAGAAATAAAAAGTCAACAAGATAATAATTACAAGTACCGTGCTGTCTGCCAGTATAAATTTATCTATCATAATATTATTAACTCAATATTCCTATCAACGCGCAGAGTTATGCGTAAAACAACAAATCATTTTCATAAATTCTTCATCATTATTTACATCATCAACTTCATCGTATATTTTTTTAATTAAAAAATAATTTCTTTATTTTATTTTATCATTGTTGATGTTTTTTTTTTTTAATAACCAATGACATCAATGACCAATGTGAATATGAAAGTGTCTATGCTAAATTTCAAATATTTTCAAAATTAATTTAAGAAAAATCTAACTAAACAAAACACGTGTCGTGATTTAATAAAAAAGTTAAATTTCTAAAATAGTATAGATATAATCAAATTGAAAATTTATAAATGATAGGATTGTTGTCAGTTTGGAATATAGCTTGTCTATAGCAAAGGACATCGAACTCATTCCACCCTTCAACTTCAACAAAGTTTATGAATTGTTTATGTGATTCAATAAGGGGTCGTTGTCGTCGTCACTGAAACACAATGAACTATCTATTCACCAACTATATTTGTGATATATATTTAACTAAGTTTAGATTTTCTTTTCAGATTTTTATACTACCTCAGTCTTTGACTGTTCAATCAAATATTAATATACATAGTACTAATAATATTTTCTACATGTGTACACTGAGAAAATTTACCTTTTTTTTTTTTTTTATAGACATACTAATATCATGATGTTAATAACATGTGTATATTTTTGATGGAGGTTACATAAAAGTATATTTATTTGACTTCCATTTATCTATCTATCAATTTATCTACCCTACTAGAAAAATTTCTTCAAATTTTTCCGTGTTATTTCGTAATTATTCTCCTCTCTTTTTGTCATTAAAACACTAATAATTTAAAAATAAACATCCAACTATTTTAGACTTGAAAAAATAATAGTTTAATAATTTTATTTTTAAATTTATTAATCATGAAAATTAATTATTAATCTGGTTGTGATACAGTCAAGAAAAAAATTGTCATATGTATTTTTTTTGTTTTTCTTTTGTTTGTATACCTATGATACTTTTGTTTTTAATCTCGAGTTGAATGGACCCGTAATCGTATTAAATTGCATTATCGATAGTATATATATAAAATTTTTTACATTGAAAATCCAGTGACCTGTCTGATAGAGACCAGTGCATTCTTCAATTGATAAGATGTAAATATTTAGACTGGTATACTGACCTCCGACAATAACTGTATCATTGTACTGAGTATAAAAAATACGTTTCACATAACATTTAGTCAGGCAAATATATTTTTTATCAGTATCTCGTTACAAAACTTTTATATATTTATGCATGGTTTTAGTTTTTTTATATGAAGTTGTTGTGATTATTTTTGAGATTTAAAAATGGCATTGTGTGGAATAAAGATTTGAAATGGAACAAAAAAAGAAATGAATAAACAAATTGATCCACTTGAAATATGGATAAAGGAAAAAAATGAATTACGTGATGGAATATTTGAAAGAAAATTGTGGAATGGGTTCGACGCCCGACACAACTACCAACCGGACATAACCAACAAAACAACACATAACCTATAAGTCAGCGAAATAAAAGTTTCATCCAGACATATATATAAAATTGAACTCACTTTATACCACAAAACCCATCAAGATTCAGGGGTGGTTACCGAAAAACTTGTTCGCTATTATTTTCAGACAAAGTTTATCCCTTTAAACACTCTTATTTCTTTTTACCTCATATATTTTTTTATTTTCTATTTTTCAAACTCTCAGATCAAAAATTTACTCCTTCATTCTTAGTGGTTTTTTTTTTTTCAAAGTTTAATTTGTAAACAGGTCTTTCAATAATCAAACACCAAAAAAAAAAAAAAATTAAAAAAACTTTATATAATTCTTTGAACAATGTGATGCAAGTTTTAGGTTTCCATTTGAAAATAATATTAACCATGAATTTAATCGCAAGATAAATCCAAGACAAAAAAAAATAATTAAAAAAATTTTTAATTGAAAAGAAAAATCATTTATGTTAATGTATGTATTTTTTTTTTTCGTTATACGAATGAATACGTTAAGTGTTTGTGACAATACCAGTTGAAAAATTTAATGAGTCAGCGGTTTGAATTTTTATTTTTTTTTTGGGGAAACATTTTGCGCGGACATTCTGACGCCAAAAGAGGTGTATTCTAAATGAGATTCATCGGTATATACGTCTGCAATTTTTAGTCCATATATCTTTTCATTTTTAGGAAACCTCAATTGTCAAAAAAGCACATCACCATGATAATGCAAAAGAAAAAAAAATAACAAACCTCATGTAGACGGTTCAGATTTAATTTCGGATGTTCATTGATTATTGATAAACTACTCATCATGACGATGCGTGTATTATATTTTTTTTTCATATCTACATGATATTCAGAAGCCATTGATTTACGTCTTTATAAAATTTATAATACTGTACATTAAATATTAATAACAATAAAAATTATTATCAACAAACTAATTTGCGAAAAAAATTAAAAAATTTTTTTTCTTTATAAATTTAAAAAATGGCGTTTACGACTATTTAACTCCAAGAAATTATGACTAGTATTTAAATTGATTAAGCTACTTTATTTCTATTGAAAAAAAATCAACTGGAAGCAATAATTGCAAGGTGAGAATTATATCATAACCGATACAAAAAAAAAATTTAAAAAAAAACACGATTCAATACTTGTTATCCAATTGATTCCCATTGATCGATCGACGTTAAAATTTCCCACGACGAGGAATGAGTGTCTCGTCATTAACGTGTTTTATATATAATAAAAATATATTTAAAAAAAAAATATATTTAAAAAATATACACGAAGAGCGCGAGCGTTGTACATGGTGACATGTCGAAGCGTCAGATAGGTGTATTTCACGTCACCAAGGTTCCAACACGAGGGCGTTACATACCACTTAAAAAAACATGTGTATATGTATTTTATATATATTTTTTTTTTCCTTTTTTTTCCACACTAGTAACGAATGTAATGTTGGCTGATTGACTTTTTAATTAAAAGCCCCAAGAATTATACCAGCAATTAACTACCAATATTCTACCTTTATCATTTTTTTCAACTGAATCAAAATGAATATAAAATTTTAAAGTTATTTTATTTTAAAAAATATATATTTTAAAAATTTATTATTAAATGTGCAATATTTTATATACAGTTAAAAAAACGTAAAATCAATTAATGTGCAAGTTAAATTGATGTCAATAATTTGCCATTGGACAATTTGTATATTGAAGATATGAAAAGTCGGCAACTACAAAGTCCAATAACAAAAATGACATGTTAGCAATATATCTAACTTTATTTTTTATATTTTTTATTTTTTAATATCATTAATAAAAATGTAAAATTTTTTTTTGCATTAAATTATTTATTAAAGCGATGATTCTTATTAATTTTTTTAAATTTTTAACAATTAATTTTGTACACTTGGTAGAGATGAAATTCAATCATTTAGTTCATCATGAAAAAAAAAATAATTATATAAAAAGAAAGTTTAAAAATATATTGTTATGTTAAAGATATTTTATCAAATAATTGAAGGAAAAAAATAAAAGTTTTTATTCATTTTGTTTATTGTAATATGTCATAAGTACTTTTGAATTTTGTAGAAATGTCTGAAAAAAGTGTTTATATAAATAGCCAGTTGTGAGCTTTTTGATACAATAAAATAGGTTCAATTTTATGCACTTGCATATGTTGAATATATCCTTGGACATTTGCCCAAGATAAAATAAATGGCATTAAAAGTGCAATAGCCCATTTCAACTATGTACTAATTACAAACGTGTTCAAATTAATCGTCATTTATAAAATTATTCAATGAAACAATAAATATTATATAATTAAGTAAAATACAAAAATCTATGACAATTAGACAAGTAATCAAGATAGAAAAATATTACTAAAATACAAATATTTAAAAATTATAGAACAATAATCATGGACATTTAGCTAACTCACTAAAAAATGACTAACAATAAATAAAGTAACATAATGATACAATAACACAATCAAGAAACAACATCCAAGTATTTAATCATTAACATACTACTTATATATATAAGAATTAAAGAGAATTCACTAAAGAAAGACAATCTGTCGAACGGACACTACCCATCCCGCTTAACACGGTCCGACTCCTTGCATCAGATGTTTACGCAGATCAACTGTCATGTATTACTGATCACGAAATGTCTAAATTCAAATGTAACCAAGATTAATCTGATTGCAAATTCTATAATTATTACATACAATAATTTTGGTATTAATCAATCCAAGTTCTTAATCATCAAGCTTTTTCTTTTCGTTGAATCAGGAGATATTACAGCGGAATCTGGTGACCATTCTGACTACGGCCACCCACCCGCTGACTGACCAGAGACTCTCCTTGCATCAGGGATGTTTTACGCTGATCACAATTTTATGTTCTATTTGAAGTCAAAATTAATTTCAAACGTTGCCAAGATTAATCATTACAAACAACAAAATATATAATTTTTCTGGACAATAATAAGCTTTTATTTATTTTTCCTAAGATTAAAAGTATATGTTACTCAACACCCAAGCTGAACTAGTTTTAAATGGAACTCCGGATGCAGAAAAAAAAATTTGCTGAAATTGCACTATATTATATCTACCCACACTACAAAAAACTCCATAGATGCACTTGTTAAATTTTATATACAATTGTGTTTATATATGTACATTTAAATTGTATATAAATTTATTTATTTTCATATTTTTTATTATTATTATATATCATTGTTTACAGTAGTTACTTGGAAATACTCTTAAAATGATTTTCTTTATCATCAACATATGAATTATTAAGTCACATTTGTTTTTGTGTTAAATAAATTATATATTTTAATATTTTTTAAGTCCTTTTATTATTTTTAATAATTATTTAATATATATTTTTATTTTTCTATGATGGTAATTGAAGAAAGTAAGTGCCAAAGCACGTTCAATATTTTTTCATGATACGCACATGTACAGCATTGAATTACCTTCATGCCACATTTACATTGTGTGAGGTCTTGAAACCCTTTTCCAGTCAGTATATAACCAATAACTATTTTTTTTAAATTTATTTGTATGACTGTTATTTGTATGTATATATTGTCCTTTTTTCATAGGCCGTTGTTATATTACTTTAGCCAAGTCCATTGTCAACCAAAGTCATTTCTTAACAACGGTATATTGTAATTATTATTTTTTGTATTCACCATTAAATAACAAAAGACATTAACAAAATATATACATGAATTTTTTTTTTTTTTAAATTAAAAATATTCATTGATCACTTAGCAAATAATCATTTGAAGATTCATCAGGTCATCCTATCAATTATATTTAACATTTAAAAAAAAAAAAAAAATATGTATATGATTCAAGTACTTTCGATGAATGCGCATTAGATGAAGAACGCGATGAATTTATTTGAAAAAAAAAAAATATAAAAATGTTCCAAGACGTTGAAGATAATGGTAATGGATTTTCGATTAACGACTTGTGGCCTCTGGTCTGTCTGACTGTGTGTTTCACGGTGTACACACTGCGTTTACTTTTGCCGCGGTAATACACGACAACGACTTTTTTTAAAAAACAAACCTTTTTTTTTTTATTTTTAACCCAAGTTAATTCATTATATTTTATACCTTTTATTTGATGCAATAATGACCTCGAACAAAGGTTAAAAATTTGAATGTTATTTTGTTTTTTTTTTTCAAGGATTATTTTTATTATAAAAAATTAATTTTTTAAAACTATGAAATTTATTTTTGTATTAGCTATAAAAATATAATATTATTATAAATAATTAATAATACAAAAATACATTTATAAAATATTTAAAATATATTTTTTTTTCATCTTGAAATTATTTTTATTATTTTTTTTAAAAAAATTAATTTATTCTCAAGTTTAACTAGGCTTTACAATCATTAACATTACTTGTTTCTTTTTATTTTTTTTTTTTTAAATTTTTTTTGTCGCTAAAATGTGTGTGTGTAGTTAATATTTTCTGAGAAATATTAATGCAAGCACAATGGACCCAAAGCAACGCACTCATGTTGCAACGTAAACTTATTGAAAAAGCGTTAAAATCCTTCCTGTGTTCGCTTGTTATTCATATTAGCACTATGCGACGGAAGAATTTTACAATATTTGTCCAACATTGGCAAAGACTTGGCCTCATTGTCACTCACAATATATATATTTTTTTAAATACACAGATATACACCAAGACATTAACATATCAACACACATAATAATAATATTATATTAATTTTTAGTCATTATTATCAACACTATTATAACAACAACTACATATATGATCAATTTTATCAAAGCATGCTAATTGCGCGTTTAATTTATTTTAATCTTAAACAGTACAAGTGTTATCAAATAAAAATAAACTTGATTTTACGGCAATCAAGACATATAATTAGAAAATTAAAATAAAAAAATTTTTTTTATTTTAATTATTAATAGTTTTTATGTTTTTTTTTTTTAATAATTATAAATTTTTTTTTTTCTTATTTTTTTGATCATTATATAAATAAGATTTTTATAAAAATATTTAACGGAAAAATTATGGATTAATTGCTCTGTATTGGCTCTATTATTTTTGTGGAAAATAAATTTAAATTTTTGAAAATTCAAAGGAGTTTTTCGAGGGGTAGTTTGATTTATTGAATTTTAATTTAATTTTTTTACTACTAAATTATTAATTATTATTAAAAATATGTAGCATTTTTATTTTTAAATTTAAAAAATAATTATTCAGTGACAATAAATATGTGAATGGAGATCAGTGTCTTTCTGTTTTCTAGGTATTTAAATAATCAGGTCTAACAAAGATAACACGAATGAAAAATAATACTCATAAATCACTACCGTACAAATTACTCGCAGTATAAAAAAACTAATTTAATATATTTTTTTTCAATTGATTAAAAAAATAATAAATAATAAATGTGATTTTAGTTTTTATCTATGCAATCAAAGATAAAATAAGCTGGAATTTTTTCTAATGTATGGGGTAATTGATTTAAAAGTTTGATCGATATTTAAAAATATAAATTTATTTTTTATGTATTTTAATAGACACTTATACGCATATACAAGTTATAAACGATATAAATAAAACCGTAATTTTTGACATGTAAGAAAAAACACATGAACGTTTCTCAGGTAGTTTTGAAAATATATATGTGAGTTTGGAAATACGGGGTTGAAATCTTGATCTATTGCAGGCGATAAAAAATAGGGGAACGAATATAAAAATAAAAAAAGGATAAAGAATTGAAAGGAGCGTAAAATATATAGAGTAAAGAAAAAAAAAAAAAAAAACTAAATTCACATTGGAAGGCTTAGATGAGGAACACTGTAAAATCACGTATAAAAGCATCTTACCAACCTCTCAACCCCTTTATTCATCCTACTCCCTTTATTGTATGCAACCGTTGGATTAAGACAGGGTAGAAAAATATATATTTTTTTTTTATTCGTTTTGAAAAGTCGTTGAGACTTAATAGGGGGTTGTTTAAAGCCTCTTGATAATCATACTTCTATGTATATACTAACAAATTACTTGAATTTTGAATTTTCTGTTGTTACAAAATTATTTTATTAAACTGGTTCGATAACAGAACTAGACAAGTTATTAGAATACTTATTATATTTTGCAAGATATTTTAATAATTATATACCTATATTCTTTTAAAAGTGACTCATGATAAAAAAAATGTTTAATGGAAATAAGAGAAAAAAGGAAAACAAGACAAGTAACATTTTAAAAATGAGCTCAAATTGATGATAAGAGCTTTCAGCATGGAGTTTGTTTGATTATTTTTTGAGGTGGTTTGATGGTTGGACTAGAAAAGTCAATATACATTTATAAATTAAAAGTATTAGATATGTTTCAAGTGAACAATAAATCATTAAATATTAATTTATAAATTGTGTGATGAAAATAAGCAGTATTTAAATTTTTTTTTCATAAGAAAATAATCAAAATAATAAATTTATCAACATAGCCTGTCTTTGACTTGTGTAGTTGGACAATGTTAAATTCCCATTGAGATTCAAATTTTTAATTTTAAATAATATAATCTCCTTTAGATCAGCGGTAACCCTGTCAATTGATGGTATTTCAAAAAACTAAATAAATCAATGACTATTTGAGACAGTCAATTCCTATCTAAAAGTTTCCAACAAATACGTTAATTTTTCAATTGAAATTCAAATAAAAAAAATAAAATTGTTTCTCCAATTAGCCTCGCGTTAAATATATCAATTTTTGATAATCAATTTATTTTTAAAAAACCCAAAAACTTGTGTTGAAAGTAACAACCAAAATATGCAGATTTATTTAATTTACAAATCATCCACAAAAATATATTCTTTGTATCAAAGTTCACATCCACCCTATATATAATAACAAAACAACCTCAAAGAAAATTATCGTTTTTTTTTTTTCCTGTGATAGAAAAAACATAATATTTTTTTTTCTCAGTTGTTTGGATGGAATCAGGTAACCGCGTGAAATGGAAGGGTGTAATATGATGAGGATATCGTGGTGAATATAAATAAAAGGGTTGATGTGAAAGGGTGAAATTGCACGTATGCATATACACAGACATACAATTTATTTGCGGTTGAAGGGTTGGAAGCCTTAAATGAATTTTTTAGTTTTATAATTTCTCCTCTTTCATTATGTCTTTGATATATATATACATATTTTTTTCTTTGAATTATTGGTGATGTATGTACTCGATGTAATATTACATTTATGGATGAATTTGTTTTATAATATATTTTTTGTTATCTTATATTAAATACAATTTGTTTTCCCAGAGGAAACAAAGTTGGGGTTTAAGTAGACAAAACACATTGTTGTAGTAATCATGTTACACTCACGTGCTTAGAGTGAGACGCATCCAGGCGCGTTGCGTCAGCAGCGTCGACGCATTGCGTCGGGCTGGCCTTCTAGTATCTGTTTCTGAAAAACCTCTCACATCCACCTTGACCAATCGTCTCTTTGGTCAATTTAATTATATAATTTATTATTATTTTTTTCTTATTATTTCCTTTTATTTTAATTAATCAATTTATTATTATTATTTATAAATTAATTAATAAACTTTTAAATTAAAAAAAAAAAAACAACACTATTCAAGTTGTCACAAATATTTCATTTGAAAAAAATAATAAATTTGATAAACCACTTAACGATAAAGCTGAGCACTTTCACTGAATTATTTCAAATAAAAAAAAAAAAAAAAAATTATAATAATAAATAAATAATAACTAAATAAATAACACACACGTTTGTTTTTTTTTTTTTTTTTTTTTTATCCACAGTCACGGAATGTAATGAATTAATCCACTATTAAAAATCCAAACGAAATTGTTAAAAATTGATAAATTGTAAATTAAATTAATTTTTTTTAATTAAAAAAAAAATAAAATAATTATTGTAGCACTGAATAATTGTTGTTGCTCACAAGTTGGATCATGTACCAACAACCCCCGTCCCGGTTATCGAACCGGCACGAGGTCGATCCCCTATCGACCCAAAAAACTGACAGTATTGAATAACAACCACTTGACGCGGATGAAAAATTCACTTTAATCGTTGCACGTGAGAGCTTTTCTGGTTCCTGTACGACTCGACGAAGGCATCTGGAAACGTGCCAACCTCATTCTTGTCGTTAAATAATAATAATAATTAAATGAAAATTTGATTTTCAATGAGAACAGGATTATCCAAATGAGAAAATAAAAAAAGGACAGTTGTCAAGCATTTGACATGACCTCAATATAAGCCAAAAAAAAAAAAACCACATAAAATCCTCCCTTAAATGACAGATTATGATTAATTCACTGACAGATGTAAAATTCTTCAAGAAACGTTATTTCTTTGTCAACGGGGGTTGTTAAAATAGGGTTGAATTAAATCCACAATTTTTTTTTTTTTTATTCTTTCTTAATCCACATGAAAAAACGCTCTTTTTTTAAATATATGTTTATAATTTGTTATTACTCCAATTAAAACACTTCACTTCACAATTTTAAATAAAAAAAAAAAAAAATCTTTTTTTTAAACTTTTTTTTTTTCATAAATTAATATAATAAATAAATTCAAAAAAATATTTATAATTGTTTAATTTATAATTAATTTACAATATTTAAATTGTGTTTTTTAAATTTTTTTTTTTTTTTTAAATTCAAACGAAGGCAGCACGAAGAGTGCCGCGCGCGAGTCAGCCCCACTAGTGTTCACTTGTCGCTTACCTGGCGGCAGTGGCCTGCTCGCCTCGCCTAGAGAATATTTTCTCCCCACCAATATACCCCAACACACGGCATCCCTCCAACCAGTGTAACATGCTTCTTCCCCCCACTTAATTTTTTTTTTTTTTTTAAACGGCATCAATCTACTCTACACACATACTTTTTTTTTTTTTTTTTTCCTACTTGCTCACTCACTTACTTGCTTATATATATTTATTATTATTATTGTTATTATTATTATTATTTTTCTGTACATTTTTTTTTTTTATATACAATTTTTTTCCCCTACTACAATTTATAATACAAACCAAGACTGAGCGAGCATAAGCAACTTTAGTCCTCAGTTTAAGTTCGATATCAGTGAGTTGTGTATTGGCAAAAAAAAAAAAAAAATTAGAGCATGTTGTATGTAATGGAAAACAAGAAATAAAATGAAAAAAAAATTCACTTGTCATATGGATTTTAGTGGGTGGTTTATTGTTTTTTTAAATAAATTTTTATCATGTCATTTTTTTTTAGTTCAATTGTGATTTGTGTTGTGAGATTATTATCAAAATTTAAATTAATTTTATTTAAAAAAAAATGATTATTGATTTTTAATTATAATTTAAATACTTTAAATATTTTTCATTTAATTTTTAATTTTTTTGTATTTAATAATAATAGAAAAATTGTTTTAAAAATTTATTTTATTTTTTTCAATTTAATTTAAAAATATGTTGATAAAAAAAAAAAATATGTAGGTTATCAATATTTTGATAACCTTAATAAATTGTTCATTGCACCATACAATCAGTAAAACAAAATTATTTATCAATATAAATAAAATGTTATAAAAAAAAAAATGTCACATTTTATTTGCTAATTAAATTTCCATTAATAACAATATATATTTTAATTAAATATTTCATCTTGTAATTTATAAGTTAATCAAACTCAATAACTCATGTATAAAATTATTATTTTAATCATTTAATAACACAATAAAAAAACAGCTTATAACAAAAAATTTTATCAATAAAAGTCATATAAAAATATGATCAAAACTATTTGATATTTGAGTCAACAAATAAATTATAAATAGACTGTGTGTTTTATTTGTCAACTAGAAGTACTAAAAAATAATAGAAAACTAAAAAACAAAAGTATAATTAATAAATATAATTGTGACAAGAGTAAATCTCTTGACAAAACAACAAATTTCAAGGGGAGAGACGACAAAAAGAGATAAATTGTTGATTTATCAATCAACGCCCTGTGATTATTTTGTGACACATGTACAAACAAATACATGAAAAATTTATAAAAACATATACTATAGCTACTACATATATTTTTTTTTTTCAAATAAAAAGTATCTGTATATAAAAAAAATTCACACATAATTGAGGCGGATGTTTTTTCTGTTGGCAAAGGTCTCGTTTAGAGATAACGATTCTAGAGATTGTCTATAAATACACACTATATATTGGATAGTAAAAATAAAAAAAAAATATACAATAAAGTTGTTAGTTTCCAAATTTTCATGGTTGATAAATTTTGTTATTTTTTTATTAGGGTCATTCTCGTTAATTAGCTTATCCATACCTGTAACATTTAACTACTTAAAAACATTCAAAACTGACCAACAAATGATAATGGTAATAAAATATTTCATGCCAATTCCAAAAAATTCTCAATTTCACGGTTCTTATTTTATATATGAACCTTTTTTTGATATTTTTTTTCTTCTTCTTCATCTTCATCAGCTATTTCAAGTTGTAACATTTTTTTTCACCGTTAAAATTCTCAGTAAAAAAAAAAAGAAAAAAATGCATGTCACTATAAAATTTAAGGAAAAAAAAAAATTTATTATCTTTATGATGATCAAAGTTTGACATTCCATTGAGTAGATTTTTATGACAATTGAAGAAACACCTTGGACTACCTCAATCTCATCATAAATCAATTATTAAAACATCAAAAAAAATTAATTTTTAAATATCAAGCTTGATTAATTAATTAAAATAAATTTTGGCAATTTTTCTTTCTCTATTTTGTGTATCAATTTACAGATCAATCGAATATTTATTCTTGAAATTAAATTATAAAGAGGAAAAAAAAAAAAATACATCAAAAGAAAATATATCAACTGATGATCATTTGTTGATAATACTTGATGATGATCTTGTAACATTTTTTTCTAAATTTTACAGCTTCTAGTATCGAGCAATATCAAGTGAGACATTTAAAAAAAAAATTTCGGTTTCTTTAATGATTGCAAAACAAGTATATATCCAAGTTAATCTAGACAACAGTCTGACAAACCAATGCTTTGAATACGAGTCGGAAAAAGATCTTGTGATTTTTATATCTTTTTTTTTTTTATTTATTTTATTTTTATTTGATTTTATTATGTTACATTGGTGCCAGTCAGTCGGGTTAGATAATTACCGAACAGACGACAAGTGGTAGTGTTTGATTTTTCACCCAAAAAAATCTATATGATCATTCCTGCACCTTCGTAAATCATAGAACAATACAACTTCGGCTCTCTTTTATGCACTACTGTTCTCTTGTGTATATAGATATATAGATATACAGATATAGTGTTTAAGGGTCTACCCAAGAGTTTAAAATTGTTGCAGGTCAGTTTGCCTCTCTCTATGGGTTCTTCAACGTCAACTGGTCGATTTTTTTCATCCCTTGTTTGCGTTGATTTTCGCACCTCTATGGAGGCTTCAATTAAAAATATATATTGTATGAAAAATAGCTATTCTTATGGGAGAATTTAACAAAGAACTCACTGAGAAATGAAAAATAAATTAGTTGGGAATTTATTTGAGATTTATATTAATTATGTTATTAATAATATATTTTAATTTGATGAATATAAATAAAACAAATAAACTGTGTAGGATATTTTTAAAGAAAAAAATAGATGAATGATTTATTTTTTGTTATTTTTTATATATTTTTTTAGTGTATCGAGAATGATCAAATTCTTCTACGACTTTATCAAAGACCTTCAACCTTATATATTCACTGTGTTTAATATTTTTTTTATTTTTACACTCAGCAGGTGTTATCTTTTGTACAGATATTTAGGCCGCTAGCAATCGATCTTTGCCATTTTATAATCCATTTCAAATCGATCGTAGATTGGTTAATATACATGATATATATAAATATATACTTTAGGAAGTATAAAATATATAAAAATTGAAAATAAAATAAATAAATGTGATTCGGTATGAATGCTTTTGATCTTTATCATCACGGTGCTTTGATCTTAACTGAGATCTATTTCTAGGTATTTTTTTAAATAGTTTATCAATGTTTTTCTATTTTTTTGATTAAAAATATTCACCTGTACAGACAGAATTTATTGTGTAGATATAACAAATAAACTGATTTATTTGATTTTTAAAAAAATATTTATTTAAGATAAATGAAAATTTAATTAACAAAAATAAAATAAATTATTTGAAATTAAATTACAAGGTTAATTGTTTATTTGATGAAAAATATGAAAATTATTTTTTTTTAAATATTAATTTATTTGTGGTTAATAAATTTTATTTGAAATTATAAAAATAAATTTCAAAAATTTATATACTTGAATTTTGACTTTTTTTTTTCTATAATAATTTCAAAAAATTTTCATACTACATTTTATTAAATAAATAATAAATATTAAATTTATTTTTTCAATTTTTTTATGTAATAATAATTACAAATAATCATTTATTTACTTTAAATATTTAATTTATTTTTCATACAAATTAATATTTATTTCGTTGAAAAAAAAAAAATGAAACTATTCAAATAAATGATTTATTTTTTTCAAATATATTTTTCATTTGATTTAAATATTTAATTTAATTTATACACAAATTAATATTAATTTTATTATAAAAATTATTTAAATAAATGATGTATTTATCATACATTTTTTTTCATCTGTGTATACATAAATATAAAATTCATTTCATCAATCAAACTTTTTTCACGAATAATTATTGTTCAAATTTTTACATTACTCATAAACAAAGCCATACTGTCATTTGACTTGAAATAATATTTTTTTGTCAATCATGACTCCTTATTTCAGTTTATTTCACTTATTTTTTAAGCCACAAAGTTATACATATACCGGCACTTCAATCTACAACGCCGACATACACAACAAACCACATTTAATTAGTTTGTTGTGGCAAAATGTACTTACGACTTTTTTTTTTAAATCATACACACATATGTAACTTAACTCCCGCGCACGCAATCTACAACACGCATGTGTGTTTCAATCGTTTCAACAAATAAAAAAAATTTCACTTTACATACAACGATACAAAAATAATTAAAAAAACATACGTACTTTAATAAAAAAAATTAAAAAAACATATACAAATACCAATATGTATATAAATATTTTAATAAATCAAAGAGTTTATAAATATTTTTAATGTAAATAATGTTGCAATAGAATTTTAAAGCATGACTAATTTTTCAATTGATAAATCATTTGATCTATACTCGATCGTTTGAATGAAATAACTTAATCCATCATCAAGACAAATAAACGATAAATAAAACTATGATATATTTTTTTTTAAATTTTATATTAACACATATTTACTCAATTGCTTAAATTTATTTTTATCTATTTAATATACTTTATGTTTATTTTAATTCAATGAAAAATTATCGTCATATTTTATTACATAAAAAAAAAAATTATTATTATATTTTGTCTCTTTGTTTCTTTGATTCGCGTGCAAAGAGAATACTTGTATTGATAAAATGGTAAAAGACACGAAGGTACAGTTTCATTTTTATCATGTCAACATTTTTTATACTTTCATCAGAAACTCCGATTATCATCATTTTAAAATTTAAAAAAAAGAAAACTCAATAAACTTTGCGTGTGGTCTTGAAAATTATATTAAACTTTTTTAATTTTAAAAAATATTAAAATAATCAAAAATTAGTCATGGTGATTTCTGACACCAGGTCACTCATCCCTCGTCAATTTGACGTAAAAAAAAAAGCAAATAAATAAAAGTGATATATATTTGAATGAAAAAAATTAATTATCAACGAGAAATTGGAATAAATTGTTGTTAAAATATATTGGCAATGAATTAAGATGGGTTTGAAGGAAGACGTAAAAAAATTTTTGGATGTTCCCGCCTTTCATGTGGATACATATATTTTTTTAGAGGCAAAATATGTAAAGAAACGTTTCAATTATATATGTGTATGTTGAGGGAGAAGTTGGTTCTCGTGGGGGTTGTGAGGGGGAGGGAAAAAAAGGTGGATATATACTAACTACGATATTTACGTCGACGCCTTCATCGCCGCGAGACCATCAAGACTACTCCAAAAGGTCGAATGGATACCTCTTTTTTTATATTTTTTTTTATTTTGTTTAATTTTTAAAATGCCTAGAGGCACAACAAACACCACACACATTGTACTTTTAGCTTTTAAAATGTATAATTTTTTTAAAGTAATATAATAAGTCGGATTGTAGCTGTTGAGTTTGAAGCTTGAATCAATTGTAAATTTTTGTCATTTGGAAAGAATATTACTATGCTAAATTTTTAGCATTCGAAATGGTATTAACAGAAGTAAATTAATATTTTAAAAATATAAATCATTTGTATAAAAAAAATTAAATATTTAAATCAAATGAAAAATATATTTGAAAAAAATAAATCATTTATTTGAATAGTTTCATTTTTTTTTTTTTTTTAACGAAATAAATATTAATTTGTATGAAAAATAAATTAAATATTTAAAGTAAATAAATGATTATTTGTAATTATTATTACATAAAAAAATTGAAAAAATAAATTTAATATTTATTATTTATTTAATAAAATGTAGTATGAAAATTTTTTGAAATTATTATAGAAAAAAAAAAGTCAAAATTCAAGTATATAAATTTTTGAAATTTATTTTTATAATTTCAAATAAAATTTATTAACCACAAATAAATTAATATTTAAAAAAAAATAATTTTCATATTTTTCATCAAATAAACAATTAACCTTGTAATTTAATTTCAAATAATTTATTTTATTTTTTGTTAATTAAATTTTCATTTATCTTAAATAAATATATTGACAGTGAGTTTATTGATTTTTTATTTTGAAAATTAGTTAAAAATTTATTAGGAAATTTTTTTTTTGGTTTCACAACAATTTATGAGTATTTATTTTTTGGCTGTTTTTATAAGTCGCACCAAGCCATTAATATGTATAAATATTTATACGTATATATAAAACCTATATCAAACAAAAAAATCTGAAAACCAGGCGCCGTGGATTTGGGTCATATCTAATTGGCGATTACTGGGAACCAATTCAACGACCTATCCTTTTTTATTTTTTATTTTAATCCTTGATTTTTTGTGTTTTTTTTTTTGCCATTTTACTTTTTATTTTATTTAATTTTTTTTGTTTATTTCAATTTTTTCGTATTTCTGGCTGCGAAGACACACACGTCGTCGGGCTGTCTCATAACTCGATGTGTGGATGAAACGATCCTTACATATGTACATTATAAATCCAAATTTAACACCTGATATTTTGGAGAAATTCACCGACGATCGAGTTTCATTTCTCATATAAAAGTTCCAACCAATATTACCAGCTGCGGTGTTAAGAAAAAATTCCAAAAAGATAAGAATCATCAAAATGTCTACAGTCGTGTGATATGGCTACCCAATTTTTTTTTTAAATTTATTTTTAGATTTTTTTTATAATTTTCTGGAGACCGGTTGAGAATCGCAAAATTTAGACATCTTCTGTTTCTTAAGTCATCTTAATTATCATTATAAACAACTTTTTTTTTTTGTATTACTATTTATATGTAAAATAATTTTAATAAAAAAATAAAAAAAAAAAATTACAGATTCAAAGAAGATAAGTTTTAAACATTTAAAAAATAAAATTAAAAAATTTAATGAAAAATATTCTTTTGAAAATTTAAAATGATATAGTAATTATCAAATTTTTTATTTATTTATTCATATGCCTATTTATTTATCTGACGCTTTTTTAAACTGATGCGAATCTAAAAATTTTTCGTCTCGACCAACCGCAGTTATTTCGCGTCGCGACTTGATAGCTTGAAATAACAAAACTGCCTGCATCTTCAAGTAATTTTCCTCCACTTTGCAACAACAACAATGCTCGTGTGTGGCCAACGGCATTACTTGTCACTTATTATTTTCAAACATGACATGATCCACAACTACTAACAAATTTTACAAATAAAAAAAAAAACCTTAAACCAAAGAAAAATAAAGAAACAATTTTCACAATAATTATTATGAAAAAATATTATTTAAATTCTATTATTTTTCAAATATTTTACGTGTAAATAATTCGGTGCTAGTTATTATAATTTTTTCTTTGAATTCTTTTCCTTCTTTTTTATTATTTTTTTTGTAATTTGTTAATAGAAATTATAATGCACTAAGTTGGCGTAAAAATATTAGCAAACAGGTAATAAACGGGTTAGAATATGGCGCCTAAGATGAGTTTTATATTGACATGTCACCGTGTATTCATGTACAAACATAAATTCACGATTGTTTATATACTGAAAAGAAATAATAATCCAAGTGGTTACTCAGTGTAAATGGATATCTGATGTTTTATTTTTAAAGAGTACGGGTATATAAATTTATCTACGCAACACTTTTTTATTTAAAAAAACTTTTTATTTTTTAAACTAGACGATTAAAAAAATTATTTTATTTATGGTTTTTTATCAAGAGGCACGGTAGTGCCTCGTGTCAAGTGTGAGAAAAAAAATGAAAGCAAATAAACTACCGAGCCTTTTTCTACGTCAAATATTTTTAACCTCTATCCCTCGAAAATTTTCAAAAATTTATTTAAAATATATGATGGTGAAGATAAAAAATTAATGATTTTATAATTTAACATTATATAGTATCAAGCTTTATTTTAAAAAAAAAACCGAATTATTTAGTAGTTTATTTCATTTTTAATAATTAAATGAATTTTAACTGTGCGTTTTACGTTTTAGGACTGAAAAAATTTCATCTCTCTCTCATACTTTTTTTATTACTCATTTCTCTCCTTCTTATATTTTATCAATTTCTTTTGTTTCTTTGATGACTTTTAAAAATATTTTATAATATATACAAAACAAATATAAAATGTGTCGTTACAAAACAATAATTTTTTGAGGCTGATCTATTAATTTGATATGACCAAAATGACTTCACAAAAATAAATATCATGATAAAACAAAATTTTTTTCTTATATCAAATTCACACTGAATTATATCATTTTATAGAATGTACTCAATGACGCATGTAATGTTCAAATTATTTATAATTTAAACTTGACCCTACCTGATGTAAAATATATGTCTTAAATACTAAAATCTTATTTGAGAAAAACCAGGTGGGGTCAAGTTTAAATTTTTTTTTTTTTTTTTTTTTCAATAGTTTAGACTTAATTTACCTGTCAAAAAATATATATATTTTCTTGAATTTTTAGTGTCATATCTAAATTAAAATACTTACAATTATAGTGACAATTTCGAACACTTGACTCTTTTTTGTAGAAAAAAACTTTGTTTTTTTTTTTTTGTTGTGTATTAATAATAATGATGGCACATTTTTTAAGTATGAATTTGTATATCACATAATTTTTCTTTGAATTTTTTCTACGTCGAAATTTTTCTACGTCGAAATATTTTTCTCCGTCGAAATATTTTTCTATGTAGAAAAATTTTTCTACGGAAATATTTTCATAGAAAAATTCTAAAATAATATCCAGACATTTCTTCGTAAAATGAATTGATGAAAATATCCAGAATTTTTATGTAAATAAATAATTAAAACAGTTAATTTTCATTCAAAAATGTATATTAATTAATTAATTTATAAATTTTATACGAATAAGAAAATTCCGGTATTTCAAGATATTTAAACAGGAAGTTACTACTTCTGTTGCAAGTGTGTTTACGGGAAAATTTTTCATTCATTTAATTTAATTCTGATATCAATTAACGATAAATCCCCTTGACCGTCTTAGATCGTGATCTAATCTAAAACCTTCATCTTGATTATTTTTTATTTAAAAAAATATTTTAATATATAACATTGAAATTTTTATTCGATTATTTATACATCTTGATAAACGAAATTTTCCATTGTAAATATAAATAAGTATAAATTATAGTTTATATATTTAATTAATTTATAAAAATTTATATTCAAAAATTATTTCTCTTTTTGTTGAAAATAATTATATTTCGTTTATAAATTTCATGATCATTTATAATTAAATTCTTTACAGTCATATCTCGAATGATAAAAAACTACGAGCTTATAACACTTGCGACATATATCTGATACTCATATTGACTTGCGTAAAAAATATCAATGTAATAACCCGTCATTTTGAACGATAAAAATCAAGTTGAATTGTACTAACAGTAATAGTAAATAAATGATAAAAAAATTTATAAACGTGTAGAAAAATAAAAGCTAAACAAACTCCATAAAATTATAAAAATAAAAATAATTTTTGCTATTATTTAAAGTAAAATTAATCAAGCAATTGTTATGTATTTATATTTATTAATTAACCTGCAAAAAAAATTAATTTTAGTGCATATTATAATCTATATTTTCAATAAAAAAATATAAATAAATTTATTATGTTAATTTAAAAATAGCCATACTTTGTTTTTTTGTGTAGATAGGAAAAATTTTACATGTAAAATTAGGTTGAACAATAAATAGATGGCGATAAATTTTAGATCGATAAAAAATAAATTGTAACATTATAGTACAAACAAGCGTGAACAAAAAATTAGTTCGAATTAAAAATACATAACAGGTGTATAATTTAATATACTTATTAATTTTTATACTTTTTATAATAACATATTAAAAACTAAAATTATCTGTACTTGTATTTTTAATTTCCCATCTAGCAATTTGACTTAAAAAAATTACAGAAAACTATTTGACAATATTTTCAAATTTTAATATAAATTTTACGTAGGCGAAGCCTATAGTATTAAATTCATACACGTTTTTTTTAAAATGATCATATCTTGTAAAGTAATAAAGGTAGAAGGATCGTATTAGGACCAAATTATTCGTCTATGAAAATACTAAAACCAGGGACTTACTAAAAGTAATTTTAATTGTTAGTTAATTTATTATTAACAAAAAACGATCACCGTGTAATTTTCAAAGTCAAATAATAAGAAAACTAAGAACAAATCATGGATGCGATTTTTTGCCAGGATATTAAGAATGACGGAATTTATAATAATCGAGTTGAAAATTGTTTTTAATGTCGTTGGAAGATTGTTAATAAACAAAAACAAAATTGCTGTTTTTATGTTTTGCATAATTCTTTAAAATTTAACTTGTATAAAGCTTTTGTTTATAGCTCAAATTAATTGTCTTTTGATACCGAGAGCCACCCTCTTGATAAAATTTAGCTCTGATCATTCGTTAATATTAGATATCAGCAATTGTTTATAACAATCACTATCAGCCTTATGTTACAAATGAAAAATATAACAGGAGTGATTTTAGCGATTTTATCAAGACAGGGTGGCTCTCAGGAATTTAATATCAAATTTTTGAGCTTAATAAAACTTTTTATGTTAATTGTTCAAAAGTTATCCGAAATATAAACAATTACCGATTTTATTTTGAACATTTTTCTTCAAAAAAGAGTTTAAAGCGCATGCGTAAAACTTTCTTTGCTGTGGTTACAATTTGCTTGATCGATAAAATAGTTATTTATATTACCATGTTATTAAAAAGAAAAAAAAAACTACCATGGACAAATTTTCATAAATAAAAGTAATAAACAAAATGGTTCTAAAAAAGATTTGTTCAGTTTAAAAAAAAGTAAATTGAACGATTTATTTTTTTTATATTTGTATTGATTTCTTTTTTGAACGAATCGCTAATAAAATTATTAATTACAAGTGGTATAACCTCAAATTTTTTTCATCTGTATTTTGATTTATGTACATAATTTGACAGGTGAAAAACAGCGCGAAAAAAACAAAAAATATTTAATCATATAATTTAAAATTATTAATAAAAAAAAAAAAACTAAAATGAATAATCAAGAGAACCACAGCTTTAGTTTTGAAAATTTTCAATTTTCAATAGAACGAATCCGTTACTAAAATTTTTTTTCTATTTTTGTTTGTAAAAAAATTAATATAAATTGTGTACTTGTTGAATTAATAAATTAAAAATTATATCTACTGTATTATTTTTTGTATTTTGTAAAATATCATGTAAATAAAATAATTGAGTAATTTTAATTTTTAAATAAAGATGTATTGCAAAATAAGATAATTATTGTATGAACACATGGCTGGAATTTACTGAGCAAATAAACCGCTACCTTCTTAAAGATAACAGAGGTAACAATATGTTTATATAAATACCAAAGTGGTATACACTATTCATGGAACTTGAAAAATAGAATAAAAAAACGTCTAACATTACAATGTAAGTATTTTTTTTTTAACGACAACCAACGGTTTCTCTAACAAAAAAAAAAAAAAAAAACCAAATGATTTTAACTCTTTCTAATGTTTGTTGAGTCACAAATTATTATTTTTATTTTACATAATTTTATTTTAACTTCTTTTATTCTTTTGATTTGAATTTAAGCAAAATTTTTTCATTGTTGTTTTTTAAAAGGGTATGTTTTTAAAGCTTGTTTATTTTTCATTTGTATGTACGGAAGTGCAATGGACTCTTACTAAATATTACTCCGGAAGTAGAACAGACCAAGGGCTTACTTATCACTGAGAATTTTTTTTTTTAATCAATTTTTAATTGTAAATAAAACTGGCCAAAAATTGAGTTAATTTTTCCAAAAATATTTGGAAATTTTACAGAGCTTTTTTGTAAGTTAAAAATTCAAAAAAAGCTCGATTTAAAAATAGTAAAAAAAATTTTTTAAAATTTCTAAAGCTTTCACTGCTATTATAAAAAATAATACAAATAAAAAATGATTATTTTTTTACAATTATAAAATAAATACTACTGAAAAAAAGGCAAAAAAAAACTATGACATATATTTTATTTTTCTACACATTTCTATATGCACTATTGCAGACGTGTGAATCATGGATTTGGCGCCAAAGATTATATTGATCTATTGACAAAAAAAAAAAAAAATATTAAATAAACATAAAAATATGTTTCTTTTGTCAATATATGTTGGGTCATTGATTTTAAAGGTGAAATAAAAAAACTAACATAGACCACACGTGTGAAAATTGGCTAATATTATTAGTTGTTGAAAGTATTTAGCTTTCCATTTTGTGAGCATGTATATTATTTTAACAAAAATTTAATTCCTCAAGTATCTTGCTACAAAAACCTCTGAATAAATATACATAAAAAAAAAAAAGCAAACTCATTCGAATTTTTTGAAAAGGATGCTTAATAGATCTTCAAATGTCGCTCACCGAATGTTCTCTTTGATGTCAATTTTTCTTTCAGCAACAAGTGCGTGTCAACACACACATATTTATTCAAAAATAATATTTTTAAATATCAAAAAAAAAATAAATTAATTTAATCATAATTTTCTTTATAAAATGAATTTTATTGTAATTTGTTTTGAACAAAAATCTACTGTACTACATTGATTTAAACTTTTGGAGTAAAAAGAAAAATAAAAAACAGCTAAAATTCCTATTATAAAAAGAACAGTTGTCATCCATAATTGTGAGAGAGAGATAGATAGAATATGTGCAAGTGTGTTATATCTTTTTTTTAAAAAAAATAAAAAGAGATATCCGGTGTTTCGAGGCAAATGTTACCTGGCGTAGACCAAGTGCGTAGTTCACATGGTCTATGCTAGATTATATTTGCCCCGAACACCAGAAAATACCCGTAATAAACGAAAAATTGTCTTAGATATCCCATAAATAAGAACTCGGTGCAATTGGTAAAAAAACCTTAATTGGGATTTGAACCCGAGAACACAAGCACTGTAGGCAGGGCTCTTGACGACTTGACCATCCGCTCATGAGTGCACTTGATTGACCATGAAAAATAATCAAACTTTATCACTGATTTCGAAGAAAATTCAATTTAAATCTAAATTATTTATTATGTCATTGCATTAACTAAAAACAGAGCATGTTTCAAAATATATTTCAATTATTTTTTAATTTTTTTTTAATTATAAATAATTATCAATAGACAAAACCAAATATCTTTGTTCTAAATTGATTTTTAAAATTAATACTTCTGTTTATTTAAATAACAAATAATTTAAAAAATAATAAAAATTAAATTTTTTTAAAATAATCTTGTTAAGTATAAAAAATTCAGTTGATTTAAAGAATGTAATAAAAACTATATATTTTTTTATACTTTTTTTTCTTACTAAAAATGTATTTTAAAAGTTGTAAAAATTTTGCATGAAACAGTTGGAAGTTACATGAGCCGTATCGTTGGATATACGAACAACACATTAGTCAAAAAGGCAAAACTATATTTTTTATTTTTTTTTATTCTTTATTTATCTTGTTGATACTGTCGCGAATATACATATACAAAAACATCCAAAACAATACAATAAAACTTATTACACTAACATTGATACTTACAGAATAATTTTTCTTTTTTTTTTCTAAAATTGAAATGAAAAAAAAATGCTGTATATTAAAAGAGAATTGAAGAAGACAATTGTTTGTGAGGTGTCTGCCAATTTATTTCAACCCTTGATAAATTAATTTTTATCTATCTCTTTAAATGAATAAGGGACAGAAAGTAGTACACTAAACTCGGCTTCTAGATCAAGAGAAAAATAGTTCACAAAGCGACACAGGGTGAGGAGAAAAAAGAGGATATATATATTTAATATTTACACGATTGAAAAGTAGAGAAAAGCAAGGGTTATATATATTTTGCGCCGTCGCTGTGATTTGGGTTACTAAACTGTAAACAAATTCCTACTTTTTGTTTTATAGATTATCGATTTGGCTGAGTGCAGGGACCTCTAGCTTGGCTATATACACATAAAACTCAAATAAAAAAAAAAATAATAAAAGATAAAATGAGTTGGTAAAATATTAAAACTATATGACGTTAAAATTTTCTATAAAAAAAAAACGTATTTAAGGGTTGAAAATGTCAGTCAACAGTGTCTAAAAATTATTCCATTTATTTTTAAATACTTTGTCAATTTTAAGGGTGAAATAAATATAATTTATTTGAAAAAAAAAATTTCGAAATATTTGAGATAGAAATTACCCCAATCGAAAATTTCGAAATAATTTTCTATATATTTTTTTGATATTTTTTGAATAAAAGAATTTGATTGAAATAGTTAAAAATTAAAGGTCCATTATTGTCATTAAATTCTCGTTAAATTCGTCACAGTCATTTTTCACTTTACAAAAGAAAAAAAAAAAAAAGACTATTCATGTGAATGAGCGTGTTAAGTTGGCGTTTGTCTAAAAATGAAGTTGACCGATGATTGTGTCGTCTTATGTGTCTATACAATAATATGGTATTTATGTATTTGTCCTGGTGTATTTATATATTGTCCCAAGGATCAACGTCTCTGTTAAAAATATTATTTTTCTACATATAATACACAAAAGCTATCTACCATTGTGTCATTCATAAATTCATCATGATCCACATGCAAAGTATTGTATATCTTTATATTAAATATGTTAATTCTTCATGTTGACAAAACTCAAAAATATTTGTAACATTTTATATTTCTTTATATGTATAAAAAATATTTAAATTTCTTTATATTGTAAGCTGATTAACCTGTCACGTTGTTGGTGACAAAGAATTATATATATTTATTCAGCTGCTGTCAACTTTTCAACCCTCGCATTATACTAGAAAAAAAAAAAATGTAAAAATTGATAAAATAAATTTTAAAAACAGTTAAAATATATATACGAATATATAATGAATAAATGAGTTAATAAATAAATGAGATACATAACCTCGGTTGTATCTAAAAAATTACGAAAGTGATTTAATTGATCTTTAACGACTTTGAGAAATGAATAGTCGTCGATGGTGGACAATTTTTTTTCTCAAGACTCAACGGGTGTCCATCGAGACCGCCCAGTAGGTGGTGAATGTATCTGTGTATGACACATGTGTGTGGCTTTTTCTCATTTTTTTTTTTTATCTGTGCTTCTTGAGGTTAATTTTTTTTTATTTCGGGACCTCTAAAAAACAAGTGGGCGCGTGGATCTCCCCGCCTTACGCGCATTATTTAATATACTTAAAAATTTTTTTTTTTTTTTTTATATTCATTATTAATTTTTTTTTTTTTTTCTTTTTGGAATATTCAAAACAATTGATTCACACTAGGGGGCCCTAATAAGCTTCCATCAAAAAAAAAAAAAAAATTTCTTTTCTTAATTAATTCAATCACAACTGAGGTCACTTTAATGTATTATTTATTTTTTTTTAAAGTTTTTTAAAACCAAAAAATCATTAAAAAAATAAAATTAAAGAAAAAAAATTTTAATCAGTAGCCATCAAAAGTCACATGACTCATATTATACGAGGCTATTTTGTTGAAAAAAAAAATTAAAAAAAAAGTCTTTCGATCAACTTTATGTCGAAAAAAAAAACGGTGAAATTTTAAATAATACAAATAAAATATAAATTTTTAATTTACCAACAAACACGTTACATGAAAAATAAAAAAAAAACTATAAAATTTACAGCGTAAATTAAGGAATTGAGTTGGTTGTTTAAAAAATGTTTTTTAAGGATTTCCTAATTTATTTTTCTCAACGTCAAATAATCGAATGATCCTAAAAAGAGCTCATCTCATTTCTCGTTTACTTTTACAGACCACCAAAACAGAAAAGACCCTCGTCGACGTTTTTTTTATATATATATATATTTTTTTCTTTATATATTCTTTTGAATTTTTTTCTTCTTTTTATAAACTTTCTTTCATTTATTTTTTTCTTTATCTTCTTCAATACTAATGCTTTTCATTTTTATTATTTTTCTTATATATTTATATTTTCTGTGTTCCCCTACAAGCTTGTAGCGTCAACAGAGTGTCAAGCAAGGATATAAAGTGAATGAAGTGAATCGCGTGTGATTCAAAGTCGGAGGTTGGCTACCGGAACGATAAATTCAGTCCGATGAAACTTACTGGCGCGAAGCTGAGTGCAATGCGCCGTGCAAGAAGATGCGCCATGGGGCGATAAAAAGGGTGTGGGTATGAAGGGGGGTAAGGATGTTTAAGGGAGTGAGAAAACGTCAGCAAAGATGAAGGATGAAAGATCGGGTAAATAAATGTGCAAATGACTTTGGCGCATGTCTGTTGATGCAGACGTGATTTTCTGGCACGCGAGGGCCTCAGGCCCACTTCTTTTTTTTTTTTGCCACGTGCTAATTTGAAAGAAGCAACAAAAAATAAACAACAGTCAAGTTTTTTATTATAAAATTTTGAAAATAACATTGAAAAATTATTTAAATAAAATTTTTTTCAATTAATATTTGTCGATGAAATACGAGCTCATAGCTCATACAATATAGCTGTTGAAAAAATAAAGTTCAGAGTGGATGCTCTTCAGGTCGTCAAAGAATGGATTTGTGTGTGGCTGGTATAGAAGATAGCAAAGAGCTTAATTGTTTCTGGTCTGGCAATTCTCTATGCGGTTAAAAAAAAAAAAATATTCGCCGGTGTCTTTTGGTGTATTCATGTGTCAGTAGTGAAATCAAACAGCAGCTAAATTTAAAATATTATTCTCAACACCAGGGAGAACCAGATTCATCACCTTTCAAACACAACAAAAAATTTTTTTTCTTATTTTTTTTATATCGAGCTGGATAGCCACAAAGTGGCCTTGCTATTAGTGTTTATATATAAAACTGTTCGTCTTAAAAAATCAAACCTTTTTTATATTTTAACCTTTTTTTTTTTTATAATATGAGATTCCTAATCAATTTGATTCTAATTTAAATCAAAACCTAATGAATATCAATGCCAGATTTAATCTTGGCTTCTATGATATCCTGACCATCAAAATACTTTCATTTTTTTAATTTCAATTTAACACAAATTCAGTGCAATGATTTAACATTGATTTACTATTTCCAAGTATTCATATAGACCTAGAAAATAAACTCAACATTAATGCTCATTTTGTGTTTTTTATGTGTCTCAATGTAGGGATATAAAGGAAACAAACACCTTGAAACCAATCTCCATAGAACTGCTACATCTCAATAAAAAATCGCAGACAAAAAAAAAATATAGCATCTCAAATAGAAATAAAAAATAATAATAAAAAAAAACACCTCCACAATGCCAATTATTAGAAAAAAAAAAAAATGAAAAGTTAGCTTTTAATATTTTCTATGAAATATTCAGCGTCTACCTGTCGACACACAAGGACCTCCGAAGAAACAGGAAGCGTGAAATAAAGGAGGCAGGTAAAATTTTTCAACCCGAAAAATCTATCTTCACACATCAATGTCTATTATTAAAAAATAAAAAATATAAAAAATAGTAAAGAACAATAGAAAAAGACAGCATATATATCACAATTTTATGATAGACATTCTCGACTGATTTTTTATTTTTCTAAGTCGAAATAGAAACTTGGCTTTGTGATGAAATTTCGAAATTTGATTTTTGTTATAATATAACAATATAAATTTGAAAATTACCATGATAATTAATTGATTTTTAACCTGATAATTTTGTGCGTAAAAGGTGGAATGATTTTACATCAAATAGATCGTTTAATAGTCAAAAAAATTTGGTGTTTTACTGACGATATAAATATTTTTTTTCCCATGCAAAAAATAAATAAAAATAATAATAAAATTCACATCTTGTTTCACAATAATCCAACACAAAAAAACATCTCGTCAAAATAAAATCAGAAAGTTATAATTCCCGTTTTTGGTAAATTAATAAAACGAGACGTTTAAAATTTCATTCAACATTCATGATAATTACTGAAATTTTGAAAACACAAGTTTTCAGAATCCCATGAATATTCAACTGTAATATTAAATATATATTTTTATTATAATATTTTTATATTAAAAAAAAAAAAATAGGTTAAATTTACATCTGATTAAATTCATTACTTAATTGGTGGGCCAAACGAGCCGAGCAAAATTGATTGGTTTTAATCAATGAAATATTATAAAATGGATTTTTTTTATTTTTTTTATTTTCTGAGATGAAAAATTGATTGGCCATATAACGATCGATGAATAGACTGAGGGATGAGGTGAATTCTTTAGGTCTACTGGTTTATATATTAAAAAAAATTTGTGAGAAATTTTTAAATGTTATATAGACAAGCCTTTGCGTGTTCATATGTAGAAGCGTTAGGTTGCGTGAATTGTGAATGCAAGCAACGAAAGACGTATGAGAAAAATAGTGGTAAGGGTTTTTATTATTATTTTTTTTTTCTTTAAACTTGAATTGTATGGGAATATATTTGGTATTTGTTAATGTGTTCATGTATATATGTGTATATGTATTTGGGGAAAGGCGGCTTTCTTTTTAGTCAAGTCATAACTAATATTCAGACAAGCCAAAGGCTGTAAATATTTTGGCACCATATGAATACCAAAAAAAAAAAATAAATAACAAATATAATTCATGTATTTAAATATTTCCAAGTGCAAAAAATTTTGTCTCTGTACTCAATAGTCCCAATAGTTCAGAGAAAAAAACAAAATTAAGGATAGAAAATTTATCGATGAAAATGTTTTTTTTTTTTACATGCGTAAAGATCGAAAAAAAAAATAAAAACAGAAATGTATTTTTGCAAATACAAGTAGTAAATGTCTAAATAAATATTGTTTACATAATTTGAAAAATATTTTGTTGGTTATTGAGCTCTGATTTTATAAATGAATATATATTTTTTGAAATTAATTTTCAGGCTTTTTATAGGACGAAAATTGTCCTTTAGAATAAAAAAATTTACAAGTGAATGTTATTAAAAATTATGTATAAATTATTATCACTGGTGCTTTGGACAAAGGATCTACAATTTATATACGCAGCGATGAAAAAATATCTAAGGAACACAAAAGCTCCAGCTATTTTTATTGAGTATAAATATTGCAGCGGAATGAAATACAAGCAATAAAGGGTTCAAAGAATAAGCTGAAGAGAAAGAAAAATAAAATGCTTTCTCTTCTTTCTATGTAGTCTTTTTTGAAAAATATATATAATAAGTACAATATATTGTTTTTTTTTTATAACGATATTTGACGCTTGAGAGTGTTGACGTGCCGACAAAAAATACACCCAAGGGTTGGTAAAAGGGATCATCCGTCAAAGGAATTTTTTTTTATCTTGCAGGAAGATTTGTGAATCTATATTCTATATGGTTCACTTCCGAACTAGATATATCTGTATACGATTATTATCTAGAACCCTTACCAACAAAGAAATCAAGTCTTAAATATATCGCTACAATTTATATGCAGCTCGTGTAAAAATTAACGACAAAATGTATAAAATTGGAGCTCTAAAAAGTCACAGTATTTTTCTAGGTATATTTTTTATATTGCCTTATTTTTTTTTTATTGATTAATAAATTTATAATTACATTTGTAATTTTGCCTAATATTTTAATGATTATTTTTTGTTTTTAAATTAACTAAACATGTTTAAAAAATTTAAAAAATATTTGAAAACAGCTTTGAAAATTTTTAGCAGTATTAAATTATATTAAATGATTATTATTAAAGAATGAATAAATTTATTTAAGGATTAGAGTGACATGATTTTTTTTGCAAAAAAAAAAGTAAAAAGAGGTTTCCGGTGTTTGATGCAAATATTTCCTGTGTGCATGCTTTTTGCTAGATTATATTTGCCCCATACACCAGACACCTCATTGACAATTGATTCGTCGATAGTCTTGAAAGCCGTAATAAGTAAGCAGCAGTTCAATCTACGTGAACGACACTGTTCACAAAGTAAGAACAATAATAAGAATTGAACCCAAGACCCGAAGCACTGTAGGCAGGGCTCTTGCTGACTTAACCAGCAGCTTACTCAATAAACTACGAAAAATAATTACACTTTATGATTGATTCAAAAAAAAATTCAAATTAAATCAAAATTATTCATTTTGTCATCGAATTTACTATTTGTAAAAATTATATTAAGATTAGAATAGATAAACGTTAATAAAAAATTGAAAATAAAAATGTTATTACAAAAAAATTTGAGGGTTTATTGATTTATGACGTTTTTAAAATATTTTACATTGATAAGAGGTTATTAAACAATTTTATTAACGGTGTAATCAAAAGCTGTAGTTATGCTTTTTACTTTAAATTTAATTTTTTTAAATTAAATGTATTTTTACAATGTTAAATATGGATTGTTGATTCTGATCATTGATCCCATACAATGACGTTATTATTTGTCTAAATCATATTATTTTTCCAAGTAGACAAAATTGATTCATCAACATTATCAGTACAAAAATTAACAACAAAATATATCAAATTGAACCTTCAAAAAGTCATAATTTTTTGCTAGGTATTTTTTATATTATCTCTTGTTTTTTCTATTAATTAATAAATTTATAATTACATTTGTAATTTTGCCTGATATATTCTAATGATTCTATTATTTTATTTTTAAATTAACGAATTTTAAATTTATCCAAGATAAATAACAAAAATGAATTTTGAAATTGTGAAACTTTATATTTATTTACGATAATATTGTTTAAAAAAATTTTAAAAAATATTTGTAAATAGTCTTGTCTTTAAAATTTTTAGCAGTATAAAATTATAATAACTGATTATTATTAAACAATGAATAAATTCAATTTAGGATTAGCGTTATATGGTCTTTTTTTCAAAAAAAAAAAATGAAGGAGGTATCCGGTGTTTCGAGGCAAATATTTCCTGGCTTAGACCAAGTGCGTAGTTCACATGCTCTATGCTAGATTATATTTGCCCCAAATACCAGATAGTCTGCTCAAAATCTTTACAAGTTGGGGAAGCTCATAAGATTGCAGCGCCGTCAAAGCCGTCACATGAGCAATTTGAACTCGATACGTCAAGCACTGTAAGCCGGGCTCTTGCCAACTTAACCATCAGGTCGCTCGTTAAACTATGAAAAATAATTACATCTTATTATTGATTCGAAAAAAAAATTAAACTTAAATTTAAACTATCCATTATGTCATTGCATTTACTATTTGTAAAAATTATAATAAGATTAGAATAGATAAACGATAATAAAAAAATAGAAATGTTATCACAAAAAAATTTAAGGGTTTATTTACTTACGACGTTTTTAAAATATTTTACATTGATATGAGGTTAATAAAATAATTTATTAACCGTGTAATTGAAAACTTTAGATATGCTTTTTATTTTAAATTTAATTTTTTAAATTAAATGTATTTTTTACAATGTAAAATTTGGATTGTTGATTCTGATCATTGATCCCATACAATGACGTTATTATTTGTCTAAATCATATTATTTTTCCAAGTAGACAAAATTGATTCATCGACATTATCAGTACAAAAATTAATAACAAAATATATCAAATTAAACCTTTAAAATGTCACAAGTTTTCGCTGAGTATTTTTTATATTATCTCATGTTTTTTTTATTGATTAATGAATTTTTAATTACACTTATAATTTTGTCTAATTTATGTTAATGATTCTATTATTTTATGATTAAATCAACTAATTTCAAATTTATCCAAGATATATGACGAAAAAAAATTTAATTAATTATGAAATTGTGAAATTATATATTTATTTATGATAATATTGTTTGGAAAAATATGTCATGGAAATTTTAAGCAGTATAAAATTATATTAAATGATTATTTATTTATTTAGTTATTTATTTATTCATTAATTTGCATAAGTCCGGGGTGTTAATTATTGAAGAATGAATAAATTTAATTCAGGATTAGAGTTACATGATCTTTTTTAAAAAAAAAAATAAAAAGAGGTTTCCGGTGTTTGAGGCAAATATTTTCTGTTTGCATGCTCTATGCAAGATTATATTTGCCCCAAACACCAGACACCTCAATACATTGATGGGCTCAAATTAAGCTTGACATAAAGCCATTTTCAGTCACCATATTACTCGGGAAAATATAAAGACCTTCATTATAATTTAAAATCTCATATAAATGGTATTTGAACCCAATACCACGAGCACTGTCGGCAGGGCTCTTGCCGACTTAACCATCAGCTCACTGGTTAAACTATGAAAAATAATTTTACTTTATTATTGTTTCGAAAAAAATTTCAACTTAAATTTAAATTATCCATTATGTCATTGCATTTAATATTTGTAAAAATTATAATAAGATTAGAATAGATAAACGTTAATAAAAAATTGCAAATAAAAATGTTATTACAAAACGATTTGAGGGTTATTATTTATTTATGACGTTTTTAAAATATTTTAGATTGACAAGAGGTTATTAAACTATTTTATTAACCGTGTAATTGAAAGCTGTAGATATGTTTTTTACTTTTGATTTAATTCTTTAAAATTAAATGTATTTTTACAACGTTAAATTTGGGTTGTTGATTCTGATCATTGATCTCATACAATGACGTTATTATTTGTCTAAATCATATTATTTTTCCGGGTAGACAAAATTGATTCATCGACATTATCAGTACAAAAATTAACAACAAAATATATCAAATTAAACCATCAAAAAGTCACAAGTTTTTGCTGGGTATTTTTCATATTATCTAACGTTTTTTCTATTAATTAATCAATTTATAATTTCATTTGTAATTTTGTCTGATATATTTTAATGATTCTATTATTTTATTTTTGAATTAACTAATTTCACATTTATCCAAGATATATAGCAAAAATTAATTTGATTAATTTTGAAATTGTGAAATTTTTTTATTTATTTATGATAATATTGTTTAAAAAAATATTTGAAAACAGCCTTGTCTTGAAAATTTTAAGCAATACAAACCTATAATGAAGATTGAATGATTATTAAATAATTATTATTAAAGAATGAATAAATTTAATTCAAGATTAGAGTTATATGATCTTTTTTTCAAAAAAAAAAAAAAAATGAAGGAGGTTCCCGGTGTTTGAGGCAAATATTTCCTGATTGCATGATCTATGCTAGAATATATTTGCCCCAAACACCAGACACCTCCATTGACAATCTTTGTCACGTCTTGTACTAGGGCTCCAACAAATACATATTGTTTGACCTCATTATAAATTTACGACAGCTATCATAGTAATGATGCAGATGCATGATAGATAGACATCGGGGTTTGAACCCAAGACCGTAAGCACTCTAGGCAAGGCTCTTCCTAACTTAACCATCAGCTTACTCAATAAACCACAAAAAATAATTACACTTTATTATTTATCCGAAAATAAAAAATTAAACTTGAATTTAAATTATCCATGATGTCATATTGCATTTACTATTTGTGAAAATTGTATAAAGATTGGAATAGATAAACGATAATAAAAAATCGAAAATAAAAATATTTAAGGGTTTATTTATTTACGACGTTTTTAAAATATTTTACATTGATAAGAGGTTATTAAACTATATTATTAACTGGGTAATTGAAAGCTGTAGATATGCTTTTTATTTTAAATTTAATTTTTTTAAATTAAATGTATTTTCACAACGTTAAATTTGGATTGTTGATTCTGATCATTGATCCCATACAATGACGTTATTATTTGTCTAAATCATATTATTTTTCCAAGTAAATAAAATTGATTCATCGACATTATCAGTACACTCTGTAAATAACTACAAATTTTTTAAATCTTCAATCAATCAAATCTGTCATAAATAAAGAAAAAAAAGTAATAAATAAAAATAAAAAAATATATTTTAAACATAAAAACAAGTTGAAATTTTTAAATAACAATTCTATAAAATTAATCTTATTTATTAATCATTTTTATTATCAGTGTTATACTTGTTGAAAAATTATCAACAACAACACAAGTAAAAACAAAATACTATTTGACAAATTATGACAATATATTTATTATATAAAAATAAATTAATCAAGTTATTCTGTTCAAGATTTTATCTACAAAAATATTCAAATTCCAAGGGTCAACAACGCACCCCAATGAATTTTTGAATAGACGAAAATTTCAATTTGGAATTTGTATTGACCATTATCAGCAATTCATAACCCCGCCTAACTCAATGCCAGTCAATTGAGGTCAAATTCCTAATACAAAATTGTCCATTGAATTTATAAAATCAATTCATATAAAATCAACATCAATAGAGACTAAATTTTGCCAAATATAAAAAGGAAAATTATTCAAATAAATTGACTCAATTGCTCGCTCATTTGAATGATAACATTTGTATATTTACAAATTCATAAATAGAAGCAAAAAAACATGATTTTTGTAAATCCATAAAAATTATTTAATGCTTATAAACTATTGTTATAAATAATGATAAAAATAGCCATCGGAAGTCCAATGATATTTTTTAAAATCCGTCAAACAATTTCTTCCATACAATTTATATTTTATACAGTTTATTCTTAGGATGACCTGTTTGTTAAAAGCAAAGAACATAAAATATTTGTTCGTTAAGTCGTAAAGTTTTCGCGAGAGGGTATATAGGGACATGACCACCCGTCAAGTTAGTGTGGATTTAATAAATATATTGTTTAAGTATTGCCTGTTGATGTACACAAGTCAAAGAAAAATATATAAAAAAAAAAATTTTGAATTCAACAGAATACAACTGACATGTTTTAAAAATATTTTTAAACAAATATACATGAATTGGTTTATATTGTATGTTTTTTTTGATGGCTTAAATTTTTTATTACATTTAAAATAAAAACGAGAGGCGAAACGTTTTAATGTAAGAATGAGAAATAGGGTTTTTTTTTTTTTTGTTAGTGTTTGATGGTTGAAGATCTTGGTGAAATAAAAACACAGGAGGTGGTCATTGCTCAACCTGGTGGTACTACCCTTTTGATATACAACTATCATAAAATCATGAAATTTTTTTGCCACACGTATCGTGATCCTTACGAATGTCTCAATTACGACTTGCTGATGTCAAACATCTTTTAAAAATTTTCTTAAGTTTGAGTGTTTAAGAGACTTTTTATTACTTGATGTAAATTTTTTAAAAATAATTTAAATGATTTATAAGATGTAGCTAAATGTCATTTGTAAATTAATATTATAAAATAGCCAGAATTATTTTGTCATTAATTAATAAATTTATAATTACATTTGTAATTTTGCCTGATATATTTTGATGATTCTAATATTTTATTTTTGAATTAATTTTGAATTTATCTAAGATATATAACAGAAATAAATTTAGTTAATTTTGAAATTGTGAAATTTTATATTTATTTATGATAATATTGTTTGAAAAATTTAAAAAATATTTAAAAACCGCCCCACCATGAAAATTTTTAGCAGTATAAAATTATATTAAATGATTATTATTAAAGAATGAATAAATTTAATTCAGAATTAGAGTTCTTTTCTTCAAAAAAAAAAAAAAATGAAGGAGGTTTCCGGTGTTTGAGGCAAATATTTCCTGTTTGCATGATCTATGCTGAATTAATATTTGGCCCAAACACCAGACACCTCATTGGAAATCTTCAAACAATCCCGTATCGACCATCGTCCAAATGAATTTTGTTTACGCATTTTTACAGTAAAATAAACACTGGTTCCATAAATTGGGGTTTGAACCCGAGACCTCAAGCACTGTAGGCAGGGCTCTTGCCGACTTAACCATCAGCTCACTCAATAAACTATGAAAAATAATTACACTTTATTATTGTTTCGAAAAAAAAGTGTAATTAATTTTATTATAATTATCTTATTATAATTTTTACAAATATTAAATGCAATGACATAATGGATAATAATTACAACTTGCTGATGTCATTTAAAACATCTTTTAAAAAATTTTGATTTATAAGATGTAGCTAAATGTCATTTTTAAATTAATATTATAAAACATCAAGAATTATTTTGTCATCACAATGTTTAATTTCTAGTTTAAAAAAATATATTAAATTTATTTCTAGCAGTTAAATTTTTGTCTTTTATTTTAAATAATAATATATAAATAATTTTTTTTTTTTAGGTATCTTATATAGCACAAGAAGAAGAAGAAGCAGAAGAAGATGAAAAAAAAAATAAATATGAATTTCCATTATACGCAAATGAACTTGGTGTTCCACTAGTTTGTCTTTTTATTATTTTTATATTTTTTTGTCGGGTGATAATACGTGATATATGGTCATGTTATACGATCTAAGAATACCATATAAAGCCTATGGGCAATTTGTAGTACGAGTAACCCCCTTTGGCTATAATAACATTTAGCTATAAATTTGTTTGAATATATAACTGTGTGAAAGGGGTGGGTGATGAAGCAAAATATGGTGGTAAGGAAAGTAGTGAGGGATATAGTCAGGTTGGTGTATATAAATATGTACAAGGTAAATGGCAAAAGGTTTGGGAAAATAAGAAGAATGCATTTTTACAAACCGTCTTTGGTATTTGCCGCATTGGGAGGGCTGACAACGTTTCGCCAAAACATGTTTTATTGAAATACTATAACCTCCCTTTTATTCTTCATCCAATGTATTCTAAAACGACGTTTACAATCCTATATCTTCTTTGAATATATATTACGTTTTTTTTTTTCAATTCATTTTTCGATTAATGCCATTTTTTATTACACTTTCGATGTACTAATATACTAATTAAAAATAAAACAATTTGATTTAATTTTTTACTTGAAAATAGACTAATAAAATGTGGAATTTTTTGTGTAATTAATTTTGAAATTAATAATTACAAAATAATAATTACTAATGATAAATTTGCAGGTGAATTTTTTTGATTTGACTGCAAAAATTAACAACAATCTTTTGAATTACCTCCACCATTTGCAAATGAACTTTTTCGATTGATTTTTTTTCCAACGAGTCAGGAAAAATGCAGAGATTTTTTTAAAATTAATTTTGATTTTTTCAAAGAAATTTTTAATTGATAATATTGGCTTGTTGTGAGCGCGCAATTTTGTTGAACGTGTGGGCGCAAGTATTTACGCGCCACTTATTCAACTTGACTCGACACGCTACTATATTATGTATACAACTTTTAAAATGCATTTTTTTTTTTTTTCTTCATTTTGATAAATACATCTCTATATAAAACTCGAGTATTTTTTATTTTAAATGACACTTGAATTGGCGCTTTTGTTTTAGTAAACTAATCAAGCAAAAGTATCAAGTAGACAACGGAAATAATTCAATTCAGTATATATTATCATTGTCAGAATTATCGAATCGTATTTCTTACAAAAAGAAAAAAAAAAAAAGCTTCATTTTAGCGATCACGAAAGAACGGTATATGTATAAATGAGGAAGGGGATTGTAAAGGGGTGGAAAGAGACGCTGTCAAACTCCTCGTGAATCCCCAAAATTTATTCTTTTCGGCACTTAAACTTATTTCATTCTGGAAAATAAAATAAAAATAATAAAGAAAAATATATTTAAAAAAAAGAAAAGTAATAATAATAGAAAATAAAAATATATTCTTATCGAAAAAAAGAAAAAAAAAAAAAAAAATGAGAAGAAGAAGAATATCAGAGTGCGCACTCCCACACACTCTGAGAGCACAAGAACCAATGAGATTTAATTTGATATTTCGGAAGTAAATGTGAAAGAGCTTGGCTGTCGAGACGTCGCCAGTGGGTATATGCACATATTCAACATCCCCTTGGTAACGCAATTCAACTTCACAATTCGCCACGAAAAATTTTGTAATATTTTTTTTTTTTTTTTATCTCTTTTTATTTTCATATTTATTCTTTAGCAAAACTTTTTATTCCACAGTTGTATATATATTTTTAAACTTTATTTCATTACGTATATATAATTATTATTATTTTTTTATTTTGATAATATACAACGTTGATGTTCAATTAAATTCACTGCGATGAACTAGACACTGCCGACGTCAAGTAACGCAACAAGCATCAACTCATGACGTTTGTATATAAAATAAAACAAATCTATATACAAAAAATAATAAAAAAAAAAAATATACATTTAATAAAATATAAAAAAATAAAAATATGTTTAAACTGCGATCACGTTTAACCCGCTGACCAAGCTCGCGCACACACAGCGGCGGTAAATTTGGTTGATTAAAAAGAGAAACGTATCCACCTTGCGCGCATCCCAAGAATTTATATAATGGGCACCGATAAACGACCTCACCTTCTACCACATCCACGTGCAACCATCTGGTATATATATTTTTTTTTTTTGCCATTTAATTCGACAAGTCAAGTTGGGATCAAAAATTAATACAACACAAAAACAGCTGACTCTAAAATCATAAAAATTATTCACCCAAATTTTTGAATTTTATTTGGTGGAATTTAATTTTTTACTGAAGGATGGAATCATCCCTTGATAGAGCCGATCATTGCAAGTAAAAAAATAGTTAAAAGAGAAAATAAAAAAGCATTTCTAAACATGTCTAAGTATCACCAAGTGCCTTAAAACTTGTCACTCAAAAACATCAAAAAAATATCACATTTCCATTGAAGATATAAATTTGCGTAAATTGTCCTATTTGAAAATAGACTATTATTTTTTTTTATCTCTTATTTCTTTATATTCATAATATATATATTCTTCTTTTTCATTTTATAACGTTATTATTATTATTTTAATATATATATGTATTTTTTTTTTTTGGCATGAAAACGCCTCGAATTTCATTCCATTATGTTCAAAGGTACGCGGCATTTTAGCATGGATCTTTATCTTTGTTCGATTCTTCATTTAGTTTTTCTCTCTCTGCTCAACTCACGATCATTTTATTTAACACATATATAAAAGAAGAAACTCTGTTCTCTCACCGCATGTATTCAGAATATTCACGTGCGTGTGCGCAGCATCATTTCAAAGGAAGCCGATGGAATAAAAAATAAAAATATATATATATGAGTTTAAAATAAGAAAAAAATCATAAAAAATAGTGAGGGAAAAAGATGAGCCAAAAGATGGTAATAGAACGAGACCCACGTCACTTGGAAACCGTTCGAGAATGCAATATCCTGTAATTACATGACTGCTACGTGTCCAAATGCAGCACGCGCGAGATTTTAAAATCGAACAATATATATACGCATTCTTTTTTGATCATTCTGTTAAATTGTCTTTTAAACAGTTTAAATATTTTCATCTTGTACTTGTATATTCAAGATATTTTTAACAATAAATAATCAAATCTTTCAATGAAAAATCTCGACTTTTTATCGTTGAAAAATTGAATCGCTTTTGATTTTTCATTGGAATTTTTTGATAGCCAATTGTTTTGAAATTTATAACTCAAAAATGTTGGCATTTTAACTGTCTTATTTCCAAAAAAAAAAACAATCAAAAAATTGTAATAATTGTTGACGTAGGATCACAAACAATCAGTTTGAAATTTCACAACAATTATTCTAACTTCAAGAAAAAAATAAATAAATTCAAAATTTTCTCCAGCATTTAAAAATGAACTTTTTTGATTTATTTTTTTTGCAATCAGTCAGTTAAAATAGTGACTAGTTGCTAAAATAAATTGCAAAAATTAATTTTTAAATATAACAATAAATAATCAACAATTACCGCAATAAAAAATGACTGATTTTTCATGTCATCAACGAATATCAAAACATTCATATCATATCATTTCAAAATCATCAAAAAAAAATAATCTTTATACAATTTTAATTCTCAATAAATATAATAAATACATTTTTAAATATATTTTATTTTTTTTTTATTGTTATTTTATTAATTTTCTGACATTACATTCAAGTTTAAATTCATATCGACGATGTCAGAGTATTTATTTATGCACAGTTTGCATTATGGTTCATTCGATACCGGTTTTCATGGGGATTTTACACTGCACCTTGCTTGTGATTTTATCAGTATTGCGTTATATACCTTTTGTCCCATTCTACTTGTGTTTTTTTTTTTTTTTTTCATGCACGAGTTACTTCTTGCTGGATCACTGTAAACGAGATGCCAGTATCATGTTTAAATGTTCCATACATCGCGGGCGCCACCCAGTTCCTACAAGTGCAACCATCCATGTGTTTTTTACTTGTCTTATATATATATTTTCACTTGAAATTATTTTTTATATTTTATCATATGTGTATTGGTTGCCAGCTTCCATTTATTATTATTCTATTTTGTTACATTTTTACTTGTTTTGTTTTATTTTTTTATCCATATAAATAAATAAATAAATAAATAAATAAATAAATAAATAAATAAATAAATAAATAAATAAATAAATAAATAAATAAATAAATAAATGAATAAAAACGTGTTAAAATATTCATTTTCTTCACAGCTAAGGTGAGAAAAGATAAGATATACCAATGATGTGTTACTATAACTACTGTGTGCCTTGGGATATTACCTGATAGCTATCTTTAAAAGTATGAAGTTTAATGCTATGCTTTTTTAATGATGATAATAATGATTATTATTATTAATATATTATAATTATATTTGAGTTGTTGTATAAAATAGACCGTATAACAAATCGATGACTATCAAACTGCATGCGACATTCATATGTATATAATATACGAAAGATAATTATCGTGTGGTTAATCGATAAACATTTTTCTGTTGAATAAACCAAGTACTTACAAACATGCATTCAATTTCCGAGAAAATATAATAGCAATGCTATAAAGAGATTTGTTTTAATATTTTACACATTTATATATATGTGCGCATTTTATGAATTTATATATATATTTACTAATGTGCCTCGTTAACTTTGGATTTTAATATGCGAGGTTTTTTTGATGCGTTGGATTATTAACGCTTTTCAGGGATGAATTTTATATTCCAGGTAACTAGAAAAATAAATATTAAAAAAGAGTTCTGAGTTTTGTTGAATTTATTTTCCTAGAAATTTATGTAGCATGGATTGATGGAAAAAAATCATAACGATATTAATAATTATTTATTCATAAATGAGAGGACGAAATAATTAGTTTATTTAGGGTGGTTTTTTTTGTTAGGGTGTATGTGTGAACTTTGATACAAAGAATATATTTTTGTGGATGATTTGTAAACTAAATAAATCTGCATATTTTGGTTGTTACTTTCAACACAAGTTTTTGGGTTTTTTAAAAATAAATTGATTATCAAAAATTGATATATTTAACGCGAGGCTAATTGGAGAAACAATTTTATTTTTTTTATTTGAATTTCAATTGAAAAATTAACGTATTTGTTGGAAACTTTTAGATAGGAATTGACTGTCTCAAATAGTCATTGATTTATTTAGTTTTTTGAAATACCATCAATTGACAGGGTTACCGCTGATCTAAAGGAGATTATATTATTTAAAATTAAAAATTTGAATCTCAATGGGAATTTAACATTGTCCAACTACGCAAGTCAAAGACAGGCTATGTTGATAAATTTATTATTTTGATTATTTTCTTATGAAAAAAAAATTTAAATACTGCTTATTTTCATCACACAATTTATAAATTAATATTTAATGATTTATTGTTCACTTGAAACATATCTAATACTTTTAATTTATAAATGTATATTGACTTTTCTAGTCCAACCATCAAACCACCTCAAAAAATAATCAAACAAACTCCATGCTGAAAGCTCTTATCATCGATTTGAGCTCATTTTTAAAATGTTACTTGTCTTGTTTTCCTTTTTTCTCTTATTTCCATTAAACATTTATTTTATCATGAGTCACTTTTAAAAGAATTCAATTATTAAAATATCTTGCAGAACAAAAAAATAAATAACAATTTAAATATACTATTTCTATAAAATAATAATAATAAAATTAAAATTTGTTTAGAATTAATCTGCATCATAAATATGATATCGAAAAATGAAAGCATACTGATGTTTGCGTCTTGTTTGTTCATGTTAAAATATATAAAATATTAGTGATGCATGTTTGTGTGTTCTGCTTATATACAATTTTATATTATTTTTTTTTTTTTCATCATTTCGTGTATAGTGTCAGTGATTTGGTGATGATGCTTTAACAAGATACCGGTTGGATGAGTAACGCACTGAATGTCTGAATGTCGCAAGAGAAAACGCCCACGTGATTTTACATTTTTATTTTAACTTACGTATATGTATATTTGTATATATAAACCTGCGACCCTTTCGACTTGTCTCTTTTTTTTTTTTCCAGTCTCTCAATACATATATTTAAATTTTTTCGTGCGTGCGTGTGTCTTCTTCGCGTTACACATCAGTCGTAATTTTCGATTGGCGCCGTTGTCACTGCCCATTATCTTAAGCCCCCAACAAAAATGTCTTTTATTTATTTATTTTATTTGTTTACTTTTTTTTAACATATCAAACAAAATATAAATGAATAAATAACTAATGTTTAAGCATCATCAATTTCCGTATTTATTTTATAAAATTTTTGACACTGAATGTGCCATAATTATCATAATCAAGACACTTGTATTAAAAAATCATATTCAAATTTAAATTATTATGAAATACACATAAATGTGTTGAAATTAAATTGCTTTTGACATTATTTAAAAATTTTATTTTCTAAACTGTATATCTTAATTGACTAAAATACATATTTTTTTGTAAAAAAAATTAACAAAAATTCAAATAAAATTTTCTCTTCCTGGTTGATAATTATTATTTAAAAAAAATTAATCTAGACTAAAAATTTACAAGATTTGTTGATAATTATTAACGAGTCATTTGCAATATATTAATAATTAATCTTGATATATTTTTTTTCATTAATAAATTATAATTAATTTAAAAAATTTTTTAAAAATACAAGTCGTTTTGTATGTCATTATAAAAATGACATACCGGTTGTGTCTATTTGTTTATTTTTTTTTCTTTTATTCTGACATTAAAGTATGTGAAAAACTAATGAAACATGGTGTGTTTTCAGTTATAGATATGAAAAACAGCATATGAATAAGCTGAGAAATAAATTATCCTGCTTCACGGGTGGTTTAAAGTGAACTTGGTAAAGTAGAAGTTATCAGAGTATGGTGACAAGTAGTTCAACAGTAGTAGAACACCATAAATAGTTGAAAAATCATATTGAAAAATTAAATAAACATTTGATAATCTGTGAGAAACCAAATGGAAAATTTATTATTTATTTAAATATTGAAAAAATAAACAATTTCAGCTCTCAAAAAATTTTGACTTTTGACTTTCGAAGGATAAAATTTCTACACAAATAATTGCCCACCCCTAGAAGCTCCAAGAACAAAAAAAAATATTGCAGTTATATTTTCAAATTATTTTTACAGTCATTGTAATTATTTATAAAATTATGATAAAGCCAAATTTATTTTCATTCAAGTATTATCTTTAATAGTTTCTTAAATTTTCTCCAAATGTTTTTTCATTTTAATCTTGATTTTTTGATGATGCTTAAATACCTTGTAAACTTTAAGATAATCTTTTCTACTTAATATTTTTTTTTTTTTTACTGTACCTCTGATTTACCGTCATGTTTTCATTGTTTCTTGTCGCGACTTGTGGACAAAAATAAGAAAACCATAACCACCGAACCGTGAAAATAAAAGTCTGAATTTTTTTTTAAACTCTTACATAACATGTATAAAAGTTTCTCTTTATTATTCTCAAAATTTTAATGTTTAAATATGTTGATGGATTTATTATTACTTCAAAAAAAATTGCTACATTATTATTTAAGTAAATTTAAAAAAATTATAATCACCAAAATTGATACTTAAATATTATTTTAAATAAATTTTAAAAATATTTTCAATGCGATGTTGCACAATTTTCAAACCCTTGGATCAATAAATTTATGATTAAAATATATATTTCAAGTAAATCCATTTGACTTGACAAGTATAGAAAAGAAAAAAGCAATATCTATAGTTTGTAAATTGATGACAATTACAGTTTTTAGTTGTCGGTGATAAAATATAAAAGACCGGAACTATTAGCCACTAGATGCCAAATGGAGTCTGTAACATTTATTTATAAAAACCACACACAATTTTACCACATAGACTATTTTTTTTTTTCTTTTCCCATACGAAATATTACAATGGTTAATTCAAGTTATATTTTATATGATCAATTGTGAGTCATAAAAATGAATACATCTAATAAATTGACTCAAAAATAATCCGTTAAAATTAACTTGTTAATCATAATGTTATTTATATTTTTAGTGACTTGATAGCTTTTTCAAATGGCTTTTAATGATCACAGTAGAATGAGAATAGCACTTGAGACATTTTGGAATAAGATACTTGGAAACTCTGGACGATATAATAGTTGACGATTGATCGTTTTTGTGGGTGAATATGCCAGACACCCGAGTAACTCGGCCAAGTTATTTCACCAGACACTTCAACAATTTCATGTAGCTTTGGTATTCGATGGACCAATTTAGTCTTCAACCAAGGACTTTGGCCTTTTAATTCAAGCTATCATTTCCACATATTTATTGGAAATCTATACATCAGGGTGTGTCATGCTCATCCTTTTTTCTTTTTTTCTTTGAAGAGCTTTATTTTTATGACGCTTTTTATTTATGAATTTTTAAAAGTTTTTAAGAATTTATTTAGCCAAATATCATGCCAATATTAAAGAGTAAAATTCAAGGATTAATCAAGATAATTTGCTTTGATTTTTTTAAAAAAAAAACATGTAAGAATTAAAGCTTGAATGAAAAATTTAATTCACAATTTTCTCATAAAGATCTCTAGTAAATCTCGTTTGTGAGACGGATAGAGATTTTTCAGATACAAGTTAAAGATGAATTGAAGAAAAATTATAGACAATTAAAAAATATATTCCCAGTGACAGAAGAGATAGAAAAAAAGTAGAGTCGGACTTAAGGTCGGAGTCAGAGTCGGAGTCAGACTTAAGGTCGGAGTTAGAGCTGGTGCAAGTAGATATTGTTGAATTTTAAAATTTGAATGTTCAATTATTTAATTGTGTTATTATTGAATTAAAAAAATTTATTTACACATATTTAGGTCAATCTTAGAATCCATATTCAAATAAAAACGTAGAGTCGGATTTAAGGCCGGATTTAAGGTCGGAGTCGGACTTAAGGTCAGAGTTAGAGCTGGTGCAAGTAGATATTGTTGAATTTTAAAATTTGAGTGTTTACTTATTTAATTGTGTTATTATTGAATTAAAAAAATTTATTTACACATATTTAGGTCAATCTTAGAATCCATATTCAAATAAAAACGTAGAGTCGTATTTAAGGTCGGATTTAAGGTCGAAGTCGGACTTAAGGTCGAAGTTAGAGCTGGTGCAAGTAGATATTGTTGAATTTTAAAATTTGAATGTTCAATTATTTAATTGTGTTATTATTGAATTAAAAAAATTTATTTCCACATATTCAGGTTGATCTTAGAATCCATATTTCAAAAACAACGTAGAGTCGGATTCAAAATCGGAGTCGGACTTAAGGTCGGAGTCGGACTTAAGGTCAGAGTTGGAGCTGGTGCAAGTAGATATTGTTGAATTTGAAATTTTGAATGTTTACTTATTTAATTGTGTTATTATTGAATTAAAAAAATTTATTTACACATATTTAGGTCAATCTTAGAATCCATATTCAAATAAAAACGTAGAGTCAGAGTCAGTGAAATGAGATATTTATTGAAAAAAAAGTTCAAAAAGTTATTCGTTGTTAACTTGTTCAATTTATCTCTAATTCGTCTCTAATTTTTCTTCAATTATTCATCTCTGAAAAATCTTTTTCCGTCTCACAAACGAGATTTAGAAAAGATCTCTATGAGATCTCCAAAAGACTTAATTTTTTTACCCGGTCGTTTATTATATAAAACAAGTGTTTTTTTCATTTAATAAAAAGACTGTTGGTTTTTATTTCATGAAAATATCATAAACTTAAAAAGTCACTATAAAGTATGATATTTGCATAGTTATTTAAAAAAAGTTGTTTTATTATTTTATTAGTTTTGAAATATATATTAAAATACTTGTTGTCTGAACAATGTGATACATGATGTACACAAATTTTTGTTGATCATTCGTAAATGTTTGTTTGTCTGTTGGACTTTTGCTACGTATTCAACGACAAATAGTCCAAGTTTTAAGTATTTTTCAAACAAGATATCTATACTGTAAAAATATCCTCTCGGGTATCTGTACTCTAAAGTAGATGGAGGTCATAAAATACGCGTGCATGGATGCATTTACAAAGTTCTCACTAGTTTTTCGTACTAAAGAAAAAAAAAAAAAAAAAGGTATATACATTTTGTAAGTAGAGAGTTTCTGAAAATGTTATATATAACAGTCCAGTTGTTTTTACAAAGGACAAAAATTTATCACGCCTTACCTCGGCAACTTTCTGGACAGTAACCGAAAAGAGTAGTCGACTAAGTCTCTATAATAAATTTGATATTCCACGATAACATCGATTTTAAAAAAATAAAAAGCATCAAGTTTTCAAGTTACAAAAGAAATGGACTTTTATCTTGGATAAAATTTTAATTTTAAAAATAATTTAACGCTCAATTAATGGCAATTAATTTGCAATTTTAAATTTGCCATTTAAAAAAAAATCATTTATTTCTTTTTTATAATTTCCGTTTTTATTATAATTGCAAGATTTTTTTTTTTTCTTTGATCTAAAGTGTCCTAGATATTAGGAAGGTTTTTTTTTATCCAATTTTGTTTTTATATTTTTTATAAAATTGATTTTTATCGATCAAAAAAAATACCAAAGTCAAAATTAGACCTTTTTTAATTTTTAACAATAAATTAAAATGTTGAAAAATATTTTTTTGATGGTTTTAATGGTTAAGCTTTCACAAGGTACTCAATAATTATACAGTACATTTTTATGATGTTTAAAAAATTAAAAAAAAATATATACAACTACATGAAGAAAAAAAAAATCACGAGGCAAAAAAAGAAGAATGCATTGTGAAAAATAAAAATTCAATAGTGTCATTGTGAATATTTATTTTCTAGGATAAAAACACTGTAAAAAAAAAAAAAAAATCAAATGAAAAAAAAAACACACATTTCTATTTTTCATAGAATTAAATTTTTTATTTAAAAATCAATTTAAAATTACATTTTACTACCTGTATTTTAAAAATATTTTCTCACGGATAATTTTTGTATTTTAAACTAAAGGTGTCTTTTGTAAATAAACTGTAAGAAATTCCGCACCTTTAATTATCTCGACTACGGCAATTCGTGAAAACTACTCAACAGTCAAAACTATTTTTTTCTCACACATCTTAAACAAATGAATAACCTTTTTTTCCTTCTCTAATTTTTTTTTAAGTCATTCTGATATTATATTTATTTCCTGAAAAAAAAAAAAACATGAAAACCCCAGTAAAAATCATGTGCTAATCCTTTTCAAGTGCGACCAAAGGAGAATTATTATATCGAATTTTTTTTAACGGCATATCTGAGAAGTGGATTTTTAGAGACGTAAATTTATGAACAAAAGAATTAAGAGTACACACATATTTTGAGTATACTTGAGGTTAAAAAAATAAAAGGAAAACTAAAAAAAAAAGATAAAAATAAAAAAGAAGATGTGAACTCCACAGGTGCCTTTGAATCCAATGTTGCTACTGAGACTCTGAGAGATTTACCTATACTACTTACAGCTTGCCACTTGGCTTACGGTTCCATTTCGATGAAACAACGTGTTTTTTATATATATAATTTTTTTTTAACTGAGTAAACACAACCAATACTAAAATGAACTTTCTAACACGAGTAAAAACACATTGAGAAATATATAAAAATTTTTTAAATTTAAAATCTTCTTACTCAATATTATTATCAAGTATTTTATTTATTTTTTTTTTATTATTTCAGTCAACACTTAACAAGTTAACGCGGTATTTTCATTTATAAAATTTTCATTTTTATTGCATTTTATTTATTGATATATATTATTTTTAAATATAAGTGATTTTAAATTTGCTGATGATTTAAAATTAAAAATCAGATTGGGTAATTTTTGGGTTTTTAAAAATATATAATGTAAATATTTTTCGATAGATTTTAAATCAATAAGATTAAATAATAAATAAATTAAATAACAGTTGATAATATTTTATTGAAAATTAGTTTGAAAAGTTAGGTAGAAAATTGTTAAAATAGCGAAATTTAATTGCAAAATTTTATTTTTTTTCACAGCTGAAATAAGAATTAAATATTTTTAAATTGTATAATATTATATAATCAAAATCTGTCATTTTTTTCTGTGTCAATAACAAAACAAACTGTCAAAAATTTACAACAATATAATCATGTTCAATTTTCAATCCTAAATGCCCTTAATTTAATAAAAAAAAATAGTTAAAAACTAATTTCAACGTTTTGAATTATTTAATGTAATTAAAAAAATATTTTTCGTAAGAATTTTATGACTCGAATTATTTCAAATGATGTAGATAACTCTAAACAATTTCAAGGAATCACCAGATTTTTTTTTTTTCGACTTTAGCCTATTGTCAAATGATTTAAAACAAAGCAGAGATTTAATTTTGCTAAATGAATATATGAAAAAATTAAATAGTTTCCATTTGGGGTCAATAAACCATAGCTTTATGATTTCCTATCAACGTAAAAATATAATTAAGATTAGAAAAAAAAAGTAAAATATATGTTAACATTTTTATCAACAACAAGTACAATAACCGCAACAAAAAAAAACCATGACTTCAACAAATTGTTTTTCTCTTCTTCTCTCACCTATTTTCATTTTTCATTGTATTTAAATGATTTAAAAAAAAATTTTTTTTTAATTCTTTTTTTACTACTATACGTTCTTTAAGACTTTGTTTTTTTTTTTTTTTTTCTTTGGTCAGGCATTTGGTTTCATACAACATACCTGACTAGTTTATTACGCCTCGGAACCATTAGTGCTTATTGCGTTGGTACCAAAGCCACACTCGCAAGCACGAACACACATATGAATAAAATAAAATAAATAAATATATATAAATATATAAATTATACATATGTACTTGCATGTTCTTGTAATATTGTGACTCCTCAAAGCCCTCGGTTATAAATGTTAGAAGTGACTTTACGATTTGTCAGAACATGGATCAACAATTCGGTAAGCAATACACTCGGACTTCATTTGACCATCAATACTCATTTATATAAATATATTATCAATATAAAATTATATTTTATATTATTTTATTGAGCCGACTTTAGTGCAAAACGTTGTAAACATATATTTTGTTTGTATTTTCATTATTTTTATATTTCCAAAAAATATAATTTAATAACAAATTAATTTAATTTTACAAAATGCATATAATTTTTTATTTTTTTCAATTTATATGGCTTCTTTTTTTTTTTTTTTTTTAATTTTCTACTGCGTGTTATGTAAACCTGGTAATTCCAGGTATACTATAAAAGAGGACAAATAATAATAATAACAACAAATTGCACCTTCGTCGTGCTCATTGTCGGTGTATTTACGGCCGAAGGTGCGAGAGCACGAATAGTTTACATATTACAGTGTCAAAGGACAAGCTATGAGTAAGTGAGAAAAATTTTTTAAATATTTTTGTAACAATGGGTAACTTTGTGAAATTAAACTTGACAAGTTGACAATGTTGTTGTGGGATTTTTACACATTTCAATGTGAATGTAAAATAATATTTACGAAATATAATTAAAAGATTGAAAATTAATAAATGTAATATACTCAAATGAAGAAAAAAAATACTTGAGATAAATAAATAATTTATTTGAATAAATTGTAGAATAGAATGAATATTAATTTGTATAAAATAAATTAAATATTTGAATCAAATGAAAAATATATTTGAAAAAAATAAATCATTTATTTGAATAGTTTCATTTTTTTTTTTTTTAACGAAATAAATATTTATTTGTATGAAAAATAAATTAAATATTTAAAGTAAATAAATGATTATTTGTAATTATTATTACATAAAAAAATTGAAAAAATAAATTTAATATTTATTATTTATTTAATAAAATGTAGTATGAAAATTTTTTGAAATTATTATAGAAAAAAAAAAGTCAAAATTCAAGTATATTTATTTTTATAATTTCAAATAAAATTTATTAACCACAAATAAATTAATATTTAAAAAAAAATAATTTTCATATTTTTCATCAAATAAACAATTAACCTTGTAATTTAATTTCAAATAATTTATTTTATTTTTTGTTAATTAAATTTTCATTTATCTCAAATAAATATATTTTTTTAAATAAAATTAATTAGTTTATTAATAATTTCACTGATGGAAAAAAAAAAAAAAAATGATACACTGCCTGTGTTAGTTAACATTCCCTGGCAAAAATTAAAGCAGAATATTAATATACACGTGATACAATTGAATGCAACGTCACGAGCTGCTGAGGGTATATGCATGGCCCTCAAAAGTCATCACTAGACTTCAGGGTGACCGAGTCAAGGCCTTCAATAATTTCAAGCTTTTTTTATTCTATTTTTAAATTTTAATATGATGACAAGAAAAAAGTAAAAAAAAAATCAACTGCTGGAGGGTGATTTTTCCCTTAAAAATCCGCAATGCTATTTTTTTTTCTCAAGTGGGTACCAGCTGATTGGGGGGTAGATTGAATATATACGAAACAGAAAACTTGACTTTTGACGACCCACTTTTAACCCAGTGTATTAAGTCAAGTGTCTTCTGTGCTATTTTCAGGTAAATTTACAGTTGGAATCACGATTGGAGAAATGCCATTACGATGTACTCGAACTTTATATAATTTTTTTTTCGAAAAAAATTGCATTTGCCTTAGTAGACAGAGGGTTGTTTTTTTTTATTTTTTAATAGCTTTTTTTTTTATTTCCTAGAGCCTTGCAAATGAGACACAATTATTATGCATAATTTACTTGTTGACATGACAATTTTTTTTTCTTTTTCATTAATTACAAGTAACCCGATTTATTTTATTTTTTTCAATTAATTTTTCATATGATTAACAAGTGATTATATTTTTTTTGTGATAATAGCTTTAAAATCATTTGTGTTGGTATATTAATATTCAACTTGTAAACTATAGGGGAAAAAAAAAATTTTCAAGTACGTTTTTCACTCAACAAGAGTCAAGGGTACAGGGGATTTAAAATTATTTTTACTGATGATATTTTCAAGCCTATTATACACAATATTTTTTCAAAAGAAAAATATGAAAATAAAAATTAAAAAAGAAAAGAAATCAGTACACATGTTTTTGCGTTAAACAACTGTAAATGAATTTTTTTTATTTTTTTTTAGATTGTCTCTTGAGAAATTTTCCTATTTATTTTTATTCATAATGGTAACAATAATAAATGTGTACATTAACAGTATGAGTTATTCTCCATAAAAAAATTTTTTTCTATTTGAAATTATTTCTCCAATATAAAATTAGTGAAATTTACAAAAAAATATTTCTTTTTTTTATGTTGTCATAAATAAAATTTAGAAATTTTCATTTTAAATAAGATTTTTTAAATTTTTTATATTTTTCTTGTTAACCCTCTGAAAAATACATTTGTCGAAAAATTTTAATCAAAGATAAAATCAAAATAACTTTGTAAATTACAACAAAATATTTGAATATTTAAATGTCAATTTTATGATCTAATATTTGAAGAAATTTAAAATCTGCATAATTATTGATAATTTTTTTAATTAAAATCAAGTATCTTAGTTTTTTTTTTTAAATTATTTATTTTACTTAATTTTTCCATTTCAATTAGAAGTAAAAAAATAATTTTTTTTTGTGAATTATTAATAAACCACAGATATTTCCTTTAAAATTAAATTTGAATGATCAAAAAAAAAATTTGTGTCTTTCTGTTCTGAATAAATAATTATAATACTATAATATATTATTATTTTTTATCTTTTTATATTATTTTAATGTATAAATAAACTTACAAGTTTCTCATGAATTTTAATATATATTCAATTTAGTTTCAATTTTCAGAAAGAGTTTCTTGTTTAGAAATATACAAAATTCTTTCAAAAAAAAAAAAATATGTATTTATACAGCAAAATTTCTATTATTCATTTTAGTTTTATTTATTTGTTTATTTTTCCATTTTTTATATTGATTTAAACGTCAAAGTGTATGTTTTTTGGTTAAATAATGATTTTGTGTATTTAAATCATCAGGTAATAAGTGGTTTTTTTTTTTTTTTCGGTGATAAAACCATACTATCGCTTTAATCTAGCCTTGGCGTGACATCGAATTAATTAATTCACACTCTTGTCGTGTTTTTCATTTTTTTTTTTTACTATTTTTTTATTGATTTTTTATCTTACGTTTCTTAAAAATTATATAGTCGTTTTGTCATTTTTTTTTTTTAATGATCGATAATCTATATCTCAATATGACTAATTTCGGGTTAATTTATTTTTTGATTTTTATAAAATTTATCCTTGCATTTTATCAAATAAATTGTCTAATTTTTTGTTTCTTAAATTGTTTATTATACTTTGAAAAATAAGCTATAATACGTTTGATAAATCTATGAGTCATTGATGAACAATTAAAACAATTTAAGTTTCACCTTTAAATTTTAAAGTTAAACTTGAAAAAAAAATGTCATAAATAGCTGAAATATATTGGCCAATGTGTGGTCATATTTGGACAGTGATGGACCATATATTTTTGCATAAATTTTAAAAATACATGTCAAGATTATTTGTCGTTAATATAAATTCCAATATACCTATCATACATTTTCATTAAATTAAAAAAAAAATTGTTTTTCCTTGTCTGACATAATCCAAGCTATTTTAATTTATTTTTCAGTCAAAAAAAATCTCAATTTTCAATTCAAAAAAAATTTTAATCATCATGTATTTTGACATGCATGTCATCATAAGAAAATCTATCAAAATCATAAATTTAAATCACCAAAAAATATATAAAAACAAAGTATTATAATACATTAAATATTTATTCTTTCTATTTTTCAATTCACGCGTATCTTGCATTGAAGACTCATATATTTACAACCGGTAAAAGTGTCGTCACTGTTCTCGCACATTCTCCAGACAAATTTAAAAAAATTTGTAATTGAAAATCATTATCACCATTCATTTTCAATATTCAAACCAATATAATCACTTACATATATTCAAAATTAAATAACTATCTTTCTGAAATTCTTAAACTACCCACTGACCTTATAAAGAACATGTGTGTCCCGTGGTCCCTCGATGGACAGTCATTGGGTCCAAAATATTTGTGTTCTTCTACGTCAGACGAGGCACCGTATACACGCACTGTGCCGCACGCGATCAATCTGATTATCACGCGAAGATTAATCACAATCTCTTCTTTCACCTTGTGAAACCAATTTTAATTAACAAAACCAGAAAAAAATTCAAAAAAAAAAAAAAAAACAATCAATTAATTCACCAATATAATCCACCGAAAATATTTTTTCATTTCATTCAAAAAAAAAAAAACCAATTTTATTATTACAAATTGAATTAAATTTTTGTTTAATTTTTTTATCAATAATTTAAATCAATCATTAATAAAAAATATATATTTAATAATTAAATATAATTTTATAATTTAATTAAACAAATATAACAATAATTTTTTCAACAAAAAAAAAGGATATTCAGGCTTAGCATCTGATCGGTATCCTGACGATAAGAAAAAACAAGTAAACGAATTTGTCTCGTGGCGGTGGTCGATAGCGCGGTGCTCTATACTGACGTCGCGACGCTTCGTCGTATCGTGGTCCGCGGGGTTACTCCTGCCTGTTTGATTTCCCCTCTGTCTTTTCTCTTCGCCAAAACCATCCACTCATACACATACAAATTCATATATACAGAGGGATGGAAATGAGTAAAAGCAAGAGGATAGATAAAATTTACCCTCACTCACATCGAAAGAACCCGGAAACTGACGAACCCCTCTTAAACTACCCTTATTTTTCATCCCCACTATACAATATCAATGTTGTATAGTAAAATGTTGTAGACAGCGACGGCGTCGTTGCTCGTCGTCGTCGTCGTCGTCGCCGTCAACCACCATCTCTCCCTCTTTATCCTCTTTTATACATTCTCCTCTCATTTATTTATTTTTTTTATTTTTTTTTCTTTTTCTTTTACTCGCCCAACTATGTACGAAAAATACTCGAGACGCCGCGAAGGATTTGTCGCGATATCCGCAAGATTATATTTCCAAATATGCATTTTTTTAAATTCAAAAAAAAAATATCAAAATATCAAAATAACATAAAGTATATTTTTTTTTATATACAAACAATATTTTTAAATATTAGGAATAATTTTTTTTTTCTTTTATATATTTAATTAGCTTGTAATTAAAATTTTTTTAGTCATTTTTTTGAGTTTGATTTTTAAACAGCATCGCTTTTGGCATAGATAAACAATTATTGTGGCATTGTCACACCCACGATGTCGTTATTTTGAATGTTTTTTATTTTTTAGAAAATAAAAAATACATAATGTTTGGATATTTATGAAAAAAAAAACATATATTGAATGAATTTTTAAAAGCATTCCATTGAGAGTTTGAATGAATCAATGAGTGACGACAACTGTACACTGATACTGTATAAATGTTTTTATTTTAAAATTCTTTAACGACTTGTCATGAGTGTAGTAGACAAACATTATGTATATTATCGTGTAAAGAGTATAGTGATACGATAAATGAAAATTCATTCATTCGAATAAGGGAGAAATAGACGTGTACGAGTATTGTGGAGACGTGCCACTTTTCAAAAATAAAATATAGTATTATTTGTTGTACAAAGTGCAATCTTATCGTTCTCATATATACATTTTTGCTTGTATCGATTTGAATCATTGCCAAATTTTGATCATTCAATTGAAAAACAGTTTAAAAGAATACAAAAATTTTTAAATTATATATCTATCATATCTTTATGCTGAGATATTAACAATTTTATTGTTTCATTTTAATGCTGTGAAAATTTTCATAATTTTATTTTGTTTTTTTAATTTGGTTTATTTTGTCATGAAAATTTTAAAAGAAAAAAAGTTGAAGTTAGTTTTTTTCGGATTTAAAAAAAAACACTATTAAAACTAAAAATTATATTATTTGAATTAATTTTAGATCTAGTAATCAATTGCTATTTTTTTTTTATTTTTTTATCTTACGTTTCTTAAAAATTATATAGTCGTTTTGTCATTTTTTTTTTTAATGATCGATAATCTATGACTAATTTCAGCTGAATTTATTTTTTGATTTTTATAAAATTTATCCTTGCATTTTATCAAATAAATTGTCTAATTTTTTGTTTCTTAAATTGTTTAATATACTTTGGAAAATAAGCTATAATACGTTTGATAAATCTATGAGTCGTTGATGAACAATTAAAACAATTTAAGTTTCACCTTTAAATTTTAAAGTTAAACTTGAAAAAAAAATGTCATAAATAGCTGAAATATATTGGCCAATGTGTGGTCATATTTGGACAGTGATGGACCATATATTTTTGCATAAATTTTAAAAATACATGTCAAGATTATTTGTCGTTAATATAAATTCCAATATACCTATCATACATTTTCATTAAATTAAAAAAAAAATTGTTTTTCCTTGTCTGACATAATCCAAGCTATTTTAATTTATTTTTCAGTCAAAAAAAATTTTAATCATCATGTATTTTGACATACATGTCATCATAAGAAAATCTATCAAAATCATAAATTTAAATCACCAAAAAATATATAAAAACAAAGTATTATAATCCATTAAATATTTATTCTTTCTATTTTTCAATTCACGTGTATCTTTCATTGATGACTCATACAACCGGTAAAATTATCACCTTGTATAATTTAAAATAAAAATTAAACTCATTCCCTTTGTAACTTTAAATAAGCCACAATAGCATTAAATTAAAAATCACATTATTAAATAAAAATTATGTTATATAAAATATACCAACATAAATGAAGTTGACATAAAAAAATAATCATCACAAAGATCCAGTCGACCGGTCAATAATATTTATTAATTAAAAAATTATATACAAAAAAAAAAAGATAATGCATAAACCTATTGGACATATGCAAATACACCTTGGCAAGTGAACGTAAAAAAAAATAAAATGATTTAAATTTTAAATGGATTATACATTTTTTTGTGTGTGAGATTATATAGTGGTACATACACAAGACCACCATCGATGGCTATTATGTCGTTACAAGTATAATTGTTGGATACATACATAGTTACATTACATACCAATATATATAATAATTAATTCAAGTACACATGAATAAATTGACGATATATGTAAGAGAGTATCATGAAATTAAACGTCGCTGTCGTTGTATCATACCAGTGATATAAATTTGCCACTTTGTGTATGCTGATACGTCGACCACAGTGATTTACAATCTGGCTGATACATGATTAAAATGTAACCGTGCAAATGAAGCTAAATCGGTTCATCATTATTTTTCATTTTAATATTTATTTATTTATTTTTATTTGACAATTAAAATACAAAATTAAATATCATTTTTTTTTTTAATTTAAAAAATTTATTAAAGAAAAAAATTGTAGTCAATAAAAATTTGGCGACAGAAATTCTCAGGTCATTTAGAAATAAAGATATGGATTTTTATAAATATACACAAATATACTAGAATAATATGAAAAATAAAAATCCAAAAAAAAAAATAACTCCCACGTTTGTTAAAAGTTTTTGAATGAATTTTTTTTTATTTTTGTATTTTTTTCAGTCAATAAGAAAATAAGATATAATCAATGAATCATTTTATGAATGAAATTGAGTTTTTTAAAGTTTGGCACTTGCAACGAGTGTAGGTGTATTAAATTTTACTCTGATATAATTTTTTTTTTTAAATCAAAAATAGTCATTAATTTTTAAATTTATATATCAATTTTTTTATTCAACAACGTGGGTGTTTGATAATAATTTTAAAAAAGTGAGTGCGTAATAAAATTATAATTTATATGAAATTAAAATTTAAATAAAATAAAAAATTTAAACTTTTTTTTATTTTTATTAATTACTTTTCGTGAGTAAAGAGATGTTGAAGAAAAAATTTTTGAAAATGAAAGTGATCGGTCTTTTTTAGTTGAACGTAAACAGACAGTAAAATGAGTAAACACACTTGAAGATAAGTTTAAGGGAATCCATTAAATAAAAACGACACTGAAAAATCGACTGACCTGCTCATCCGATGCATATTTATTTATTTTATTTTTTTATTTTCTCACTAAACTACAGCCCGCACGTGACGAAAAAGTTATATCCAATCTCTACGGTTGAGCTAACTCGATAAATATATTTAACTAAAACCTACTTTAATTTTTATCAGCTATTTTTTCAATTTAAATGCACACTAAATGTCACTTGACTATACTGATTGAGTAAAATAAGAAAATATACAAATAAATTTATGGAATTTTTGTTTTTATTTCTCCATAATTTTATATATTCAATAAACAATTTAAATATTAAATAAATATATATTCAAACGGATAATAAATATAAATAATATATTAAAAAATACTTTGTTTTTATCTTTGTATTAATAAAAATAAAATTTAGATTCAAATATATATTTTATGAAAAAAATTTTTCAAATTCAAATGATGTAAATTAATTAAATTAAAATTTGGATTCTCTGGTATTTTTATTTATAACAAATTATTTGTTTAAAAGTTTTTTTTTTTTATATTTAAAATTTATTTCAAATGGCATTTACAAAAATTGTTTACGTAAATTAATTTCTATAGTTGAAAAAATATAGCAAACACAATGACAATTAACATAAGAGATACCTTCATCAATAAAACGCTAGATAAAATTAATTGGTCAAAAAATACAATGTATCCAGCAAAAATGGCAATTTCTTCTAAATTATTAACAATACCAAAAATCACAGAATTTCCAAAGTCTTTATTTAATGCCTCAATAGTCGATGGACCATATTCTTCTGTAGCAAATATTCCAAATGATTACTTAGGACATATAAATTTAATTAACATGAATCAAGTCACACCAATGTTCGAAACTGGTATAGGCACATTGTCCGAAATTTCATCAGAAATCATTGGTATTTCTGGACTTTTTACTGGTGATAAAAAAATTGAAGGTAAAGATATTTTTTCTTCATCAACTCTATATTTAAAAAAACATTTTTATATGATTAATAATAATAATTTTATTGTTGCTTTTTGATATTTCATTCATTATTATTTTTATTGACTAAATATTTATTTAAAAAATTATTTTAACTTGGGAATTTTACAGTAATACCTCTGGTATTTTTATTTATAACAAATTATTTAATCAAAAGTTTTTTTTTTAATATTTAAAATTTATTTCAAATGACATTTACAAAAATTGTTTACGTAAATCAATTTCTACAGTTGAAAAAATAGATAAAACAATTAGACGCTGATTGGTTGTATATTATCTATAAATTTATAAAATTATTTTTTTACAAAGTTAACCATTGAGTTGTGAAGAGTGATAATTTGTTGAACAAATGTGATAATTAACTGTGCAATGTCATGACAACATTGTATTGGTATTTATTAAAATTCAAAATTATTTTAAATTCAATATGAAATTTGAATAAACAAACTCACTCAGTTTTACAATAATTGATAAAGTTTAAATAAATAATTATTTATAAAATAAATGATGAACAATCGATTGATATTTATTTGTAAAATTTAGATAAAAAAACAAGATTATTTTTTATCAAACAGTCAACTCACCACCAACGTTGAATCATGACGAAAATAATACCTTGAGAAAAAAAAAAAAAACATTGGATGATGATTCGGCCATGTGCAGTGTACTATAGTTCACAATATGACATGCCGACAAACTCTCATCTTAGTTGAATATAGTATACAATATTATAGATTAAAATAAAAAAAAAGAATTAAATTTATTATGTATTTATGCAATGGTAAAAGCACCAAAGGCAAAAAATATCTTGTTAAATGATTACTCGAGGGTAGACATATACTAGACTCATAAAAAAAATTTTTAAATAATAAACTTGGTGTAATATTATTACATGCATCAATAGACTCGTGTTTATAATACCATAGTTAATAAAAAATAATCAAACAAGGACAAAACATTCGAAATATTTCAATTTTTTTTATCATTTAAAATTTTATTTTATTGCTTTTTTTTATTATTTATAAGGAAATAAAAACAAGAAAAATTATCTTATTAATTTAGTATTTTTTATTATAGATTTATAGGTGATTTATAGTGACCATTTTTGGTGGATCAATCGTAAATCTTTTGAGATAAATAATTGATTTTATATACAAGAATTAACAGCTTGGTGAGTCAAATAAATATGTTACCGCCTCATAGGTATACCGTGACAAATTTGTGACAGACTTCATGAAGTAGTCATTTACTTGATGAAGCATGAGATCAGTATGGGTAACAAAAATTGAAGTGGCATATTTATACATATATTATTATACTACTTGTTTATCATATTTTTTAATTTATTACATGATTTTTTTCTTCCGTTTACTTAAAACGGTGTTTTATTATTCAAAAAATTTATTGAAAAATACACCTCTCACAACAAAAATATCCACTATAGCAAATTGATGATAAATAAAATAAATAAACATTTAATAAAATATATTTAAAAGATGAAAATATTAATGAAAATTAAATTTGAAATAATAATAACAGCGAGTCATTACAATACGATGATGAATTAATTAATTTTTAAATAAATTAATTTTCAATTTATCCAAGATATATGGATAATAGTAAATTTGCAAAAAAAAAAAAATAAATAAATTTTTAAATGGAATATTTATTTATTTATCGTGCTGATCATACTCTTGTCATAATTATTTTTCGACAAATTTTAAATCATCATAATCATCATTATGTTTACATGTTAAACTATGCTTGTATATTATTTTTATAATTATTCATTTTAATTTTAAATATGGCTTTTTATACCAACACAAGCTACATGATGTTTTTATTTATTTTCACTGGGGAAATTATTAACCAGGATATTTTATTCAAAGACAATTTGATTGATAAATTTATGTCTAGAATAATTTTGATGATGGCATTCAGTCGTAACTTACCTGGCAATTATTCAAAATTAATTATAAAAAATGATGAGCAAAACAACGACACCCGATGAAAGCTCACAACAACATCTGATTAATTTCACTTTTTGAATATAAAAAAAACTATTTATATAAATTAAATTTAAATGAAATAAAAATCATATTGATAAAATAAAAAATGAAAATAAATAAAAGCTGTTAATTGTATATTTTTTTTTGTCCTAATTCATATGGTAATTTGAATCATATAATATTATACATACACTGACCCATTTCGCCTGTCAGTCTCGTCTTTTTTATTTTTATTATTTTTTTTTTCTACACCCACGTTAAAACTCACATATAAACACAAGTAATTTTGTGGCACGCGGCCACATGACTGATGAACCGAATCACGGTTAATAAAAAAAAAGTTTATTGCCTCAAGTAAGGTCAGTGATAACGAAAGAGACAAATGAATATGTGTCAAGTGGTTTTTTTTTCAGCGACAACTGAGATTGCTTTCGTTTAATTTTTATTCTACTCTTATATATTTTTTTTTTTCTTCTCATTTTCTCTCCAGGTTCTTATTCTGTTTTATGTTTTTTTTATTTTCGTTATTTCTTTTAATTTCTTTGCTTATTTTTTTTGGGTTCATCTTTATTCGGCGCCGACGCACACCAAGCCATGCAGCTAATCGTTGAGCTCGTTTCGCGGGTTGGTTAAAACTTAAATGAATAGCTGCGGTTATTTAGTCGGATGTCAGGGTGAGAGCGGGTCAAATGCGTCTTTCAAAAAAAGAAAAAAAAGAGGGGTAAAAAGATGGGTTTAGACCGGCTGTCATAAATTTAAACAACAATTAACGTGAGTTTGTTTAAATTCTATTCCCATAAGATATATAATATCTTGCCGAAAAAAAATACTTTAATAATAATTTAAAATTTTTAAAATAAAAAAATAAAATACAACCAACAAAATATAACAAAAAAAAAAAAATGTAATAGATCTTTGAGTTTTTTTTTAACATGTTTTGGTAATTTAAAAATTTTTTTTTTTCATTGATATCAGATAAAGAGCGTTAATTATAATTTTTTTTATCAGATAAATTAATTTGTATCGATAGTTTAATTTTTATTTTACACGCTATTGTTCACTTGTATTTAATTTAAAAAAAAATAAAATATATTATCAGATAAAATGGCTGAGAAGATGAAAATAAAAAAGATTAAAAAGTTCTCACGAAAGATTGAAACATAAAACTCCATACGTATTATTATTATGTATGGAGTGAATTAATGTGAGTCAACTTGAACATGAGCGATTGTAAATTACATCTTCAGCCATTTAAATTATTGTAGTGTCAGCTAATTAACATGTCACTTGTTATTTTTATTTTTCATTATGCCTAGGGTTAAATTTGCCATTAGTAAATAATTTTTAAATATATTTCAATGAATAATAAGATGATTTAAAAATATTTTTTTGACATGAAAAACTGGCAAAAATATTTGCTCAGTAAATGAAATATTCAGGTAAAAAAAAATATAATAAAATATAATTATAATTTTAAATTTAAAGATAAATAATAATTTATTTTGTTTAAATATTTAAATGGTTTTATTTATTCAATACATCGACGTAGACAAGTGTCGATTATGTTTGAAAAAAAAAACAATAAATTAGTCATTACGGTTTGTTTTGAATGAACGACTTGTATCTTATCGTAGCGAGCGTTAAAAATTTCCATATTTTTGTGGATAGCGATTAAAAAAAAGCCACGTTAAATTTTCAATAACTGATAATGACTTTGGTAGTCTATTAGTAGTTTGGGTAAAGACGAACAGAGTTGTGAGCTATTGTCTAATCAACCGTCCAACCTGAACGACCATTTTTTATAAAAATTTATATATTTTTTCATTTTTATTTTCATAAATAATTTCTCGAAAATGGAGAGACCCAGCTTTGTCGATCTTTCTACTGGGAGGACATCAAACTACACACGTAAGTTTTGTTTTATTTTGTTAATTATATGTGTAAAGATTTTATTGGGAATTTGTTTTTTATTTTTCGGATATTGCGTGAAAATGTGTAATAAAAAAATAAGATGACCTTCACTGCTTTGATCAATGCCACGTTCATTGTTAATTTAGCTTTAAAAATATATTTTACAATTTTTAAAATTGAATATAAATATGATAATAGTTGATCAAAATATTTTAATTATTATGGGTAAATAATATTGCAACATGTTAGGCAATGTGACGAATATTTTTAAAATAGTAAAAGCTCTGCCATTTTGTGCTTAATCTATTGATTAAAATTTTTATTATTTTCATTCATTAATTTTTTAAATATCCATGAGAAATATGAATAAATATATTTTAGAATAAATTCAATCCAAGTTTACAAGAGAAAAAAAAATGTATTTTAAGACACATTATCAGTGATGATTCATATATGAAAATAAATTTTTAAAGAAATTATATATAAAAAAGAAAAAAATAAAAAAAATATTTTTCTTATCAGTGAAAAAAAAATATAAACTAACTAACAAAGAAAAAAAAATTACCAAACAAATTTTTTTTTTTGTTTTTATACTTTAAAATATACTTGATATTTGTAATGTTTATTAATTTTGTTATATTTTTTAAAGAAAATAATACAGTTTACAATTTAATTATAATTTTTTTATTTATTTATTTTTTTCAGGTGTTGTACAATGGAGATGGTTTCGTCAAACAATTGCAGCAATAGTTGTAACTTTATTGATACTTGGTGTATGGATATTTTGGCCTTCATCATCTCCTCAACCACGTAAGTTAAATTTACAAAAAATATATAAGAATATTGAAACATTAGTCTGTCATTTAAAGATTTAATTTTGATTCATTTAAAATTTTTTGTTTCGAAAAAAAAAATAATATTATCAGTATAAAAAATTATAGTTATACAAATATCTGATTGTTGTAATTTACAAATTTACAGCTGTAACACCTGTCCCAAGAAAATACGAACTCTGCAAATCACTTTCTTGCATTGAAACAGGTAAAAATATATTACATTCAATACACCAAATAATATTTTAAAAACTGTTATTTAATTAAATCTTTTATTTTCATTATTAAATTAGCTCAAATAATGCTGAATAATATGGACAAAAGTGTAAATCCATGTGATAATTTTTACCAATTTGCATGTGGTAAATTCAAGGATAACAATGCAATTCCTCATGGTGAAATTAACACTGACATTTACCATATTTACAAGGATAAAATACGTCAACAATATCAATCTATTCTCGAAAAAAATGAGACTGATTCTGATTCAAAAGCCTCAAAAATTGCAAAAAGTCTTTATAAAAAATGTGTGTCTAATTCAAAAAGATTACCAAAAGATACTCTCGAAAAATTAACAAACCTAACTGCTGAACAAAAAAATTTAATTAAAAAAACATTACAAAATAATTTAGAATACATGAAAGAAAAAAATTGTGTTGATTTGGTTGAAGTTTCACATCCAATGGCATTGAGCGCTTTGTATTATCAAACATACAATAAATCTAAATTATGGAATTTAGCAAACACCATGACAATTAACATAAGAGATACCTTCATCAATAAAACGCTAGATAAAATTAATTGGTCAAAAAATACAATGTATCCAGCAAAAATGGCAATTTCTTCTAAATTATTAACAATACCAAAAATCACAGAATTTCCAAAGTCTTTATTTAATGCCTCAATAGTCGATGGACCATATTCTTCTGTAGCAAATATTCCAAATGATTACTTAGGACATATAAATTTAATTAACATGAATCAAGTCACACCAATGTTCGAAACTGGTATAGGCACATTGTCCGAAATTTCATCAGAAATCATTGGTATTTCTGGACTTTTTACTGGTGATAAAAAAATTGAAGGTAAAGATATTTTTTCTTCATCAACTCTATATTTAAAAAAACATTTTTATATGATTAATAATAATAATTTTATTGTTGCTTTTTAATATTTCATTCATTATTATTTTTATTGACTAAATATTTATTTAAAAAATTATTTTAATTTGGGAATTTTACAGTAATACCTGGTGGAATTTTGCAAGGAATTTTTTTTGGTCTTGATCGACCTGAACACTTAAATTATGGAGCATTTGGATCAGTTATGGCTTTGAGAATGACTCAAGTACTAACAGATCAAGAAGCAATTGCTTATCAGTTAGCTGATCACTACACTTTTGATCGTTCATGTTTTGCAAAACAGTATGGAAAATATGAAATTAAAAACAAAAAAAAGGTACTTAAAAATCATGGACTAAATTTATTTAGTCATCAATTATAATGACAATTTAATTTTTTTTTTTTTTTATAGAATGATGAAAATGCATTTGTAAGATCAAATTATATTCATAATTTGGGTATTTGGCTAATTCGTGAAGTTTACCAAGAATGGAAAAAAAATAATAAGAATAAAAATATCAAGTCTGTTGTTGGTCTTGAAGAATACACTCAAGATCAACAATTTTGGTTGAGTTATGCAAATACAATGTGTTCAAAAAATGACAATTTAAATGAGTATCGTGTCATTGGATCACTCTCAAATCTTCCAGAATTTTTAACAGATTTTCAATGCAAAAATAACACTAAAATGTATATCAATAATAAATGCAAATTATTTGCTTAATAATTGCCACATAAAATCAAAAGAAAAACACATTTCCTCATTAGAATTATCAAAAAAATAATAACCCACAATCAATCAAATATAAATCATCAATCTAATTTTTTTATTTTAATTTTAAAAATTTTTTTTCTCTTAAATTTAATCAATTTTTATATAACCTTTTCATAAATAAATGTATGTTGAATTTAAATTAATTAGTTTTGTTTTTTTTATTTTGAGTAAATTATTTTGTAAATAATTAAACAATATTTTTTTGTTTATTAATTTTAATGCAATATATTTTTTTTTTTAAATTTAATTTACAAAGGATTTGTGGATCTAACTCGAGGGCAAAAATCTGGGTAGATCAGAAGCGGCTACCACACGGCGCCAGTGAATTGATTTCAATTAATGTGCACGATGTTCCCCTTTTTTTTATTTCTTTCTCAAGCATTTTGCCAGATCACTGATACCAGGGCACGAGCTTAAATCCCTCAGGCAATTTTTTCTTTTTTTAATCCCTTTTTTATCCATACAATTATTTATTTATTAGTTTATTATATTTTTATTTTTTTATTTTGTAATATATTCTCTCTCAGGTATGATTATTCTTAACATTTGTTAAATTATTTTACATTATTATTATAATGCAAATAAATTTTTTAATAGCACTAAATTATTTTCATGTAGCTTAAGAAAAACTTGATGTCAATGATTTAAAATTATCAACAAAATACTTGACATTATTTGCGTCATCATGCAATGTGCGTCAAAAGACGTTTCATTAAAGCAATTACTTCACAAATTAGTATCGTCATAGCAAGCAGCAAATAAATACAAAAAAATTATGAAAAATATTTATTTATCATTCGTCTATTTTAATAATAAAATTTATAAATAAAAAAATTGATTTAAAAAATAATTGAGAACGCGAAACAAGCGCGAATAAACCCCGGGAGAGAAAAATTCACTGATGGGTGGTTTAGACGAATGTGGCGCCAGTGTTACGCTGACGCAACACGTTACAAAAAAATCGAATGAAAAACAAAAAAAAATAACAATAATAAAATTTAAAAATAATAATAATAACAATTTTAAAAGTCGTGGGAAATAGTGGACGATACGTTGCTCCTTGAATTTTTTTTCTTTCAACTTTCCATTATAAAAAAAAAAAAAAAATGCATAGTATTCAAGCAAATTCAATATTCATATTTTTCGACCACAAATTCAACAAATAACATTTTTTTTTTTCTATGTAATATTTGATACAGTATAACGACAAAAATCTGAATCACAAAACAATTCAATATTACAAATTTTTTCCAACCAATCTAACTTTATTTTTGCATCAATTTGCAAATCAATGATTTGAAAATTTTTTTACTTAAAACAATACACTGTTTTAAAAAAAAAAAAATAAAAATATTTATTATAAATCTTTCAAGTTAATAAATAATAAAAAAAAAATACTTGAAAATTAAAAAACAATAAAAAATAAATACATATGTAAAAAAAATATAATAGATGATGTAAAAGTAATAAATATTAAATGCGATTAGATCTTTTAAAAATATTGCATTATGGATTTATATATGCCGGGGATGTTATGGAGTACAGGGAGCAACAATTAATCACTTTCATGTTAATCAAACTGACTGTTAAGTAGGCCACACTGCTATTAACCGCGCATATATACATCAAAATTTTGCACACGCTTTTATATACTTGTTAATAATATATATAAAATAAAGAGAGAATTGAATTTAGCCGTAGGATAGTTTAAATAAACTTGTTAAATGAAAAAATAAAAAAAATATTAAATAAATTATATTATAACTTTCATATGTGTGTGGTTCCTCCCTCGGCTATTTGAGACTGAAAATATATAGTAACTACCTACCGCAGTAAAACTCTCAATTTGTTAATTTTATAATTGTTTTTTTTTTCTTAAAAATATTTAAATTGTTTGTAACAATAAATAATATACTTTTTGATAAATAAATTTTTGTATTTTACGTAGGTGGGACGCTTCGCGTCACCTACGTATTGGATTTGTTTACCGAAAATTAAAAAACGCTCTCATTTCTTAAGTAATTGTCAGAGACACTTCGTGTTAGAACCAAAAAAAGCGTATTTTCAATCTCTTTAATTTGTATATTTTCGATTTTTTCTCAAATAATTATTAAAGTTGCCAGAGCCAAAAATGTTAAAAACCTTTTTTTCTTTTTTTTTTTAAATATTAAATAACTTTTTATCTGTAAGCGTGATCGATTTGCACCGACTAATTAAAAGTTTCCTTTTATTTTGATCTTTAAATCGCCGCTATTTTGAAAACGATATCTTTAAAACTCACGGAGTTATTAGAATTCTAATAGAAAAATTTGATGTGGCTGTTTTTTTCCCGATTTACATTGGAACCCATCAAAATCATGTTTTGTGGAGATTCGACGCGCAGTGTTGGCAGCCCTGCTCACTCACATAGATGAACATATGTTTATGATAAAATTTCGTAGTGTTGTGACTAAACAATATGACATTTTATTTGAAAAAAAAAAAATTACACTAACTAATAATTGCACATAACCCACCGGAGTATTGAAAATTTTAATTTTCGTTATATATGATTTTTGTTGTTTTTTTATTCTTGTAAATAAGATCATTGTAAAATGAAAATCGATAAATTTAGTATTTCAGTAAGATATAAGTACCGTTTTAGTTTTTCGACAGGAAAAATTCTTGTTCAATATATAGCCAGTGATTCACCCAAGTTTGTCCAATGGGTCGATTGTTTCTCAAGCTCTACTTCCCCAATGTAACTTTTCCTGTTGTCTTTATCTATTTTCTTTTCTTTGTATATCATTTATCATTCTATCCTTATTTGTTTCATTTGGTAGTTTTATTTATTTCATTTTTTTATTTTTTCTATCTTTCTTTCATCATCAGTGTGTGTACAAGATATTCCACGAGACAGAAGTCGAAAGTTTCCCGGTTTCCGACCTTCTCTATCGTCTCAAAACTCTCCCCGGGCAGGACTCCTCGTTCTTACTATCAGTGAACGAGATCAACGCCCCACGAATCTCCAATCGATTTCACTAACACAACCATCAAATTTATTTATTTTTCTTTACATTTTATCTATTTTTTTTTTTTTTTATGAAAATTGGTTGTTTTAAATTATAATATTAATTTAAATTAAAAAAAAAAAAAACAAGGTAATTAATTTATATAATGCAATTCAACAATTGGATTAAAAAAATAATATAAATATTATGAATATAATTTTATTTCATGACGTCAACTATATATCATTATTGTGAAAAAAAAAATTCACAGTTTGTTGTGTATATATTATAATATTAAAAGTAACGCCCATACAGTGATATTAATTTATTACCCGACGACTCTTACTATCTGTATTAACGTATTAATTTCCACTTACCAGATGTACAATCATGATACCACCCAAGCAAAATATATTTTATCTAATCAATTAAGTTTAGACATCAAAGCGCTCAGTGTGCAAATAAAAACATATAAATATTATATTTTATATGGCTTAATCTGATTCAATAATACACAGGTATATAAATTCTTTTTTATTTTTTTTTTTCAATTAATTAATAATCGTAAATAAACATTTACAAAGCTTTGAATTATTATTATTATATAAATTCCAATTGATATTTTTTTAAATAATAAAAATGGGAAATTTTATTCTACTGGTATTTTTTAAATTTCAAATGTGCTGTTTGTCGGAGTTGTATGTAAAAATTGTTTCGAATTGTAATGTTTATTAATTTTGTTATTTATAAAAGAAAATAATACAGTTTACAATTTAATTATATTTTTTTTATTTATTTATTTTTTTCAGGTGTTGTACAATGGAGATGGTTTCGTCAAACAATTGCAGCAATAGTTGTAACTTTATTGATACTTGGTGTATGGATATTTTGGCCTTCATCATCCCCTCAACCACGTAAGTTAAATTTACAAAAAATATATAAGAATATCGAAACATTAGTCTGTCATTTAAAGATTTAATTTTGATTCATTTAAAATTTTTTGTTTCGAAAAAAAAAATAATATTATCAGTATAAAAAATTATAGTTATACAAATAATTGATTGTTGTAATTTACAAATTTACAGCTGTAACACCTGTCCCAGGAAAATACGAACTCTGCAAATCACTTTCTTGCATTGAAACAGGTAAAAATATATTCCATTCAATACACCAAATAATATTTTAAAAACTGTTATTTAATTAAATCTTTTATTTTCATTATTAAATTAGCTCAAATAATGCTGAATAATATGGACAAAAGTATAAATCCATGTGATAATTTTTACCAATTTGCATGTGGTAAATTCAAGGATAAAAATATCATTCAATAAAATCTGTGATATTTTTTTTTTTAATGAATTTTAGAATTTTCAAAGATAATTATTTATATTTGTTTTTTTGAGCTATTTTAATAATTAAACTACCTTGATATTAAAAAAAAAAAACAATATAAAACTTAGTTTATTTTTTTTTAAATTGATATTGATTTTTAAACATTTTTATTTTGTTAAAAAAAAAAAAAAAAATTCGTTACATATACATGTTGTGTTATGATCGATGATTGTATAATATTAAAGATTATAAAAAAAAAAATTTGTACAATCTCGTGAATAAGGCAATAGTATAACAGCCGATAATTAATTTTTCACAATATTATTTTTTTATTTATTTTCTCTTTAATTTTATCCATCAACAAAATCATGGAAAAGCCAATCTCAGAAAGATAATTAGTCAATAACACGATGATTATTATTTTTGATGGTACGAAAGAAGCTGTCTCCTTCTCTTCAATTTTAAATCTTACACTAATTACCAATTCCCACCCTTTTGGCTATTAAAAATGAAAAAAAAAAAAAAAAAAAAATTTATTCACCAAACAAATTCCATCACGTAAAATATCCAATTTACAATCTCAATCAGTGTTTATTCATCCTATCAAAATAAATCTATTAAAACAAAAAATTATCAATAAATAATTTTCTATGTCAATATAATAATTTTAAAAAGAAAACTAAAAAAAGGAATTAGGTTGCATTAATAATGTACAAATTTCGATGAAAAAAACAAAAAAGATTATTAATGTCGACTTTGTTGACGTCCTGATCTAGGAATTCTCTCCCGATTTCTAAAATTATAATAACTATTATTATTAACTCTATCAGAATCATAATTTGAACGTTGATAAGGTAAATCAACTGGTCCTGGTGGTGCCATTGGTAATGGTACTGATGGTCCCATTGGTATTGGTACTGATGGTGCCATTGGCATTGATGGTGGCATTATTGGCTCAGCATGATAATTATTTCTATATCCAAAATGTTCATCACTATGTCGTAATGAACGATTATAATTTGGTTGATAATCTTTAATTAATAATTCATCACTTGTTTCTCTTAGTCTAGGTGGATAAAAATTTGGTCTTCTTATTGATGAGCCATCATTCATTGATGGTGGATATGGCATACTACGATGTGAATATTTACGTTCATTAAATATTGGTGGTCCAACTGGTAAATGTGGTCCAACTGGTAAATGTGGTCCAACTGGTAAATGTGGTCCAGCTGGTAAATGTCCACCATTAACATATGGAATTTCATTAAAATTTGAATTAAAATTTTGTTCTGGCATTCTTCCATATCTTCCATGTGATTGTTGATTATCTTGTGATGAAAAATGTGGCATTGGTAGCATTGATGGATGTGGTGCTATTGGATATGGCTCTCTTGGTCTACGTCGATGATCATGATTATTACGATAATTATTATTTCTTGATGATTTTCTTTCATTATCATATTGTCTTTTATTTTTATGCTTATATTTGCCATTTTGTTTTTTATCAACTGGTAATTTTGATCCTAATTTTACATTTGTTGTATCCAATTTTTGATTTTTAGGAACTGATTTTAATGCTTCAATATATTCTTGACGTTCAATTGGATGACCACGTGCCTTGTTAAATTCTTTAATTAACAGAAAAAAAAATACAATTTATTGTTATTTAACTTACAGATTTTTAAATTTATCATCACAAAAAAAAAAAAAATGTTTATTTAAATTTATTTTAATATGCAAATATCATTTTAATTAATTTATTTGAAATAAATTTTTTTTGTCTGTTTATTGTTTTATAAAAAAGCTTATTAATAAATTGACAAAATAAAGGAAACAAATATTTGATTTTGCTTAAAATTCCCCTCAAACATATCCACGTAAAATATATTTGAAAAAAAAAAATTAAAAAAGAAATAAAAATGATGTTTTGACTTCAGCAATATAGAATATGTGCACTTTTTTATCGTTGTTGGATCATAATTAAACACGATACATTGCCAAGGCAAAATTCAGATCTTATCTTATTCTAAATTATTATAGGCCTACCAACGTTGTTTGGTGCCTTGTATATTCATAATTATCAGACGTATGAATTTTGTGTGTGTTGAGAAATGAAGAAGAAGATGATGAAAAAAAAATAAAAATAATGCATAAAATAAAAAAAAGAGATGAGTATATACGAAGAGCAAAAATATAAAAGTGAAAATTCAATTTTAATTTATATTTACCTTCAATTGCATTATTTAAATTCCAGCCTAATTGTTGAACCAAATATCTGCAAACAAGGTAGCCAGTACGATTTAGTCCATGAGTGCAATGAACACCAATTAATTCACCTGAAAGATATAAATAAATAAATGAATAAAAATAAATAAACGGTTTGTTAGACATTGAAAGAAATTAACCAGACAAAATTAAAGAAAAAATATATATTTAAACTGACCAAGACAAATTATGAAAAATTGAGCTGTCTAAAAATTTAATGATCACTTTTTTATAAACTCTTGTTATTCGTTTATTTTTTTTATTTTTTTTTGTTTATATATATGTAATTTTTTGTTTTATTTTTGAGGACTCGATTTCTTGGATCATTAATTCGCTTATTTTTGGGTGACGAAACTCAGCAAGAGGCAAATTATATTATTATCGCAAATTGCCGACAAACGATGCAACAAATTCGACATACTCAATTTCGATACATCTTGTGAAATTCATAATGCCATTTAAATTTTTTTTTTTTCATTTTATTTTATCGGTTATTTAAAAAGTTTTTTTTTAAAAGTATATATATTTTTTTTTAAACATATGTATATTTTATGAAGATAATTTTTGCATGAAAATAATAATAAATAATGAGTAACATGAACAAAAATAATATAGAGTCATGTTTTGTTTAAAAAATTTTTAAAAAATAAGGAAATGAAAGGTTTTTTTTTTAGTCGTCATTTTATTCTTCGTAGTCGTATCATCAATGCAAGATCATCTGTGAGAAACACTAAAATATTTTTGCATACATATATGAAAATATTTAAAAAAATAAAAAAAAAAAATATACATGTGTCCTACTACAAGAATGACTTTGGCCTCTTGTCATATTATTCTCAGAATACATTCATGTAATTTTTTAAAAATAAACATCTAATCCGTAATCTTGAGAGACCCCCAGCTGTGACAAGGTCCAGTAAACGTCGACAAATGAGTCCGATTCAAGTCCCAAGATTGCTAACTTTATTGTGAATATTTTTTCATTCGTGGGAATATTCATTTTTGAATATTTATATTGTTTTTTTTTTTTTAACTATCATCACGTGCCTAGAAAAATTGAATGGATAAATCATTCAATGATCATGGTCAAAATATCCTAAATACAATTTTGCCTAATCAAATCATCGCGAAATAAAATATCCTGGTTAATAATTTACCCAACAAAAATAAATAAAAACATCATGTAGCTTGTGTTGGTATAAAAAGCCATATTTAAAATTAAAATGAATAATTATAAAAATAATATACAAGCATAGTTTAACATGTAAACATAATGATGATTATGATGATTTAAAATTTGTCGAAAAATAATTATGACAAGAGTATGATCAGCACGATAAATAAATAAATATTCCATTTAAAAATTTATTTATTTTTTTTTTTTTGCAAATTTACTATTATCCATATATCTTGGATAAATTGAAAATTAATTTATTTAAAAATTAATTAATTCATCATCGTATTGTAATGACTCGCTGTTATTATTATTTCAAATTTAATTTTCATTAATATTTTCATCTTTTAAATATATTTTATTAAATGTTTATTTATTTAATTTATTATCATCATCTTTGATAAATTTGTAATTGATTTATTTTTTACTTGCTAGTTTTCCTTTTAAATATCATGAGTTATTTGGTTTTCGTAATCTAAATAAATGAATAAATAAATTTTCATTTATTATTAATTCCAAGACAAAATTTATTCATTGATGAAATTTATACTTGTCGTTATTTTTGAAAAATGAGCACAAAATAAGTGATTTTAAAATGACACAAAGTTATTGGTAATATGAATTTTTTATTAATATTTTTTTTTTCATTTTCAAAGGGGACTACTTTTGCTGGAGGGAGTGTCTCAAAGAGACAGTGTTAATGTGGCAAAATGATATATACGCAAAAATAAAAAAAAAGAAAATGCAAAGTACTCATGCTTTCAACATTCACTCCTCATCTGAACAGAAAATAAGAAAAAAAAAGAAAAAGGGTAAAAGAGACCCCAAAGGCGTCATATGGTAGCACATCCTCCTCAACTACCTCATAATACCTCACCGAGATAAAATAATGTATATACAAAATAGCGTGTTGCTGAAATGAAGGAGGGAAAGGATGTCTTAAACGTCGACTAAATCAATTTCATCTTGCATATATACATTTTGAAAATATATCTTTTCCCATAAATATTCAAAAAAATAAAACAAACACACTCTTTTTTTTTTATATAATATTTTTTTATGTCTTTTATAAAAAAAAAAAATATAAAAAGAATGCGTATTATAATATCCATTATTCAAGTACAAAATACACAAGTAAATAAAAAAAAAAAAAACCAATAAATAATAACTAAATTGACAAATAAAAATTTAAAAAAATAGGGCATGTTTTTTTTTTATTTTTCATTTCAATTATTATTCATTTCTTTTTTCCTTTGAATATTGGAAAAATGAAAGTTTTTTTTTTTTATTATTATCTATTTTTATTTTTCGAATAATATATAATGCTATCGATAAATTGATATTGAATATCAACACGTGTGAATGACATCGTCATTGATAAATGCTAAGTGGTCCCTCAAGAATTTTTTTTAAAACCCATACATTCAACTAAAATTTTTCCCACACGCATGATGAAATAAAAATAAACTAATAATAATTTTATTTATTTTAAATGATAATAATTTAAAAAAAAGAAATTAAATTGATGTAACTGGACAGTAATTACATGATATTAATTTACTCGAACATTTGTCACCTTGAGTAGTCGATTTGAATTAATTCAAGCCTCGTATAGTTATGATTACCACTCTTGCAAATCAAAATATTTTTAAAAAATTATATCTATAACATGAAAAATCATGCGATTTGGCTCCCGTTGAGAAATATATACGTTCACTTTATATTGAAATAACAGCGGGATAATAACTTCACTTGGGATTTCACACAGCCTTATGTATCTCGTGATTTCATTAATCATTTATACATTTTTTTTCAACTTATTTTAATAAATATCTGTACTTTTTTTTAATGTTTATCTATTTTTAATTATTAACTGCATGTATTTCTTTATTTTTATATAAAAAAATCAAAAATAAATTATAAAGTTTTTAAATTTTTAAATGATATTTGAAATTAATCGTTTGAATTGCTTTTTAAAATTAAAATTCAGCTAGATTATTTTTCCAATAATTAATTTATATCAAAATTAAATTATGCTGTAATTTTAATTGATTAATATCAATGGCTTCTATATTTTTTAAATTTTTAAATATTATTTATGACGCAGTGAAAGTTGAGCCGTTTTCAGTGCACCGAGTGGCATTTAAAATCGAAATTTTGCGATGATATTATTTCGATAATTATTGAGCTAATACAAAGCGAAGAAAAAAAATAAAATTTAGAGTTTCACGTTCTTTTTTCAGTTTGATAAACGACCCCGTATAATTAATCTCCAGCGAGAAATAAATTTGTGAGGATATTCTACTTAACTTCAAATTCACACCGTATCATATTTAACAGTCACACTTTGTTATCCAATTCATTCTAATTTCGTTCATACCCATACGGCAAAGAATACCTCCATTCATTTAACATAAAAAAATAGAAAATTTAAATTACATAACAGTTCAATACACTCACCATCTTTAGCTGTTGCATGAAAATCATTCATCGTCTTGAAAAATCTGCAAAAAAAAAAGCAACAAAATACATTAACTAACACTAAAAAAAGCCTATACCAAATTATAAAATATAAATTCAGTTAAGACACAAAATTCGGTTAAAAAATTTCATCTGCTCTTCTATTTATTTTTTATTTTTTTAATCTACAAAATTTTCCGAGAATGCACCCTCCTGTCGGCGTGTCTTTGGCCGTTATAGGGAAAAAAAAATAAAGGTGCGAGTACCAACCCACAGTAAAAAGAGAAAGTAGAATAAAAAAAAATATATATCAAAAATAAAAAAAAAAAAAAAAGGGAAAAATGCTTCTTGCAGATTCAAAGATATACATGGGGTGAAAGAAGAAAGTAATAATAAAAAAAAAGTAATAATTTATGAAGATGGACTGTGCGTCATCATCCCCCTTTTTTCGATGAGCGCCTTTTTTTAAATTCAACGTGGGAGTGGACTTATTAACGGATTAAGTTCAAAACCACTCGGTTAGTTATCACCAGGTGGCTTTTTTATTTTTAAATTTTTAATTTACTATTTTTTATTTTTTTTTTACATGAAATTCTAATGACATCTAGCTACATTTGTAACCAGAATATTTAATCATGTAATTTTATATTTGATGAGTCATCAATGACAAAAAAAAAGTATCAATCAATTAAATTGAAAAATAGATTTAATAATTTATTTTCAGGTATCAAAATGTATACACACACAGATGGTGATACAAGATATATATTTAAAATATTTAATTCTCGTGTTTAAAAATATATATTGTATTTTTTTATAAGGAATTTTGGCGCCCCCAGCGTGTCTTCTATTCTCATAAAAAATGCATCATCTACGTGAACGATTAGTCTAACGTGATTACAACCACTAACTCATCATGATTTCCATTTTCTTTATGCAGACACCTTTCTCGCTCAATATCGTTTGTATATTATAACCTCTCAACCTCCGAAAAATATATATACAGCTAATATTCTCAACACACGTGCCCCCTTTAACTCATAATGACTCTTAAAAAAATTTTGTGGCCGACGCCGCTAAGAATTCGTGCCGCCTTCGGTTTCACGGTGCGAACGAGACCTCTCATATTAAGACGATATAATAATACAATTCATTGGCTACATGTAAATGCTCCAATTAACTCCCTCATTTTAGTTTTTTTTATTTTTTTTTTTTTTTTTTGCACGATTATAATGTAACAAAAAAAATATAATTTGTTTTGTATATTTTTTGTTTAATGTATATTATATTTAATTTAATGATAAATAATTTAAAAATTAAATGGGAATAATATTATAGTAGAATAAATTTATAGAAAATTAATTGGTTATTTAATAATGAAAAAATAAAATAATGTAGTTTGTCAAATTAATTTGACACACACAGTTGGTAACCAAAGGCAATCATTGAAAACACATCAAATGAGGTGTCGGATTGGAAAACTGATGGTTAAATAAAAAATAGAAATAGTATAATAAATAAATATAAATACTAGATGAATAAAAATTGAAAATGAAATTCAACATCAATATTAATAAAAACCCTTCATCAATCAATTTTACCATCAACTTACAGCTCTTACAAAAATTTCCATACTTCAGTGTATGACAGAAACATTGATATTTGATGGAAAAATAAATCTTTAAATTTTTTTTTTTCAATTGCATTTATATATTCAATTGATGGACTCAATTTGTTTTGAAAATTTTAATTTTTTAAGTATTTATATTGGGAAATAAATCAATCATGAATTTTATAAATATGAAAACGAATAAATAAATTTATTAATGAATACCTATTTATTTATTTATTTATTTATTTATTTATTTATCAATTTATTTATTTAGTTATTTAATAATACGTTAAAAAATTCAACAATTAGCTACAATTTTAAGACGAATTAATAAATTTATTTATTTATTTATTTATTTATTTATTGGACTAGAAAAAATTTAACGATAAGACAATAATTAAAGGCTCAATTTTTGATAAATAAATAAAGCAAAAATTGAATACACATAAAAATAAATAAATAGACTAGTAAATGAATAAATAAAAAAATTTATTTATTGATCTCTTTATTTCTTTATCGATTATTTTATTTACTCATTCATTTAATAATACGTTGAAAAATCCAACAATGAGGAACAATTATAAGATGAATTTTTTAAATTAAAATTAACAATATGAATAAATTGATAATTTAATAAAAATAAAAATAGATGAATGAATAAATAAAATATTAAATTAAATAAATAGATAAATTTAATTATTTGTTTATTTAATACACTTAAAAATTTAACAATAAAGCAATTATAGACTCAATTTTTGACAAATAATTTAAATAAATAAATAAATCAATCAAAAATTGAATACATATAAAAATAAATAAATAGACTAATAGATAAATAAATCAATAAATGAGTAAATCACTTTTGTTCAAGTCCAAATTTTAACAATAGTAAAATTGATATTAAAAAATGTTTCTCAATAAATTACTTAAAATCATTTTAATGAAAATTTTCTAAATTAATTTTTTCATTATTAATTTAACACAATACATTTCTATTATTATTAAAAAATAATAAAAAACATCTTACATATAAAAATGTACTTTTAAAAATAAAAAAAAACCTCTTATTTTTTTTCGAAAGTTTTGCATCACTAACCAAGATTTCCAATATATTTTCTTCTTGATTTAAAAGCATTGTATAAAAATATACATTGAACGAGTATATTGACTAAAAAAAAAAAAAAAGTCTTGTTGACAAAGTAGTCAATGACTTTGAGTATAAATCAGAAAAAATCACCGAAAAAACAATTTAACGTAAAGACAGCAAAACAGCCAATAATTCAGTTTGTTATATAAATTTACATGCAAAGACCGTTACGTAAAAAAAAAAAAAAAAATACAATAAATTAAGTGCGTTAAACGATCGACCGGTAGTTTAAAATTCCATATAAAAATCAATGTTTAAATCCATGATTCACTGAGCTGCATACAAAAGTCCACTAACCCTTTTTTTTCTTTTTTTAGTATATTGATTTTCAGTTAGTTGAAAATTTTTTATTCACATTTATTTCTATTTATATATTTTATTTATTTATATATTTATCAAAACGTTTAATATACGCCGCAACAATGTTATCGATGATGGATCTTGATGATCAGTGTGTATACTCCACACCGGTTATTTCCAATGAATTTTATGGTTAAGCCAAGGGACAGACTATGGGCGGAGTAATCTTCAACGATTATAATTCTTTCTTGATTCGTATTTTTAGGTTTTATTATTTTTTATAAATTTAATTTTCTTTTTTTTCATATTAATATATATATTTTTTATCAAATTAATTGTAAGGCTAGAGCGACTAATTATTATTATTTGATTTTTTTTTATTTTCGTTATTAATTTTGCATAGATTTTACAGACATTAAATTGTGATTAATTTAATAATTTTTTATATTTTATTAAATTACATACCGAGCTAAAAATTGTCATGATAAAATAATGAATAACAAAAAATTTTTTTTAAATGTTTATTCAAATTGAAAAAGAAATTTTTAAATCAAATGGCGCCTTGTCGAAGACGTGCGCTATCATCGGGTGTCTTTAAAAATAAAAAAAAAATATTGTCCTATGTAAATGTCATATTTTTCATGTTCCATTCGTAACGCCCACAAATAAAAAAAAAATTTTTTATATAGTATCGACACTTTGAGGCCTCCCATGTCGTTCACCGGATCATCAAAATATTATTTATGTTTTAAAGATATACAATGTAAGCTCCCGATTGAATTTGTCGTTTTTTATATTGGTGTGTAAAAAAGCACACACCAATTTTTTTTATTTATTGTAATTTTTTCAACAGCAAAATTTGTTGCAATTTAACAAGCAAGTTGTTTCACTGGGAGAATTCATTTTACGCACAACATTTTGGTTTCTTTTAAAGTTTCGTCGGTCTCGGTCCATCTTTATTGCTTCAATTTGCATAACACAATATTGCCAAGACCACGAATATGTCTTATATGCGAACACACTGCACCTACGCATTTTGATTTGAACAAACTGTATAGTCACACGCTTCTTCTTCTTCTTCGTCATCTCACATTTATTTATATTTATTTTTAAAAACTTGTTTTTCTAATATCTTTTTTTTTGTTTATTAATATTTGTAATGAGAAATTATCCTTGCCCTCATTTGTTGAATAATTCTTCAGGCGATCAAAGTATTTAATGTTAATATAAAATAAACTCGTAGCTTTATAACATTTATTATCAAGAAATAACCTCTTTATTAAGCGATCTATTATATTTATAATTTATCTTTGCGTATATAACAAAGGTCTCTCTTGTTTATATATAAATCTCTCAACTTATGTTTTTAAATGTTTAATGCATACGCAATCAAATAGATATATTTTCTCAGTAACTACGCTGTATATAAATTATAATTTTCAATAGTGTTTGCACAATTTATTTGTACTTACAAAATAAAAATTATATGAGTTTTGTATCCACAAGAAGATCGTGATCTGAGTACTATGTAAACACTCAAAATACCAATGTTTTTTTTAATTCAATACTTGACAATTCACATGGATAGTATGACCATTTAAATAATAAAAAAAAATTTTTTTATTTTTATCATTCTTTTATTATGAAGAATATTACTTTCAAAATTTGTTTTGATACATCTGATACTTGTCATTGAATATTTATTTCCGTGTGGAAAAAATTTCATACACATTAAATATTTGTAAAGATCGTCAATTTCAAGGTTATGTTTCGTGTGTGAAATTTTTTTTGTTTATTTTTTTTTTCACTTCTGACAATTGATAAGTTAAATACTTGAGGTTTTTTTTTCTCAAAAAATTAATCAAATGCAGAAATGCGTTACGAATTGTTGCAAATAAGGTGTTGAAGACGAGTTGTTGAAAAGAAAAAAAAACTTTAATCTTTCAAAAAAAAAAAAGAAAATAAATTAACCTAAAAATGAATTCCCGTTGGTTGAACGTCTGCCACTAGAGGGCTTAAATTAATAACGACGGAAATAATTAGAATATAGAATCAAATTCATGATTCGCAAAACCACCCATAAAGAAATTCAAAATTATATCTCATTTTTTTTTTTCTCCTTCATCTGCATTCAGCTCGTTATCATCATAAAAGTTTAACGTCAAAATATTTGACATAGGTTATTGCAAAAGAAGAAAAAAAACAATCAACACACACACACACGTGTTTAACAAGTAATTTTCAATTATCGTAGGAATTTTTAAGTTCAAAAAATTGATCGTCAAAATGATTTTGTACAAAAAAAATTTGTACGACGGGTTTCACCTCGTTAGTTTAGCCTCTAAAACATCTTCTGCGAAACCCCACAGCGTTGAATAATATACAAAAAAAAAATGAAAATAAAAAAAAAACGTGTATGAACATTTAAAAACGATTGAGTCAAAACCATATACACTGAGTGTAATTTTTAAAATTTATTTTCATTATTTAAGTAGTATTTTTTTTTTAACGAATTTATATATTTGAACTGGGAACTTGGCTTACTACTTTTCACCTCATTATCTTCAACGACCATACACAAAAATAAGTAGAGTTAAAAAAGATATATATATAACAGCTTGTAGCTTGTGGATGTATGAGCATTGTTTCGATCTTTCAAGATCTGACAGTGAACACGTGAAAACTTATGTTCAATGTCTCAACAAAAATATATAAAGACATTGCATAGTAAGAAGGCGCCAAATACGCCCACGTTTATACTGTCGTTTAACCACTTTACCAATAAATAAAATAATCAGAATTTAATTTTGATAAAGCCGTTATGATATAAAATTTATTTTACATTTTAGTATTGTCAATAGACCATGTATAAAAAAAAACAATATTAACATATTCAATTGGATTTAAATTGAATAAATAATATATCGAAAATTTTATATCGAAATAAAATAAATAGCTACTGAAGATGATGATGTGCAATTATTGTTTGATCCGATTGATGAAAATACATAGCAGTTATTTATAATGAATAAAATTTTATTTCAAAAACTATATGAGGAAGTAAAATACCTTGACAATAATGAGCAAGACCATAAAGTTGTATAGATTTTGTATCTTTGATTTTCAACTAATATATAAAATACCATCTGACTTTGAAGAAATAAAATTACTCTAAGGTTTCGAGTTCAAGGATACCAAGGACATTAAATGGCAATTTGCCAACTTGCTACGATGTCAAGAATCATTTCTTTTTTCAATCTTATATACAACATCCGATTGACGACTCATTTAATTTACATTTGTTTTATTTTCATTATTAAGAAATTTATATATATAAAATTGTTGCCAAGTATCATTTTAATCTTAAACAACCGGGACAAAGAATTTTCATTTAGGAAATCCTCCATAAATAGTCATGTAAATTGTAAATATATACGCTGATTGAATTTAACCAAAAATTCAGCAACAGAAGTTGTATTTTTTTTATTGAATATTTAAAAAAAAAAAAACTTTAATGTTTCAACCGGTTAAATTACGAATAAAATAATGCATTGATAATTTTGGAATTTGACAAATAACATTGCAAAAATTTCAAATATATATAAACTCATTAAAAAATTTATTCAGCAAATTGAAAATTTAAAAAACAAATTATTTGAATTAAATGAATATACGCGTAACTGCGATTCGAAATGAATATTCATAAATACATTATAGCAGCGAATATAATACTTGAAATAATTGTAACATGAAAATAAGAGATATGTAAAAGAAAAAAAAAAAAAATGAATGGTGTACGTGTGAGTGAAAGGGATACCTCTAACGTGTTCGGTAAATCATCGGACGTTTATTGCAGTTAATTAGCTGGTTGTACGAGGGCCAAGTCTTCAGCGGGGCCTGTTTTGCATGGGAGACCAATGGGGTCCTACGAGGTGGGACCCAATGAGATACACATATATGAGAAGGGGAAAATTTCTTGAGTTGATCGCGTGAGAAGAGATTTTGTTGTTTTTTTTTTTTTCATTTCTTATTTCGTTTCACTGTATTATGCACGATATGGCGCCGTGCAAAGGTTAACACGCCTCTTTGTTTCAGGTATCATAACTCTTTAATAAATAAAAAAAATAAATAAAAATAAATTTATTACAAAACAATGATTATTTACCTCAAAAAACAAATCTAAAGTTTTTTTCGAAATTGTGGAATTGTCTTTCCGATAGAAATTCGAAACAATTGATTTCAATTTTTTTTTACTTGGAAAATTGGAAGCTTAATCAATTTCGCAATATTTTATTAAATGCAAAATATAATAAATAAATCAGTCGGTATTTTAATTCAACATTTGTTGCTTTAAAATAAAAATATGTTAAAAAATTTGAAAAAATAAACGGTTTCTGAATAAAAAATTTTTCAAGTTCTATTTATCGTTTTAGCGGATCAGTAAAACGCCTACATGAAGGTACACGCAAGATGTTAAAATGAATAAAAAAAAAAGATAATAAAAAAGATGAAGACGAAAAATAAGATCGCATTTACTTCGGGGTATATTCAGAGTGGTGTGCTACCTGGTCAGTTGGCGCTACTATCGTCGCCACTGTACGCCAATCTTAACCTAAGAGGCGATATACGATACGTATCTTTTGCACGCACGATTTTACGTTACCATAAAACGAAAAAAATACAAAAAACGACACGTGACTTTAAGAAGTTAATGTATATATAAAAAAATAAAAATATTTAAAGACGACGATTCGCTTTCATATCACCTCATTTATCTCGATTATATGACACTTTTTTTTTTGCCATCAAATTTTCGGTGATAAATTTCTTTGCTACGGTATTTACTACGTGTATTCATTATATGTTTAATCAAATGTACATAGCTTAATTTATTTTATATCATTAAAATCATAAATACCATTTTTTATTATTATTTTTTATCAATTTACTTACTGTTTAACGCAATCCAACTTGGGAACTTTTTTTCCTTCAACAAGAATTTTTTGATATCCAACACCGGCATTGGTAAATTCCTGAAAAAAAATTATGAATTAATTATCATAAGCTTTAGTATGTCTTTCGAAACAGAAAAATAAATAAACAAGTAGATTAAATTATTTCAAAAATCAAGACATCTTCACTTCATCATGAATGAAGAAAAAAAAAAATGTAATTTTTAGTGGTCGACAGATCTATCATGAAGTGAAGCAAAGAACTTTATTAGGATCCAGATACAGTTTGACTTGGCATACCGACCGATCTGATAAAAATCTTTCATGCTGGTCACCGCACATGCTTTTTTGTTTCGAAGAATGAGTCTTGATTATTGTGGCCAGTTGTAGACAACATGATATAGTTTATAAAAAAATAAAATATTACATTGAAATTCTATCTTGTGTACCAATTATAAAAACACTAAGAACTTTCATCTTGATATTAATTATCATATTAGACAGTTTATTTATTTATTTAATTTCTAATTTTAACTATGAAAATAATATTTAATATAATATATCTGATTGACTTGTTGGATAATTTTATTGATCAGTGCATCAACATGAGTTTAAATTATTTAACTAGTTACAAGACCACCCTTTATTTACAATCATAATTTAAATATTTTTTTTTAATATTTAGATAGTGTCTAATTAAGAAAAATTTTATTTTATTTTATTTAAAAGTTCATTGACTTACCTCTTTGGAATAGTAGCGATTTGTGTTTGTCAAATCAATGACGAACTTTAATTTTGGAAACGCGTTCATCAATAAGCCCGTCGTAAATCTGCAAAAAAAAAATTATAAATATCATTTTATTATTTATTCAATTCACCTAAATGTTTGCAAGAAAAAAAAAAAGTCAACTTTTAATTGAAGCAAGTACTCAAAAAAAAAAGAGACATGTTATTCGAAAATCGAAATAACATGTCTTTTTTTTTACTAAAATACAGAATTAAGATTTTTTTTTAAATATAAAAATATTTTTACTTACTGTTGTTCTGGTAAAAGATGCTTCACCATTGTCTGTAACAAAAAAAAAAAAAATTCAAATATGTCAAAATATTGATGATAGTTTTTAATAAAAAAAAAAATATTCAAAAAAAAATTTGAAGATAAATTTGACAATAAATAAGTAAAAAGTTAGGATAGAACTCTCATACGAATATTTTTTTTTTGTAAAGAACCCCCTGAAGCGTTCGTTTAGCAAAAAAAAAAAATTAATAAATAAATAACAAAATGTATTTTTTAATTTTGTTACTGGCTGTAGTATGGAAATTTTGTGTTGCCCAGTTATTAGGTGTGAATTGAATTATAGTTTGTGGTGGTAGAGGGTAGAAAATAAGAGAGAACCTTAACCATGGCGGACTTTTTATTATTTATTAAGCTATGCCAAATATCTCTTCTTTTATATCTCATGTCTTTCTTCAAAAAGTTTATCGAAATGTTGTTTATTTTATAGACCCAAAGATTGGTGACTTGCAAACAACATTTAAAACGTAATACCTACTGAGATGACTAATTGGACTATCTAAAATACTAAATTAATAATAAATTTTATCATCATTTATTATTTTTATTTATCATTTTAATAACAAAAAAAAATTGAATTGTTTTTAGGTATTTTAAAGAGAGTTTCTATTTAATTTCATCACTTGTTTTTGGATCTTTTCCATCAACTATTATAAAAATTGAAAAAAATAAAAAATTTACAAGAGTAAAAGTAGAAAATAATTCAAAAAATTCATTCATTTTTTTTATTGGTTTTTTTTTTTTTTTGGAAATAGACTGTAGACGTATTTTAATTACTAAAATCTTATCGTCGGATCTAAAAGGTATCATACTACAAACAGAAGGTGAACATAAATAAAATCCAAAAAAAAAAAAAAAAGAGAAAGAGTCTCCAAAATGGTCCCCCGTGGTTGTCGTTATACTATTACATTTGACTATGGACCGCCCCGACTGTTCTGCGGAAACTATGATACTCTTATGTACATCGCAGCATCCCCAAAAGAAAAATACGTATTTTCGATGTGGTACCTTTTTCAGAATACCGAGATGCAACTGAGTTTAAAAAAAAAAAAAAAGGATATACAGAGAAAAAAAAAATAAAGACAACGATAGACTCCAATAAAACACACACTGAGATATATATTTATGTAGAAGATGCGATGATATCTCTCAACGCTAATGGGCAATTCGTTGGACACAAAATTCTCTGGCGGAAACCGAGACTAATCGAATCATTTGTTGATTGATTTATTTTACAAAATTCCAAGCATACTTATAAATTTTTTTTAAATATTAATCCTATTTTTTCATTATTAAATAAATTATTTAAATTATTTAATAAATGAATTTGAAATTGATCATCTTGTTGGATCAAATTCTCATGGTGAATTTTTTTCTATATACATTTGAAGATAAGTCATTTTTATAATTGAAAACAAGAGTAATTGTGCGTTTATTATATTTTGGATGAATAAAATCAGATGTACATTGATAATTTAAGATTATTATTTTTGATCTTGATGATTAATCTGATGTATCAGCAAAGTGGTTTGTATGTCAGTATTACATACCGGGGAATTAATAAAAAAAAAAAGAGAAAAGAACAGCAATTGCGACAGTATTTTGGACGCTGAATGAAGCTTTGAAAACATCTCGATATAATCCTGATTTAGTTTGCAAGGATGATATATATAATGTACTGAGAATCGTGAAATTGAATGGTGAAATCAACGTGTATATATTCTTGTTTTATATGAGGATACATATCCTTTTCTCTCTAACCAACTTCCGAAACACGAACATTATTTTATTTTTTTTTATATATAATATATAATATACATCCACTTCTCATTCCAAAGATATCATAAAGTGGGCGGTTTTGCGGTTTTAACCTCAACTGACTTATTGTTATCTTCGCTTCTCCTTGAATTACGAAAAATTTTATATTGCTATTATTATTACAGGGATTTTTATTGCATAGGCTTGTTATATAAAATAGGGAAACAAAAAAAAATTGTGTAATCCATTTTCTTTTGGTTGAATTGAGTCAAGTATGTTTACTACTTAAGTAGATTTATTTGAAACGTGCGTTTAAAAGGTTTTTTTTTATTTTATCGTTTATGTGAATCATTTGAAAAGCTGGATTCATGTAATGAAATATTTTTAGAATACATAAACGACAATATTCATCTTACTATGATATTTAAAACTAAAATAAAGACCATGGTCAAAATATCCTAAATACAATTTTGCCTAATCAAATCATCGCGAAATAAAATATCCTGGTTAATAATTTCCCCAGTGAAAATAAATAAAAACATCATGTAGCTTGTGTTGGTATAAAAAGCCATATTTAAAATTAAAATGAATAATTATAAAAATAATATACAAGCATAGTTTAACATGTAAACATAATGATGATTATGATGATTTAAAATTTGTCGAAAAATAATTATGACAAGAGTATGATCAGCACGATAAATAAATAAATATTCCATTTAAAAATTTATTTATTTTTTTTTTTTTTGCAAATTTACTATTATCCATATATCTTGGATAAATTGAAAATTAATTTATTTAAAAATTAATTAATTCATCATCGTATTGTAATGACTCGCTGTTATTATTATTTCAAATTTAATTTTTATTAATATTTTCATCTTTTAAATATATTTTATTAAATGTTTATTTATTTTATTTATTAATCAAATAATTATTATTATATCTTTGATAAATTTGTAATTAATTTACTTTTCAACTATTTTAATAAATTCATAGAAAAAAAATTTAAAGATATATTCAAAAATAATAAACCATTATTAACAGATAACTCACGATGCAACAATTTTTGAAATGATTCCAAAAATTCAAATTTTATATGCAGATGCATAGTGGTACATAAAATAACTGAAACATGATAAAAGTTTGAAATTCGGTTATGGTTATTAAAGTTCATCAAACGAATAACCGAATATTCATTTTTAACCACTGTTCAAGACAAGGGCAAGCCCAGAAAAATAAATATATATATATATGTAGATAGAAATCGCGCACACGACCGCCCAGCCAATCGGATAGTGGCTATTTTGCCTAAACCCCGTTATTATCATTAGCCCACCCAGTTTTCTGCTATCACATTATAGAAACGAGAATTTCAATTTACCCATCTTGACGTATATCAGCCAACCCTTTTTATAGTTTATGCCTATATATTTCGTTAGATTCAACGTTAATTTTTTAATAATTTTTTCTTTTTTTTTTTTTTTATCGATTAGTTAATAAATTTGTGGATACAAGTCATAATCTCATAAATCAAAAAATCGAAAAATTAAAAAAAAAAACTTTATTATTGTTATTTTTTTTTAACGAATATTTAATACAATTTTTCAATAATTAAATGATTTTTTTATTTTGATAAAATATACTGCTGCTAAATTATATATTCAAATTTCTAAAAAAATAATTCATCAATAAAAAATATACGAAATAAAATGAAAAAAAAAAAAAAAACAACCATAAGAAATTGTAAAGAAAGACACGATAAACGAATTATTCACGTTTAAAATGTTTTGTAATCGATTTCACGGTGGAAAATTGGCCCAAAAAAATTTACCAAAATCTTTAGTATACATCAAACAATATTTACATTATATTCACACACCCACAAAAAATAAAACCATGATTCAAATCAACATTTGCGTGAATCAGTGGCATGAAAAGGCGTGTTTTAAAAGAATTATATCTCGTTGTATTCGATGGCGCCGTATATTATGTATTATATTATTCAAAATTTTTGCAGATATTTTCATATTTAATACACAGTTCTTTGGCCGTAATAATAATCAACCAAATGTATATATAACCAACATAAAACATGCAAGGTATGTTAGTCAGCCTCTCTAAATAAAAAAAAAATAAAAAAAATATCTTTAACCAGACAGAGAAACAAACATTTGTTTAGACGAAACCGCCACACACTTATATAAATACCTTAAGGTCGTTAATCATGTCTTTTGGACTTGCGCGTCTGCCCAACTCACTCTAAAATATTATGTATATTCTCTCACCCCCAATTTAAAAAACAATCAAACCCTCTCTTTTACCAATAAAAAATAATACCTCTAAAAAATGATTATTCCCAAAAAAAAAAAATATAATCTCGATATAAAAAATATTAAAGAAAAAATTTTCTTAGAAATGATGAAATGAAAAATTTGAAAAATTCTCAAGATATATAATAGTTGTTAAAATTCAATAAAAGACAATATTTTTTAAAAGAGGGGGGGATCAAGAAAAAAAAAAAAAATCAAAAGAAATAATATATAAAAATAGCTTCCGGTTGAATTGACCATGCCAAACCCATTTTGACACCGCAAAAGGCATAAAAAAAATAACTTCCCCTCTTTCACCCCCTTTTACCTTAAGAATAGACGAAAAATTTACTTTTACTATTCTTTTCGCACATTGGTTTCATAGCTGATATTCCACGCCTTACATTTCTTTTACCACTATATTTCTTTTTCCATCTTATTCTTGTTTTTCCTTTTTTTTTTCAAACGAATGAATGTAATTGCGCGTGGACAACAAAAGACGAAGGTTACCGCAATAAATTCAGTTATTCGTCGTCGCGTTGTCTGTGCCACACCGGGTGACATTTTTCGTAAACATAGTGGTGAAAAATAAAAAAAAATAGTAGAATAGAAGGCGGAATAATTCAGGGTGGGGATTCAAGAAAAAATCAAGAGAGAAAAAATATAATACAAGGGTAAGATGAGAGAGATAAAAAATATGTATACACAGTGAAAGTGAAGTTTTCGAAGGGAAAATTTATGTACCGGAAGCCAAACATACATCCAAATCTATCTTCTTTTATTTCGATTTTTATTTTCCCTCCCAAAAAATAAAAAAAAACTATATGTCTATATGTATAATAATAATAGAAAAATAAGTAAATATGTTTGGAGTAATTTTTTTATTATTTTTTATATGTGAATATTTTGGTTTTAAAGTTTCAAAACTCACAGTGAAACTTTGAACGAAGAGCATGGTATTTATTTATTTTTTATTTTTTGTATTTTTTCAGCTGTTGTGGAACGCGTATGATATGCGCGAAATGAGTTTAAGGAAGGACACGATGGACTGACAAGATAATAAAAAAAAAAAGAAGATGCAAGAATTACTTTTGGCTACCGCCAAGAGCTTCCTGGAACAAGACAGAAAATCCTTTAAATCTTATCTGATTTGTGGAAGATAGACAAAGGTGTCATGGATTTTTTTTTTTTAAATCTAGATCTAGACTATTTCAAGGTCTATATCAAGTAAAATTCTTGCACCTGATGATGATTCTCGGGATGCGTGACAAAATAATGAATAGCCGTTGCATGTGAATTTGGTAACCAGCCACTAAAAATGTAAATAAGTCATTCTATTGCTGCCAAGGAAGAGAGTAAAGTAACAGTGAGAATAAAAATAATAAAAAAGAAAGTATTTTTTAAAAAATACAAGGATAAAAGTTTAGGGAAGCCTCTCATAAAAGCAACCAAGCAAAAGTGAAAGGTTACTTGATCTATGACCAAGTTCTTTACTTATATATTTTACCAAAAGCTACTATACTTTGCAAGGATTTCATAAAGTAGGTACATAATGGCCTGAACCAACTTGCCAGACTTATGAAATCTTCTTTCAAATTGTAATGAAAATGAAAAAGTATTATCGATCATATGTGGTGTTTTTTTCATGTCGAATAAGGTTTTTTTAAATCCACAAACGAATTACGAGTTTAAATATCCTGAACTGAAATTTCCGGAGCAAAATAACTGGCAAATAGATAATAAATTAATTACAAATTGATTAAAAATATGATAATAATTATTTGATTAATAAATAAAATAAATAAACATTTAATAAAATATATTTAAAAGATGAAAATATTAATGAAAATTAAATTTGAAATAATGATAACAGCGAGTCATTACAATACGATGATGAATTAATTAATTTTTAAATAAATTAATTTTCAATTTATCCAAGATATATGGATAATAGTAAATTTGCAAAAAAAAAAAAATAAATAAATTTTTAAATGGAATATTTATTTATTTATCGTGCTGATCATACTCTTGTCATAATTATTTTTCGACAAATTTTAAATCATCATAATCATCATTATGTTTACATGTTAAACTATGCTTGTATATTATTTTTATAATTATTCATTTTCATTTTAAATATGGCTTTTTATACCAACACAAGCTACATAATGTTTTTATTTATTTTTGCTGGGTAAATTATTAACCAGGATATTTTATTTCGCGATGATTTGACTATCAGGATATTTAGTCGTGGTCCTCACAAACTTTCAATTGAATTTTTTATGAAAAAAATAAATAAATAATTTAAATATAATTAAATAATCAATCATTTTCTAAAGTTAGTGAAATATACACAACAAAAATAAATAAATAAAATGTATAAATGGATCGATAAAATTTATACAATAAATTGTATATATCAACATGGCGCCAGCCACCCACTGAAGAAAAGAAAAAAAAAAAAAAAAAAGAAGATGAATTATCTAGAAATGCAACGTTAAAAAATAAAACTATATGTATATAAAATGAAACAGAAAAATACAAGGTAGAATGCCACAGTGTTGGGACAAAAGCGATAAGATCTTCAAAACTGGGATCAGTAATATTTTACAAAGTCATCGAAGTTGCTCGCCAACTTCGGCATAAATTACCATTGAAAAGAAGGAAAAAAAAAAAAGAAAAAAACACATATATATATTTCTTCCATCTTCCCTTAAAAGTTAGGCGTGATTCTTACCCGTTACGTGTTAACGTTACACGTATTTTTTTATTTTCGTTTTGTCTTTGCCGCCAATAAGTATAAGGCGGTTTTTGTCCATTTTCATTTTTCACTTTTTCTTTTTTAGGTGTAACAAGAAATGAAAAAGTGATTTTCTCTAATATTCAAGCACCATGGGGCGTTAAACAAACACTTAACATTGTTAATCACACATATCGGTTGTCCAGTATTCATAGAAAAACAATAAATCGTGTTTGTTTTTTAGAGGCGTGGATGGCATTTGAATTTTTGTGGTTAAAAGCAGCCACAGTATTTTCATATTAAAATTAATAGATCTTTAAAAAATCCATTAGAAAAAAAAAAAAACAATTAAAATTTGTATACACTTGAATACCCTCAACACCATAGTCAATACAACTGTTGACAGAATATTATTCAAAGAAAAAAAATTCGAAAATATGTGTCAAACTAGTTGAGTTTTGATTGAAGACAATTTATCATCGAAAAGGTGGTCTCATCCAGGACATTGAACTTTTCATGTTACAAGAGAAATCCATTCAAACTCAGACATTCAATAAAATATTTACCAAAAATTTTCATCTAATTACATTTTCAAAAATATCGTAGCAAAAATAAAACGAGTTTCGAAATTAATACTGCAAAACAATCGAAACGCTTGAAATTTTAGCTAACAAATCTGGACTTTTTTTAAAGATTTATTTTCCATTTATAAAGCTAAACTAAAAAAAGTTAAAAAAAGAATTTTTATTTATTCATTATTTAAAAATGAAAAATTAATATTTTTTTTTTATTTTTATTATTCTTTACAGTTACACAAAGAACCTCACACAAAGAAGGAATGATGGATAAATTATTAGAGAAGAAATTCTCTGACGCAATGTCAATTGTCTAATCACATTGACAGGATTTTAATTGTCAAGATTTTCAAGTCGTTAGCATAAATTATAAATAGATAATTCAATTAAATAATAACTTCTGAATTTCAAAATGTAATTTAATATAAAACTGACACAAATCAGAAGACACAATCTCAACTATTTAACAAGAGTCAGAAGTTAAATTCAGATAGACTTGAACAGCTAACTGACTAACGAGAAATTTTCAGAGAGAAGATGATAATCAAATTTTTGGATAACATGAGAAAACACAGATATCACCCACGTAGAAATAAAACACATGAAAATTATTCACCTGTATATAACCAGCAGTGTTTATAAGAGACATTAATTTTCTCAGCATTGCAGAAATGACACCTTTTTTTTATTCAAGACAGAGGGATTTAAAAAAAAAAAATCTTTGAATGTCTCTGTTGACCAAACGGGCCTTTCTACGTCATACATATATGTCAACCAAATCGTGGGAGGTATAGATATATACCCAAATAATAATAATGAAATATAAAAGAAAGGCAAAAGACGATATGAAAAATGTACCAGTCGTCGGGTTATTCAGAAAATTTTTTCGTTTGACATTTAATGTAAATTATGCGTTCACGCGTCGTTTTTCTTTTTATTTTTTTTCTAAAAATATATATATTTAGTTTATTTTATTTATTTATTATTTTTCTTTATTCTCGAATCGGAAGAGATCATCTTAGATTTGAATTTTTGTAAATCAATTTAAAATTTCAACCGGATTTTTGTGACGATTATACAAATATCAACAAGAAAGTTAAAAAAAAAAAAAGGACAAATGTAAAATTATGTATTTAATGTTTAAAAATTAATAACAAATGTATTTTTATTATTTTTTCAAACAATTATTGAGGCATTTGACGTGAAAAAAGTCAAAATATTTGGAAATTTTTATGGTAAACTGAAATTCTAAGTGAAAAATTGTACAACTTTTTTGTTTATTTCACAATTTTTTTATCTCTCAGTGGGTTAAAAATGTAAATTAATATTCCAGCAATATATCAAATAAATAAATGAAAATATAAACAACTACTTTAATCATTATCGTGTTATTATAAAGTCATAAGATGACTTACTAATCTTTTTATCCTCAATTGATTATTACCATAATCCTCGTTATCTCTTGATAAATTGTCAGATTAATTTTTATATATTATTTTGATATTTTCAACTCATGTATTAAGTGTAGGTATATACGAAATGAAAAAAAATTTAATAAAATAAATAAATAAACAATAATAATAAAATAATCAAAATAAAAAAAAAAAGATAAATTGGAAGGTTTGGTATTTCAGAAAGTATATTGGTGAATAAAAAAATATTATCTGGGATAAAAAAAAAACCCATAAAATTGATAATAATGAAAATGAAAAAAAAAATATATATATAAACAAATAAATGAATAAATAAATCATGAGAAGACATTTACCAGACTGTAGGTTATTAAATTACTACTCATGAATTTATTACTTTTTTTTTCGGTTTTTTTTTTGCTTATTATTTGTCTCTTTTTTGCAAGTTTAATATAACGATATGGAATATCGACGCATTCATGTTCCCGTGGACACATAAGAGAGTTAAATTGGAGAAAAGATAATAAATAAAAAAAAAAAATGAAATATAATATAAGCAAATAAGCGAAATAAATAAAAAAAAATATTTTGCGCATTTTGCGAGAGGCATAAAAAATGTTTTATGTCCCGCGAAACTCGCCACGGCGGTCCCATCAATTAGGACAAATCGTAAATACATGGCAGCCTACTCTCTGCCACGTAATCAACATATTCAACATACCAAATGAAGAGTCTGTGCAATTGGCCACCTATAGCCGTGTCGACAGCAGCAGCAAATACACTGAATATCTACTGAAATTGCCAATTTGCAATAAGAATATAAGGTTGTTAAATCAACTCGAGTAAAATTCCAATCACAAGTATCGTCAATTTTAATTTCTCATTTTTAATCCTGTGTTATTTTTTTTTTTTTTATTATTATTTGTTAAATTAATGGAAGACAATAAATGCATGAGAGTAAATCATTTAATATAATTTTATAGCAATTTTAAAACATAAATATATATAAACAAATATATAATTTGTGTTTTTTTTTTAAGTGTTCAAGTGAGAGTTCAATAGCTGGTGAAAGGTGAGAATGCTATTGCGGTTTGTCACGCATATTTTTTTGAGTATGCTTTAACATACTAGACAAACAAGTGAATTTACTATGCGGTTTGAAATAACTACGAATAAATACCATGGTCAAAATATCCTAAATACAATTCATCGCGAAATAAAATAGCCTGGCTAATAATTTCCCCAGTGAAAATAAATAAAAACATCATGTAGCTTGTGTTGGTATAAAAAGCCATATTTAAAATTAAAATGAATAATTATAAAAATAATATACAAGCATAGTTTAACATGTAAACATAATGATGATTATGATGATTTAAAATTTGTCGAAAAATAATTATGACAAGAGTATGGATCAGCACGATAAATAAATAAATATTCCATTTAAAAATTTATTTATTTTTTTTTTTTTGCAAATTTACTATTATCCATATATCTTGGATAAATTGAAAATTAATTTATTTAAAAATTAATTAATTCATCATCGTATTGTAATGACTCGCTGTTATTATTATTTCAAATTTAATTTTTATTAATATTTTCATCTTTTAAATATATTTTATTAAATGTTTATTTATTTTATTTATTTTAACAATTATTATCATGTAGTAGATAAATTTGTAATCAATTTTTACTGTAATTTACATGCCAGCTAATCGTTTTACATTTTAAATTAATTTTCATTGTATCTATGAAGAGACACGTTTAAAAATTTTCAAAGTTAAATATACACGATCCACCCCACCCATTTTTAATTTGTTTCTTTGGACAAAAAAAATGCATTACTCTCTGTTTGATTTTTATTGCATCTGTATTATAATCCTGTATGTAAACGCTGAAAAATACTGTGATACAACACAATGCAACGAAAATTGGTATCCAACGATCTTAAGGTTTCAGGATGTTTCTCTTGCAAATAAAAAAAAAACTAAAGTAATACGTATAAATATAAATAATGAAAAAAAAAATAAGATAATAAAATAAAAAAACGAAAAAAAAAAAAAAGGATAGAGAGTTGAAAATAACAAATAAATAAATAAGAATTCAGCAGCAGGATGGTAACCCTCCTCGACTTATTGGGAGGTTCATTTTGTCGTTCTCGATGCCGATGTTATCGCGAATACCGACCCCCGCGAAGAAGCACGCTTTGATTTAGTAACGACGAGATATCGAAATAATAAAAAATAAATATATATTTCTTAAATTCAATTTTACATTTCAAAATTTGTTTTTTTTTTTTTAATTTTTAAAACCTGATGATTCATAATTTAATTTGTTGTTTTTTTTTTTGCTTAGTTATTTACACATAAATAATAATTTATTGTGAATTATAGAAAGAAAAAACTTTTGAGACATTAAAACTGTTAATGTTTGATGAAATAATCAACCAAATGATTCGCTTTCATATTACGTATTTTTAAATTAAATTTTATAATATTACTTACCACTTTCAAAGGCACTTTGAATGCCAATATTTTAGTTCCTTCAATTGCAGTGCCATAAGGCTTGTAATTCATCCATCTATAATTGCAAAAATTAATTTTAAATATAAAATAAATCCAATAGAATATAAAAAAAAAATTAATGTGTTTACTGTCAATCAAGCAACTTGATGAAATTTAAAGAAAAAAAAAAATTATAAATGAATTATTATCAAACGAGTCAATAAATTAAAAAAAAAAAACTAAAAATTTAATGATCAATAAATCAAGAAAAATATAAAATTTAATTATAAAAAAATAAAATAGAATCTCACTGGATTTCATCATCAATAATTTTTAATTTTCTAATTTCATCAATTTGAATTTTAGCGCCAAGCATCGCCATCTACACATCACCAGTCAAACTAAATAAATTTCCTCGATTGATAAAAAAAGACAGATGTAATTATTATTATTTTTTTTCGGAGTAAAAAATTATAAACAATAAATTAACTCAAAAAAAAACAATCACCTACAAATTGCTAATAACTATAATTATTTATGACACTATTAAACAATTATTTATAATTTAAAAATAATATTTATGTATGATAAATTGAAAATAAACAAAACACGATAAAATATAACCTCAAAAATTTAAATTTTTTAAATGACATAAATATTAAAATAAACATGAAATTTTGTAGATTAATATCTTCACTAATTAATAATCAACTTACCGGTCTGGTAACGGCATTTTAATAATTACACAATTAATTTATACACTTTTTTTTTGTTTATAAACAACGACAGTATAAACACACCACACTGAACCACACAACTTGGAGCGTGACAACTGACTGACTGTAAAAATCTACAATACCAACATGACGTCATAATTTGTTGTTAACATTAAGCTTTAAAAAAAATATTAAATTAAAAATACTTGGTTTAAATTATTCTCAACAAACTATTTATTTTTTTATTTAAAAAATTAAGCTACTAATTATTAATTATAAAACAGCAATTTAAAATGATGACTTGTTGTTTGTAAATTTAACAAATTAATCATCTAAATTAATTATTTAATTTGTTGGACATTGTGGATCACCTTCTTCTCTTGTTGGCAGACTTAGTACAACATTTAATATTTCTTTCTCAAGTTGTAACAAAGCTGGAGGTTTATCATACTGAAAATAAAAATAACAAATTAATATTTCGTTTACTAAAATTTATAAATTAATTAATTAACATACTGTTATTATAAGAGTGTTGTATTTATGAGTAAATTTAATTCTGTCTTGTTCTGGTTTAAGATGAATTCTTTCTAAATCAGGAACTTTTAATTTTTTGTAATATTTTTTATTACTTGTTCGAATGATTATTGTATCATCTTCAGCAGTTACTGAATAAACATTTTCTGGATACTCGAGATTTCTTATTCTCCATTCAAGTGATAATTTTGTTATTCTTCTTGAAACAATTGGCTGAAATTAAATCATTCAATTTTTAATTAATAATCTTGTTAACTTTGGGATTAATTGGGGTTTTTTTTTTTTACTTACAGCACTTGAACTTTCTTTGATATTAAAATTTTCAAGAGTATCAATTTTTGATGGCTCTGGATCACCAACTTCTACGATCCATCCATTGTCTTGGCCTAATTTTCCTTTTTCTCTCCATGCTCGTCGTGTCACAACATTTGTACGTGTGTTATATTCTTCAACCATTTGTTGTCCATCATCAAATAAAAAGTGGACTTTTCGATTATCTAAAAAATCAATACAAGCTTTAAAATTTGACAGTCTAAATAAATTTATTGTTTTTAATTTAATTTATACTCGTGAAAATTAATAGAGATGTGATAAATAATTTATATGAATTTTACCATTTTGAATAATTGCAGTTTTTTTAGCTTTTTTTATAGTTTCTAGCCAATTTTCTAACGCCATGCTGGTGTCACATTTGAGTTTGTTATTTTATTGTTTAGTTTGTTGGTTAATTGTTATTGGTTCCATGACAACTGTTGTCAACAAAAAAAAAATAAATAAATAATAATCAATAATAATATGGCCGCTGACATGAGTGCCAACTTGTATAAAATAAATGTTTTCAAGTTGAGTTTATTGATAAGGTAGAAATTGATAATACAATATGAGTTTAGACATGTGTTTTTTTACCAAATCACAACAAATCAATATTGTTTATATTTGTTGCAGTTGAATTATTAAATTGTCGATGTGTAAAACATTCTGTACTTGTAGATTAATTGTTGTTTTATCGTTAAAGGTTTTATCAATTGTCTATGGAAGAGTAGCAACATTAGTTGGAATTACTTCATCATCATCATCATCAACTGTTCAACAGTAACAAGTAATATTTGGTAAACAATTTGTCTTTATTTTGTTTAAATTAACTAAATAATTCAAGTAGTTATTTTTACAGATTGTTAAGAGCTCACTTTGACCAGTATGTTGATGTTTTAAGCTTGTTGTTTGGGACGTGATACACTTGATGGTAAAATGTTAGGATGTATCAATAACAAACGTCTTGATGGTAAATATAAGAAATTAACTCATTGATTCTTATAAACTATAGCATTAAGATCATTCAAAATTGGAACATTAATTTATTTATGCAGCTACATGCGGAATGAAATTAATTTATATAGTTGGTATTGTATGTTCTATATAGTTCAACAATTTGGTCATTCTTTTTTAAAACAGGTTTTGATTTTTAATTAGTACATTTATATAATTTGTTTATGATGACTTGAATATGTTTATTCTACAGAATTTACAATAACATATATTATTGATGATTTTTATATAAGTTTCAATTCAATATCTACAATTATCGGAGATAATTTTTTTTTTTTTTAGTTGTGTTTTGATTTAGCGCTTTCTCTCATTAAATTGTATAATGAATAGACAACCTGTGCAATCTGTTGAAAAATTACAATATAAAATTATTATAAAAATTTTAAATGAATTTATTTTACATTGACTTACATTTTTCAACGATTCGCGAGATGGTTTAATAATTTTTCCAGTTGTAAAATCAAATGGCTTTTGTGTTTTTGTCATCACAATCATCAAACTCTTTTTCGTCTTTTCACTTAAAATTTTCCAATTCGCTGATGTTATAATTTGATGCAGTTCTTCAAACTAAAAAAATATTTTTATTACAAAATAAATAAAAAATTAATATCATGAATTATTATGTAAAAATATAAATACTGCAGTTGACATGTCATTTGATGAATTACATATCGTTATAATTGCATATGTCACTGCTACACAGAGAAAAACAGTTGAAAAAAATTCATGGGACAATAATGGCACAGTTGATGCAACATATGCATTTGTACAAATCATTACTGTAGATGTAGAATAAAACATAAAAATATCAATTGAAAATATATCATTAATTATATCTGCCAATTTCAAAACTTCCAGATGATTATTCACAAAATCAACAATCAACTTTTTTTCAAGTTGTCTCAACTCATTAATCCCTTCCCAATTATTATATTTTTGTTCTATAATTTTCATAGATTTTTTAAATCTATATATCAGTAAGCCAATTTGTGATCGAACAATGATCGTAGCTGAAGAAAAAAACGATATAAATTGAACACCAATTATAGCACAAATGAAAGCCGCAATTGTATAAAAAAATAATGTCGTCCAGTAATAATATGGATTTGATAAATGGTATGGTGTCCATATGTCATATGGAAACACAGGAACATTAGCGTTAATTACGTTACCAATGAAATAACCAGCTGAACCAGTCGCCAAAGAAATTACATAGACAAACACTTGTTTCCTGTAATTTATTATTGAAATATTATTCAATTTATTCCATTATTAAATGTGATTGCATTGTGTTAAAAAATATCTATTAATAAATACCTGTTGAGTCTCTCGAATTTAGATATAATATTTTGTTCGTCAATATTCTTTGATGAAAATGGTGCTGTTTTTAAAACTTGAATGAGTTGAATTATTCTTTTTTCTTGTCGTTTTAAATTTATAATTTGTAAAACAACAACAAACATTATTAATAATACAAATATATTAGCTGACAAAATATTAATATCCCAATCTTTAATTAATAAAAATAATGAGTGTGATATTATTACAAAACCACATGAAACTAAAAATATTATTGAAAATAAAGTGTGTAAAATTAATTTCCAGATACAATTAAATTCTGGTGTCCAAACACTTGTCAGTTTAAAAACGAAAAAATGTATGTCAAGGAATGACATTGTATTTTTTTCTTTGACTGACAAAAATATAATGCAAGTATATTAATTGAAATTCATTTTATTTCTTTATGTTACTCATGTTCAACAGAAATTAAAAAAATATTTAATATATATTAATTTATTTTCCAGCACAGTTTCAACAATGGTATAACAACAAATAACAGGTGGAAAAAAATTCAAATAAACTCTAGCAATATTTATTCATTATTGATATCTTTTACAATTATAAATTCCAATAAACATTGAATTCAATAATTCAAAAGGATAATTAACGTAATTCCAGTGAGTTATTTAATAATATTTTCAATAATTACCAAATAACATGTATTTAAAAATTCAATAATTAATATATGCTGGGAATTCATTTTATTTTTTAATTCAGTGTATGACAATAAGATAATATATTATTCAGTTTCCCGATTCTTTTTCCAGACACATACTAGTGTTATTATCATGAAAATAAGAAAACAGAATTTTTTAATATTCAACAAAGTAGGAATGACACAACTCACCAATAGAAAACTCGTAATAGAAATAGAAATAACCGTTGGGCAAGAATTGTAAAAAAATCATCTTCATGAAATCTTCTTATGAATAGAAAAAAAAATTACTGATACATTTATTGGTTGCTTTCTCTCATCAAATTATAAAGTGAATAAACTACTTGTGCAATCTGTAAAACAAAATTTTGTTGATAAAAAAGTATTATAAAAATTTTTATTAATTTTATTTTTAATCGACTTCAACTACACGTGCAATCTGTTAAATAAAATTTTGTTATAATCGAAAAGTATTATCAAAAGAAATTTATTTTCAATCGACTCACATTTTTTAATGATTCCCGAGATGGTTTAATAATTTTTCCAGTTGTGAAATCAAATGGCTTTTGTGTTTTTATCATCACAATCAACAAACTCTTTTTTGTTTTTTCACTTAAAATTATCCATTTTGATGAAGATATTTCATTATGTAATTTTTCAAACTGAAAAAATATTGTTCTTTAATTAAATTGGCAAAATTTTATTTTTTTAAATAATTTATTTATAATATAAAACAATATATACTGCTGTCGATATGCTGTTTGATGCAAAACATGTCCTGGTAATTGAACAGATCATTGCAACACAAAGAAATGCAGTTGCAAAAAATTCATTAGACAGTAATGGTACAGTAGACGAGACATATGCATTTGTGCAAATTAATATCGTAGTTGTAGAATAAAAAATTAAAATATCAATTAAAAAAATATCATTAATCATATCAGCCAATTTTAAAACTTCCAAATGATTATCCACAAAATCATCAATTAATTGTTTTTCAAGTCTTTTTAACTCATTGATTTTACCTTGATTTTCATTAGTGTTATTGCATTTTTGTTTAATAATTTCCATGGACTTTTTAAATCGGCTAATAAGTAAGCCAACTTGTGATTGAATAACCATTGCAGCTGAAGAAAAAAATGCTACGAATTGCACACCAATTATAGCACAAAGAAAACCCGCACTTGTATAAAAAAATAATGTCGTCCAGTAATAATATGGATTTGATAAATCATATGGTGTCCATATGTCATATGGAAACACAGGAACATCAGCTTTAATTATGTTACCAATAAAATAACAAGGTGATCCACTCATTACTAAAATTACAAAAGCAAGCACTTGTTTCCTGTAATGTATTATTCAATTTATTTTCATTATTAAATGTGATTTCATTGAGTTAAAAGATATCTATTAATTAATACCTGTTGAGCCTCTCGTATTTAGATATAATATTTTGTTCGTCAATATTCTCTGGTGAATATGGTGCTGTTTCTAAAACTTCAGTGAGTTTAATTATTTTATTTTCTTGTCGTTTCAAGTTAATAACTTGTAAAACAACATTAAACATTATTAATAACACAAATATATTAGTTGACAAAATATTAATATCCCAATCATTTGTAAATAGAAATAATGCATGTGATATTATCATCAAACCACAGGAGAGTAAAAATATTATCGAATATAAAGTATGTAAAATTGATTTCCAGATACAATTAAATTCTGGTGTCCAAACACTTGTCAGTTTGAAAACGAAAAAATGTATGTCAAAGAATGACATTGTATTCTTTGTTTTAACTCACAAAAGATAATGCTAATTTATTTTATTTTTTCACGTTACTCATATTCAAGAGAAATAAAAAAAATTCCAATATAATTTGAACAATAGTATAACAACGAATAACAGGTGAAAAAATTTCAAATAAACTCTAGCAATTATTATTAATAATTAATATCTTCTACGTTCATAAATTCTAATCAACCTTTAATTTAATAATTTAGGAAAATAATTAACGTATTTATGGTGTTTTATTTAATAGTAAACTCGACAAGTAACAAAAATATATATGTATTTAAAAATTCGATAATTACTACGTTGCGGGAATACATTTTATTTTTCAATGCAGTGTATGGAAACAAGATAATAAATTATTCATTTTCTTGATATTTTTTTTAGACACATATTAGTATAATTATCATAAAAAAAATTAAAACGAAATTCAACAGAGTATAAATGACACAATTTTAACAATAAAAATTAGGTAATAGAGGTGAAAGTATCGTCAAATTAGAGGTGGAAAAAAATCATCCCCATGGATTCTTCTTATAAATGAAAAATAAATTATTTAAATACATCAATACTTTTATGATCTCGATTTTATTTTTTTCATTGGTTGCTTTCTCTCATCAAATTATATAGTGAATAAACCACTTGTGCAATCTGTGAAATAAAATTTTGTTGATCAAAAATTATTATAAAAATTTTTAATAAATTTATTTTGCATCGACTTACATTTTTCAATGATTCCCGAGATGGTTTAATAATTTTTCCAGTTGTAAAATCAAATGGCTTTTGTGTTTTTATCATCACAATCATCAAACTCTTTTTCGTTTTTTCACTTAAAATTATCCAGTCAGCTGACGATATTTCATTATGTAATTTTTCAAACTAAAAGAATATTTTATTTTCAATTAAATTATTAGATAGTTGTTTTTTAAATTTATGATTAATAATAATAAAAAATATAAATACTGCTATTGATATTCCATTCGATGCAAAACATGTCTTGATAATTGCACATATCATTGCAAGACAAAGAAACGTAGTAGCAAAAAATTGATGAGACAATAATGGTACAGTTGATGAGACATATGCATTTGTACAAATTAGAACTGTAGCTGAAGAATAAAATATTAAAATATCACTTGAAAAAATAACATTAATCATGTCTGCCAATTTTAAGACTTCCAAATGATTATCCACAAAATCAACAATTAATTTTCTTTCAAGTATTTTCAACTCATTAATTTTATTTTGATTTTTATTATTGTTATTGTATTTTTTTTTAATGATTTCCAGAGATTTTTTAAATCTATATATTAGTAAGCCAATTTGTGATCGAACAATGATCGTAGCTGAAGAAAAAAACGATATAAATTGAACACCAATTATAGCACAAATGAAAGCCGCAATTGTATAAAAAAATAATGTTGTCCAGTAATAATATGGATTTGATAAATTGTATGGTGTCCATATGTCATATGGGAACACAGGAACATTAGTGTTAATTATGTTACCAATGAAATAACCAGCTGAACCAGTCACCAAAGAAATTACATAGACAAACACTTGTTTTCTGTAATTTATTATTGAAACATTATTCAATTTATTCCATTATTAAATGTGATTTTATTGTATTAATTCTATTAATTCTATTAATAAATACCTGTTGAATCTCTCGAATTTAGATATAATATTTCGTTCGTCGAAATTATTTGGTGAATACGGTGCTGTTTTTAAAACTTGAACGAGTTCAATTATTCTATTTTTCTGTCGTCTTAAATTTATTATTTGTAAAATAATAACAAACATTAAAACTAATACAAATATATTATTTGACAAAATAATGATATCCCAATTTTTAATTAATAAAAATAATGAATGAGATATTATCACTAAACCACATGAAACTAAAAATATTATTGAATATAAAATGTGTAAAATTAATTTCCAGATACAATTAAATTCTGGTGTCCAAACACTTGTCAGTTTAAAAACGAAAAAATGTATGTCAAAAAATGACATTGTTTTTTTTTGACTACTGACAAAAATTTAATGCAAGTAAATCCACTTATAGCTTAAACGAAATCGAAACACATTTGATATTTTAAAATTGTTAAAAAGGTCTTTTGTTATATTCATTTGTAAAAGTTTTTAAAATAATTGACTCACGGGAAGTTAGAACGATGATATAATGACAAGTGACAACGAACAACACTTTTGTTTATTTATGTAATAAAAAATTCAATAATTATTGAATAACATGTATTTAAAAATCCAATAATTACTATGTCCCGGGGAAAATATGTTACTGTTTCAGGATAATATATTATTTATTACAAGTGTATTTAATATATTCGTAATAATAATAAGACCTCATTTTTAAACACAATCGTTATTCCAAAAACAGAAAAATGAATGTCGAAAAATGACATTGTTTTGTTTTCACCACAAATATAAAGCAAATAAATTTATTCCAAATCCACTTTATATTTTTGGATTTGATCTTTTTTTATTGGTTGCTTTCTCTCATCAAATTATAAAGTGAATATACCACACGTGCAATCTGTTAAATAAAATTTTGTTATAATCGAAAAGTATTATCAAAAGAAATTTATTTTCAATCGACTCACATTTTTTAATGATTCCCGAGATGGTTTAATAATTTTACCGATCGTAAAGCCATATGGCTTTTGTGTTTTTAACATCACAATCATCAAATTCTTTTTTGTTTTTTCACTTAAAATTATCCAGTTAGCTGACGATATTTCATTATGTAAATCTTCAAACTAAAAACAATCATCAATCAATTAAAATTGATTCTTCTTTCATTATGAATAATTATAGCATAGAAAAAATTAAATGAATACCGCTATTAATATGTTATTTGATGAAAAACACATCAAAGTAATTTGACACACTGCTGCTACACAAAGAAACGCAGTTGCAAAAAATATATTCGACAAAAATGGTAAAATTGATAAGACATATGTATTTGTACATATTCGTATTGCAGATGTCGAATAAAACATAAAAATGTGAAATGAAAATATATCATTAATCGTGTTTGCCAATTTTAAAACTTCCAAATGATTATCCACAAAATCAACAATTAATTTCCTTTCAAGTATTTTTAATTCATTCATTTTTTCTCGATTGATCTTGTCACTATTATTGTATTTTTGTTCGATAATTTCTATCGATTTTTTAAATCTGCAAATAAGCACTGCAACTTCTGACCGAATAATCAATGGAGCCGAAGAAAAAAAAGATACAAATTGCACAGTAATGAGAACAACAATGTAACTTATAATTATATGGACGAATAATGTTGTCCAATAATAATATGGATTTGATAAATCATATGGCACCCATATGTAATATGGAAAAACAGAAACATGAGCTTCACTTATTTTACTAATAAAAAAGCAAGTTGAACCACTCATCAATGAAATGACATATATCAATACTTGTTTCCTGAAAATTATGATTAAAGTATTGTTTAAATTAATGGGTTAAATATGATTTAATTGTTTTCATACCTGTTTTTTTTTTCGTATTTAGATATAATAATTTGTTCGTCAATATTCTCTGCTAAAAATGGTGGTTTTTTCAAAACTTCAGTAAGTTCAAATATTTTTTTTTTCTGTCTCTTCAAAATAATAATTTCTAAAGCAACAAGAAGCATTGTTACTATTAAGAATATATTGGTTGAAAAAATATGGATATCCCAATCTTCAATTAATAAAAATAATACATGTGATGATAAAACTGAAGCCATCAAAAATGAAAACATCACTGCATAAATGTTGTACAAAAAAGATTTCCAGATACAATTAAATTCTGGTTTCCAAATACTTGTCAGTTTGAAAATGAAAAAATGTATTTCAAAAAATGACATTATTTTCTTTGCGAACGAAAAGTATATAATGAAAATAAATTTAATTCGAATGTAGCTTATTTTTTTGCGTAATGTATATTCGAATAATTCAAATAAAATTATATATTTCTAAATTTTCAAGCAAGCCGTTTGCTACGTATTCGATTGTAAAAGTTTTTAAAAATAATTATTTTTTAACGAAATTGAAACAAAGATATGAAAACGAATAAAACATAAAAACAGAAACTCGAATAACCTGTAGTAACTATTATTAATTATTAATATTTTTTATAATAATGAATCCTAATGAACCTTGAATTTAATAATTTAATAGAATGATTAATGAATTTTCTGTATTTCATTTTAATAATAAACTCCATAAATAATCGAAATTATTTATTTAAGAAATGTAATAATTACAATATGTCCCCAAAATGTATTTTTCATTGATTGTTTAGTTAATTTTATTTTTTTAGATTCAACCTCATTCATTCATAGCCAACTTTAATGAAACCTTTTTGTTTTATTTATTCTAGACACATAACAATTATTACTATTAGTATTATTAAAAAAATAAAAATAATATTTGTGTTATCTAACTGAATATTAATGTCGCAATGTCGACAATGGAAGCAATGTTGAGTGTGGATCGAACGAAATAGAAAAATGATAAAAAAAAATTTCCATGATAATTTATTTGTTTTTTTAAGATTTTATTTTAAAAATGGAATAAAAATTGTTTTTTTCTTTTATTTTATTATCTCGATTTTATTTTTCTCATTGGTTGCTTTCTCTCATCAAATTATAAAGCGAATAAACAACCTGTGCAATCTTTAAAATAAAATTTTGTTATAATCAAAAAGTATATTATAAAAATTTTTAAAAAATTCATTTTACATCGACTTACATTTTTCAATGATTCCCGAGATGGTTTAATAATTTTACCTAATGTAAAATGATATGGCTTTTGTGTTTTCATCATCACAATAATCAAATTCTTTTTTGTTTTTTCACTTAAAATTATCCAATTTGATGAAGATATTTCTTTATGTAATTTTTCAAACTGAAAGAATATTTTATTTTTAATTAAATCAATAAAAATTTATAATTTCAATTTATAATTTATAATAGAAAAAAATAGATACTGCTATTGATATTCCATTTGATGAAAAACATGTTCTTGTAATTGAACATATCACTGCAACACAAAGAAACGCAGTTGCAAAAAATTCATGAGACAGTAATGGTACACTCGACGAGACATATGCATTTGTACAAATTAATATTGTATTTGTACAATAAAAAATTAAAATATCAATTGAAAAAATATCATTAATTATGTCTGCCAATTTTAAAACTTTCAAATGGTTATCCACAAATTCAATAATTAATTTTTTTTCAAATTTTTTTAACTCTTCCATTCTATTTTCAGTGACATCATAATTGTTTTTGTAATTCTTTCCGATAATTTTCATGCTTTTTTTAAATCTGTATACTAGTATTGCAACTTGTGATTCGATTATCAATGTAGTTGAAGAAAAAAACGATATAAATTGCACAGTGATGAGACCACAAATAATACCTGAACCGGCAATTACAAATACTGTCGTCCAGTAATAATATGAATTTGATAAAATGTATGGCACCCATATACGATACGGAAGAACTGGAACAGCAGCTGCACTTATTTTTCCGATGAAAAAACAAATTGAACCACACATTAACGAAATTACATGAACACATACTTGTTTTCTGTAATTGAAATATTATTTTCTATATTCAACTAATGTTATTTTGTTATTTCAATTGAGACTTTTTTATAAATACCTGTTTATTTTTTCATAATGAGATATAATATTTTTTTCAGCATTATTTCTTGGTAAATACGGTGTTACTTTTAAAACTTCAGTGAGTTTAATTATTTTTATTTTTTGTCTTTTTAAATTAATAACTTCTAAAAACTGTATAATTACCAACACGATTGTGAAAATATTAGTTGATAAAATATTAATATCCCAATCTTCAATTAATAAAAATAATAAATGGGATATCATTAAAAAACCACATGAAAGTAAGACTATTGTTGAATATAATTTGTATAAAGCATATTTCCAAATACAATTGAATTCTGGTGTCCAAACACCTGCCAATTTGAACATGAAAAAATGTATGTCAAAGAATGACATTATTTTTTTGCGACTGGCAAGTATATAATGCAAATAAATTCAATGCAAATATAGCTTATTTTTTTCGCGTTATTAAATATCGAATAATTTCAAGAAAATTATATATATTTTTGAATTTTCAATAACGTTGTTAAGAGTTTTTGAAAATAATTAACTTTCAGCGAAAGCAAAACGAAAATATGAAAACGAATAAAACAGAAATATGAATAACTTCTGGTAACTATTATTAATTATTAATATTTTTTACAATAATGACTCCTGATAAACCATGAATTCAATAATTTAATGGATTATTAATAAATTTCCTGTATGTTATCAATGAGTAACGAAAAAATATGTATGTAAAAAAATGTAGCTATGTACCCAAAATTTATTTTTCATCGCAGTGTATATTACACCAGATAATATATTATTCATTGATAGTTTAGTTAAATTATTTTTAATAATTTAACCTTAATAAATAATAGCCAGGTTTGATAGAACCTTTTTTTTTATTTACTTTAGACATATACAAATTATTATTATTATAAAAAAAATAAAACTAATTTGTGTTATTTTACTGAATATTAATGTCTCAATGTTTGACAATGGAAGTAACGATGAGTGGGAATTAAACGGAGTACAAAATTTATAAAAAAATATAAGTTTTTATCTGATGAATGGAAAAAAAATTGTTTTTTTCTTTTATTTTATTAATTTGACTTTACTTTTTCATTTGCTGTGGTCTCTCATCAAATTATAAAGTGAATAAACTACTTGTGCGATCTGTAAAACAAACTTTTGTTGATAAAAAATTATTATAAAAATTTTTAATAAATTTATTTTTAATCGACTTGCATTTTTTAATGATTCCCGAGATGGTTTAATAATTTTTCCAGTTGTAAAATCAAATGGCGTTTGTGTTTTTATCATCACAATCATCAAACTTTTTTTGGTTTTTTCACTTAAAATTATCCAGTTAACTGACGATATTTCTTCATGTAACTTTTCAAACTGAAAAAATATTATTTCACAATTTAATCAATAAATTTTTTTATATTTTAAATCATGATACGAAATGATAAATACTGCTATTGATATTCCATTTGATGAAAAACATGTTCTTGTAATTGAACATATCACTGCAACGCAAAGAAACGCAGTTTCAAAAAATTCATGAGACAGTAATGGTACAGTCGACGAGACATATGCATTTGTGCAAATTAATATTGTATTTGCACAATAAAAAATTAAAATATCAATTGAAAAAACATCATTAATTATGTCGGCCAATTTTAAAACTTCCAAATGATTATCCACAAAATCAACAATTAATTTTCTTTCCAGTTTTTTCAATTCATTGATTTTATTTTTACTATTTTCATTGTAATTCTGTTCAATTATTTCCATGGACTTTTTAAATCGACAGATAAGTAAGCCAACTTGTGATTGAATGACCAATGCAGCTGAAGAAAAAAACGATAGAAATTGTAAAGTAATAAGAGCGCCAATAAAGCCCGAACTTGTATAAAAAATTAATGTCGTCCAGTAATAATATGGATTTGATAAATCATATGGCGTCCATATAAAATATGGAAAAACAGGAAAATTAGCTTCAGCTATTTTACCAGCGAAGAAGCTAAATGTACCACCCATCAATGGAACCACAAATAAAAATATTTGCTTCCTAAAATTTATAATAGAATTGATATTATTTCATTTAATTAAAAATGATTTCGATATTTTTTTTTTAGAGATTTTCATTAATTCATACCTGTTTATTTTTTCGTATCTGGATATAATAATTTCTTCGTCAATATTCTCTGGTAAATAAGGTTTCATTTTTAAAATTTCAGTAATTTTATATATCTTGTTTTTTTGTCTTTTTAAATTGATAACTTCTACGATAGTCACAAATATTAGTACGATTGCGAATAAATTATTCGACAAAATATGAATATTCCAATCTTTAATTAATAAATATAATGAAAGTGATATATTGGATAAAGCAAATGGAACTATGAATATTATTAAATAAATATTGTAAAACACTGATTTCCAGATGGAATTATTGAACTGTGGTTCCCAAACACTTGTTGTTTTGAAAATGAAAAAATGGATATCGAAAAAAGACATGTTTTTTTCGACCGATAAATGTCATGCAAATATATCTCATTCCCCAGTAACTGTTTGCTATTTCTGCTCGTTATTTTCATTCAACAGAAATGAAGAAAATTTAGTAAAATAAAATGATATTTAATTAAGTTTTTCGAACATTCATCTTCCGGTTAAGTTTGAATAATGACATGACAATGTATTAACACGTAAATAAATTTCGAATAAACCTTGACAATTATTATTTCGTATTGACATTTTTTACAATTATGATAAACAACATCATTAATTAATTTCCTGTATGTTATTTGTAATAATATAATCAATATGTATTTAAAAATTTAATAATTACTATGTTTGTGAATTTTTCTATAGCCAGTTTCGAAAACAGAATTGTTTCGAAAACAGAATTGTTTTTTATTTATTTTAGGCACATTACAATTAACTTATTGTGTTAAAGATATATTTATGAATTTATACGTGTTTTTTATTCCTAGATATAATAGTTTGTTTGTCAACTATTTCTTTATGAAAATTTAATTGAAAATGTATTTTTAGTTTTGTGTTGATTTACTTGTTTCTCTCATCAAATTGAATAATGAATACACCACTTGTGCAATCTGTAAAATAAATTTAATATAATTCAATAAATTATAAATAAATTATTTGTATTTTTTATTTACTTACGTTTGTCAATGATTCCCGAGATGGTTTAATAATTTTACCTATTGTAAAATTATATGGCTGTTGAGTTTTGACCATCGCAATCATCAAGCTCTTCTTTGTTCTTTCCCCTAAAATTGTCCAGTTAGCTGACATAATTTCTTGATGTAATTTTTCAAACTAAAAAAAAATCATCAATCAATTAACGTTCATTTTTTTTTTTATTATAAATAATTATAGCATAAAAAAAATTAAATAAATACCGCTATTGATATGCTATTTGATGAAAAACACATCATCATAATTTGACACACTGCTGCTACACAAAGAAACGCAGTTGCGAAAAATTCTTTCGACAAAAATGGTAAAGTTGATAAGACATATGTATTTGTACATATTCGAATTACAGATGTTGAATGAAACAAAAAAATTTGAAATGAAAATATATCATTAATCATGTCTGCCAATTTTAAAACTTCCAAATGATTATCCACAAAATCAACAATTAATTTCTTTTCAAGTATTTTTAACTCATTCATTTTTTCTCGATTGATCTTATCATTATTATTGTATTTTTGTACGATGATTTCCATCGATTTTTTAAATCTGCAAATAAGTACTGCAACTTCTGACCGAATAATCAATGTAGCCGAAGAAAAAAAAGATACAAATTGAATAGTCATGAGAACAACAAGAAAAGTCATACTTGTATGGGCGAATAATGTTGTCCAGTAATAATATGGATTTGAAAAATCATATGGCACCCATATGTAAAATGGATAAACAGGAACATTTGCTTCACTTATTTTACTAATAAAAAAGCATGTTGAACCACTCATCAATGGAATTACGTATATCAATACTTGTTTCCTGAAAATTATGATTAAAATATTGTTTAAATTAATGGGTTAAATATTATGATTTAGTTGTTTTCATACCTGTTTATTTTTTCGTATTTAGATATAATAATTTGTTCGTCAATATTCTCTGGTGAATATGGTGGTTTTTTTAAAACTTCAGTGAGTTCAAGTATCTTTTTTTTTTGTATTTTTAAATTAATAATTTCCAAAATAGACACAAAACTTAGTACTATTGCAAATAAATTATTTGACAGACTATGAATATTCCAATCTTCAATTAATAAAAATAACACATGTGATATTGAAAACGAACCGATTAAAAATTGAAAAATCACTGCATAAATATTGTACAAAACAGATGTCCAAATACAATCAAATTCTGGTTTCCAAACACTTGTAATTTTAAAAATAAAAAAATGAATGTCAAAAAATTTCATGATTTTTATTTGTCTCACAATTAAGGTACAGATAAATTTAAAGAAAATTATTTCTTTGCGTTATTTATGAATAAATTCAATATTTCTTAATTTTAAAGGAAGATATTATAATAATTTTTTTACAGCACAGTTTAAACAATTGTTCGACAATGAATAAAACGGGGAAATATTTCAAATAAACTCTGGCAATTATTATTCATTATTGATATTTTTTACAATTATAAATTCTAATCAACCTTGAATTTAATAATTCAATAGGATAATTAACGTATTTTTGGTGTGTTATTTATTATTATATTTAATAATTACAGAACAATATGCATTTAAAAATTCAATAATTACTTTTTCACTGGACTGTATGAAAACAAAATAAATATATTATTCATTGCTTGTTTTTATTTTTTTATTGATCACGATGATTGAATTCAACCCCATTTTAAATACCCAATTTTAAATAATACGTTTTTTTATTTCATTTTTAAACTTGTATTTTATTTATTTTCAGATTGTAAACATTATTTACATTTAAATATTTTGGTTCATTAATTTAATTGATTCAAGTTTACAGTAATATTTCGATGATAATTTCAATTGTACTTTGAATAAGTATATTATTGTAATTTTATAATGGAAATTTTAATGTTTTGATTTTTTAGTTTTGTGTTGATTTGCTAGTTTTTCTCATCAAGTTAAATATTATTTATTATTTACATATAATTTATATTATCAAATCACAGTGAATCTTCAATAATTTTATAGGATATAATAAACAAATTTTTTATGTGTTATTTAATAATAAATATGATAACATGTCGAAATAAACTTCCCAAAATCAATTCGACAAAATAAATCCGGACAAAATAAATCATAAATAAATACTAAAAAGTGTATGTGAAAAATTGTCATTGTTCCACACAATTGAATTTCACACAACGTTTTGATTGATAATTTTATTTTATTGGAATGAAATTTACATTTTTTAAAAGAACAGAATTTAGCTTTTTTGTCAGGTTTTTTATTCACTTTTTTTATTTAAGCAATGAATTTATAATTTGTTTATTGTTAAGAAAAATATTTCTATTTTCTTTTGTTGACGATTATATGTATATATTATTATTAATTATTATTATTTTTTTTTCATTTTAAATTTAATAATTATACTATTTACAGACCTCGTTCATCAACAGTATTTCAATTTAAATTTTTATTTGATGGGTCAAAAGTGGGTGCTATTACTTGAACATTCAATGCACTAAAATATAGAATATGATGTGTGCCAACTCGTTAACAAAATAACAATTATATAAAATATTATTAACATATTTATTGTTAGACAAAACATTCAATTTAAAATTCTTTTAATTTGTAAATTTTTTTTCTGTATAACAATTCAACAACAAATAATTGACCACTTTTTTGTCACTCCTTGATTGTTAAAAGCAATTTTATTAACTGGATTGAAATAATAATCGAAATAGTTATAAATTTGAAATTTATTTCGATGTATTGTGATAATGGCTTCGAGTAAATATTTGTAATAATAATTGTTACATTTGAATAATGTAACATTCAATGTATTATTGTATTCAATTTTTTAATCAACTGGTTTCCCTCATCAAATTATACAGCGAATATGCAACCTGTGCAATCTGCATGATAAAAAAATTGTACATTAAAATTAATAATAAATTTTTTGTTACAATTTATTCATTGTTTATATCGACTTACATCTTTTAATGATTCATGAGATGGTTTGATTATTACACCAGTTGTAAAAGCAAATGGTTTGCGTGTTCGCATCAGTACAATCATCAAACTCTTTTTCGTTTTTTCATTTAAAATTGTCCAGTTTGCTGATGTTATATCTCGATGCAATTCTTCAAACTAAAAAAATATTTTTATTACAAAATAGATAAAAAATATCATGAACATTATGTAAAAATATAAATACCGCAGTTGATATGAGATTTGATGAATAACATGTGACTGTAATTGCACAAATTGTTGCTACACAAAGAAAAACAGTTGAAAAAAAATCATGGGAAAATAATGGTACAGTTGATGCAACGTATGCATTTGTACAAATCAGTACAGTAGATGTAGAATAAAAAAATAGAGTATTATTTGAAAATATATCATTAATTATCCTTGCTAATTTTAAAACTTCCAGATGATTATTCACAAAATCGACAATTAATTTCTTTTCAAGTACTTTTAACTCAATCATTTTATCTCGATTGATCTTGTCACTATTATTGTATTTTTTTTCGATAATTTTCATAGATTTTTTGTATCTGTATTGAAGTATTTCAACTTGTGATTGGATAATCAAAGAAGCTGAAGAAAAAAAAGTTACAAATTGCACAGTAATAAAAGCAACAATAAACAAAGAACTTGTACGGAAAAGTAAAGTTATCCAATAATAATATGGGTTTGATAAATCGTATGGTACCCATATATATAAAATATGGAAAAACATGAGCTTTAATAATTTTTCTTAATAAAAAGCAAGTTGATCCACTCATTAAGAAAATTCCATATGCAGTAATTTGTTTTCTAAAAATGATAATTAAATTATTGATTTAAATACAATCTTATTAAGACCCGCAACTATTACATTATACCTATTTATCTTTTCGTATTTAGATATAATAAATTGTTCATCAATATTCTCTGGTGAAAATGGTGGTTTTTTTAAAACTTCAGTGAGTTCCAATATTTTTTTTTTTTCTCTCTTCAAATCAATAATTTCTAAAGTAACAAGAAGCATTGTTACTATGATGAATATGTTGGTTGATAAAATAAATATATCCCAGTCATTAATAAATAGAAATAATATAAGTGATACACCAGATAAACCAAATGAAATTGCAAATGTTATTGAATAAATATTGTATAAAACTGATTTCCAAATACTGTTAAATTCTGGTTGCCAGATAGTCGTCAGTTTAAATACTAAAAAGTGTATGTCAAAGAATGACATTTTTTTTTTTTTTTTTTTCGACAAATATAATGCAAATAACTTTAATTCAAATTTAAATTTATTTAACAGAAATAATTAACATTTGACACTTAAAAATTTTTATAAAAATGATTCTTTATATCGTGTTAAATATGATTGTCTCTCCTTGCAGTTTAAACACTGTTGTGACGCAAAAAAAAAAGTTAAGAACGTTTTATATTGACTCTGACGATTATCATTTATTATTTACATATAATTTATATTTATAAATCACAGTGAATTTTCAATAATGTAATATGATAACAAACAAATTTTTTATGTGTTATTTAATAATAAATTTCATGGCATGTCAAAATAAATTTACTCCAAATCAATTCGACAAAATAAATCTGGACAAAATAAATTGTAAATAAATACTAAAAAGTGTATTTGAAAAAATGTCGTTGTTCCACAGTATTTAATTTTACAAAACGTTTTGAATTTTGATTGATAATTTCATTTCAATGGAATAGAATTTATATTTTTTATATACGAACAGAATTTAGCTTTTTCGTCAGATTTTTTATTCATTTTTTTTATTCGAACACTAATAATTTATTATTTGTTTATTGTTAAGAAAAATATTTCTATTTTTTTCTGTTTACGATTATATGTATACATTAATTATTATAATTTTTTTACATTTTAAATTTAATAATTATACCTACAGACCTCATTCATCATTATGTCAATAATAACAGTATTTAAATTTAAATTTTTCATTTGATCGGTCAAAAGTGGGTGTTATGCACTGAAATATAGAATATAATGTGTGCCAACAATCATCATATTCAACTGAGATGTACTGGTTATTAAAATCAACAATTATATAAAAATATAAAATATTATTAACATATTAATTGTTAAACAAAACACTCAATTTAAAAGTCATTTAATTTGTAAATATTTTTCACAGTTTTTAATTCCAACAAGCACATTGGCTGCATATACCTTCTAAAAGGTTTATTTTTCATTGATTTTATAAACACAAGTATTATCATAAAAAAATTTATATTTCCCCACATAAAAATCACATAATTCGCACAAAATTTTAAGCCCAATTGCATCAAGATCTAATAATTATTAAAAAAGTTGTGCTAGCTTAATATGTGAATTTTTAAAAAAAATGTAAAAAATAAAAAAAAAATTTTCTTTCAAACTTATTCCTTCACACATAAAAAACACATAATTCGCACAAAATTTTGAGCCCAAGTGCATTGAGATCCGATGATTATTGAGAAAGTTGTGCTAGCTTAATATGTGAATTTTTAAAAAAAATGTAAAAAATAAAAAAAAAATTTTCTTTCAAATTTATTTCTTCACACATGAAAAACACATAATTCGCACAAAATTTTAAGCCCAATTGCATCAAGATCCTATGATTCTCAAAAAAGTTGTGCTAGCTTAATACGCCAATTTTTTAAAAAAATGTAAAAAATAAAAAAAAAATTTTCTTTTAAATTTATTTCTTCACACATAAAAAACACATAATTCGCACAAAATTTTGAGCCCAAGTGCATTGAGATCCGATGATTATTGAGAAAGTTGTGCTAGCTTAATTTGTCAATTTAAAAAAAAAATATCAAAAATATCAAAAAAAATTTTGTTTACTCGCTCTTTTTTTTTTGTTTTTTCGTTGCTAACGAAATAAATAAAAAAATAATAGAAAAAGGCAAACAGAAAGAAATTCGTATGAGAGTAAGTGAGAAAAAAACAATGACCAATCAAATGTCCGGAAGACCGATGATGTTTGTCCTTTTTATATTAGGATGTGACAATCTTTAACAATCCATGAAAGTGATATTGAGTAAAAGTTGAATGGAAATTGGAAATGCAAATATTGTTGAATAAATAATTTCCTCAAATGAAATTCAATTGTTATTTTGAGATAACTTTTATTTTATGAATAGAAAAAATTACTCTTACTTCAATTATTTTATTATTTTAATTCTAAATTTTTTAAATTTTAATCAGCTGGTTTTTCTCATTAAATTATACAGTGAATATGCAACTTGTGCAATCTGCATGATAAAAAAATTGTACATTAAAATTATTAATAAATTTTTTGTGACAATTTATTCATTGTTTATATGGACTTACATCTTTTAATGATTCATGAGATGGTTTAATTATTACACCAGTTGTAAAAGCAAATGGTTTGCATGTTTGCATCAGTACAATCATCAAACTCTTTTTCGTTTTTTCATTTAAAATTGTCCAGTTTGCTGATGTTATATCTCGATGCAATTCTTCAAACTAAAAAAATATTTTTATTACAAAATAGATAAAAAATATCATGAATATTATGTAAAAATATAAATACCGCAGTTGATATGAGATTTGATGAATAACATGTGACTGTAATTGCACAAATCGTTGCTACACAAAGAAAAGTTGCAAAAATTGATGAGACAATAATGGTACAGTTGATGCAACGTATGCATTCGTACAAATCAGTACAGTAGATGTAGAATAAAAAAAATAGAAAATATATATCATTAATTAGGCTTGCTAATTTTAAAACTTCCAGATGATTATTCACAAAATCAACAATTAATTTCTTTTCAAGTACTTTTAACTTATTCATTTTATCTCTATTAATCTTGTCGCAGTTATTGTATTTTTTTTCGATCATTTCCATTGATTTTTTGTATCTATATTTGAGTAATGCAACTTGTGATTGGATAATCAATGAAGCTGAAGAAAAAAATAATACAAATTGCACAGTAATGGAAACACCAATAAACAAAGAACTTGTACGGAAAAGTAAAGTTATCCAATAATAATATGGGTTTGATAAATCGTATGGTACCCATATGTAGTATGGAAAAACAGGAACATGAGCTTTAATTATTTTTCCGATAAAAAAGCAAGTTGATCCACTCATCAAGAAAATTCCATACACGGTAATTTGTTTTCTGAAAATGTTATTTAAATTATTTAATTAAAAATAATTTGATTGTGTTTATATACCTGTTTATTTTCTCGTATTTAGATATAATAAATTGTTCATCAATATTCTCCGGTGAAAATGGTGGTTTTTTTAAAACTTCAGTAAGTTCAAATATTTTTTTTTTCTGTCTTTTTAAATTAATAATCTCTAAAGTAACAATAAGATATGTCACTGTTGCAAATATATTGATTGATAAAATAAATATATCCCAATCATTAATAAATAGGAATAATATAAGTGACACAGTGGATAAAACAAATGAAATTGCAAATGTTATTGAATAAATATTGTATAAAACTGATTTCCAAATACTATTAAATTTTGGTTGCCAGATAGTTGTTAGTTTGAATACTAAAAAGTGTATGTCAAAAAATGACATTGTTTATTTTTTTTGTACGACAAATATAATGCAAATAAATTATTGAATTGTCAACAGAAATAAACGAATTTTTACACTCAAAAACTTTTACAAAAATTATTTTTTATATCGAGTTGTTTAAGTCTTAAAAATGATTGTTTTTCCTTGCAGTTTAAACACTGTTGTGACACAAAAAAAAAAATTAAAAAACAAGAGAAAATTTCATATTGACTCTGACGATTTTTATTTATTATTTACACATATTTTATATCAATAAATCACAGTGAATCTTCAATAATTTAATACGATAATAAACGAATTTTTTATGAGTTATTTAATAATAAATTTAGTAACATGTCAAAATAAATTTTCTAAAATCAATTCGACATAATAAGTCGCGGCTAACTCAATTTTAAAAAATAAATCACTACAAAATGAATTTGAAAATATAGAAATTCTCATGACACAGCATGAATAGAAATTGTTTTACACTATTTAATTATACCCACGACGTTTCTATTAATAATTTCTTTCATCGGAATAAATATAAAATTTACATTTTTCAAACTGAAAGAATTCTGCTCTTTCGAAAGGCTCTTTATACATTTTTTTTATTTGAACAATGAATTTATAATTTGTTTATTGTCAAGAAAATATGTTTATTTTTTTTTTTGTTTACTATAATATAGTATATTTATTATTTCAAATTTAATAAGTATACCATTCGAAAACTTCATCCATTGTTATGTCAATAATAACAGTATTTAAATTTGAATTTTTCATTTGATCGGTCGAAAGTGGGTGTTATTCTTTTTAAATTTCATGCACTAAAATACAGAGTATAATGTTGGCCAACAAACATTATAATTGACATATCGAAAAATTAATTTCTTTGTAATAAATTCTACACTCGTGAACTATTTATCCAAAAGAAACATCCTGTCTAGCGTGTATTGGTATTTATTTGATAATTTATGGTTGTTGTTATTTGATTCAATTTAAGGCATGACTAATTATTTAATTATTTTAAAAGAGCCTTGTCAATTTATTTATATTTTAGTGTTTAGAAGTGTATTGAAAAGTATAAAAGTAAGACATGTTCAAGTAAATATTTGTTACCCAAATGAACACAAAATAAATTAAAAAAATTAATCAACATATTCCGGTTCACTTGCACTATTTTTGGCGGATGTTTTTTTAATTTCTTATTTTATTGATTCTTGAATTAACTTTTTTCATTTGTTGCTTTCTCTCATCAAATTATATAGTGAATAAACGACTTGAGCAATCTGTAAAACCGAAATTTTTTAGTTAAAATTATTGTAAAAATTTTTAATGGATTTATTTTACATCGACTTACATTTTTTAATGATTCCCTAGATGGTTTAATAATTTTCCCAGTTGTAAAGTTGGATGGCTTTTGTGTTTTTATCATCACAATCATCAAACTCTTTTTTGTTTTTTCACTTAAAATTGTCCAGTTTGCTGATGTTATATCTTGATGCAATTCTTCAAACTAAAAAAAAATTTCAATCAAAAACAAAAAAAGTTAAAGCAAAATAGAATTTTATTTTTAAATAAAATTTCAAGATATTTCAAGATAAATAATTAGAAAATATAAATACTGCTATTGATATGCCATTCGTTGCAAAACATGTCTTGATAATTCCACATGTCACAGCCACACAAAGAAACGCAGTTGAGAAAAATTCATGAGACAGTAATGGTACCGTCGACGAGACATATGCATTTGTACAAATTAATACTGTAGTTGTAGAATAAAATGTCAATATATCAATTGAAAAAATGTCATTGATCATATTTGCTAATTTCAAAAGATGATTATTTACAAAATCAACAATTAATTTCTTTTCAAGTATTTCTAACTCATTCATTTTATTTCGATTGATCTTGTCACTATTGTTGTATTTTTTTTCCATAATTTCCATAGATTTTTTGTATCTATATTTAAGTACAGCAACTTGCCATTGAATAATCAATGTAGCTGAAGAAAAAAATGATATAAATTGCACAATAATAAGACCACTGATAAGCCCCGAACTTGTGTAAAAAAATAAAGTTGTCAAATAGTAATATGTATTTGAAAAATCGTACGGAACCCATATGTAATACGGAAAGACAGGAACATTAGCTTTATCTATTTTAGCAACAAAAAAGCAAGTGGTACCAATCATCAATGGAACCACAAATAAAAATATTTCCTTCCTAAAATTTTTGATTGAAATATTGTTTGTTGTAATTCAATGTGTTTAAAGATATTTATTAATTCATACCTGTTTTTTTTTTCGTATCTAGAAATAATTTCTTGTTCGTCAATATTCTCTGGTGCAAATGGCACTATTTTTAAAATTTCAGTAATTTCATATATTTTATTTCTTTGTCTTTTCAAGTTGAAAGTTTGTAAAGTAATAATAAATTTCATCACAATTAAATATATGTTATTTGAAAAAATATAAATATCCCAATCATTAATTAATAAAAATAATACAAGCGTTATATTGGACAAACCAAATGATACCACAAATATTATTGTATAAATATTGTAAATAATGTTTTTCCACATACAATTAAATTGCGGTTTCCAAACACTCGTTATCGCGAAGATAGAATAATGTATGTCAAAGAATGACATTGTTTTTTTTTTTTTTTGTCCGACAAATATAATGCAAATTAATTCAATTCAAATTCAAATTTATTAAACAGAAATAAATAAAAATTGATGCTCAAAAATTTTTAAAAAAGTTATTTTTTATATCGAATTATTCAAGACAATGATTATCTTTGCTTACAGTTCTATAGCACTGTTGTGACACAAAAAAAAAGTAGTGAAAATTTTATATTGACTATGACGATAATCATTTATTATTTACATATAATTTACATTTAAAAATTCCAATGGACCTTTAATAATTTAATAGGATAATTAACAAATTTTTGTATGTATACTTAATTTAATAATTACGAAAAGTTTTGTATTTAAAGATTCAATAATTACTATTTCCGGTAATATTTTTTATTTTTAATTGCAGTGTATAATAAAAAAATATTATATTGTTCTCGTACATCAAATTTTTATAACTTTGATTTTTTCATTAGCTGCTTTCTCTCATTAAATTGTATAAAGAATAAGCAACCTGTGCGATCTGTAACACCAAAATTTTTTGAATGAAAAATTATTATAAAAATTATTAATAAATTTATTTTTAATCAACTTGCATTTTTTAATGATTCCCGAGACGGTTTAATAATTTTACCAGTTGTAAAATTGAATGGTTTTCGAGTTCTTATCATCACAAAGATCAATTCCTTTTTTGTTTTTTCACTTAAAATTATCCAATTGGATGACGATATTTCATTGTGCAATTTTTCAAACTGAAAAGAAATACTATCAATCAGAGCTTAATTAAATTACTATATTTAAAATATATAAAAAAAATAAATACTGCTATGGAAACGCCATCCGATGCAAAACACATCATTATACTCGCAACTATCACTGAAGAGCAGAGATACACAGATAAAAAAAATTGATTTGATAATAATGGCACAGTCGATAAGACATATGCATTTGTACAAATTAATATTGCAGTTGTACAATAAAACATAAACATATCAATTGAAAAAATATCATTAATCATATCAGCCAATTTCAAAACCTCCAAATGATTATCCACAAAATCAACAATCAATTTTTTTTCAAGTTGTCTCAACTCATTAATCCCATCACAATTATTATATTTTCGTTCGATAATTTCCATGGATTTTTTAAATCTACATTCAAGTATTGAAATTTGTGATTGAATGATCAACGTAGCTGAAGCAAAAAATGACACAAATTGCACAGTAATAAGAGCACCAATGAAAGCTGACCATGTATAAATAAAAAATGTTGTCCAGTAAACATATCGATTTGATAAATCAAATGGCACCCATAGGTAATGTGGAGATACAGGAATTGAAGCTTTTTTTATTTTGTCAATGTGATATAAGACAGCTCCACTCATCAACGAAATCACATATACAAATATTTGTTTTCTGTAAAAATTTTATCACAATAATTTTATTAACACAAAATTTGTTTATTAAATTTACCTGTTTATCCTCTCGTATTTAGATATGATATTTTTTTCATCAATATTCTCTGGTAAATACGGTCTCATCTTTAAAATATCAGTAATTTTATGAATTTTATTTTTTTGTCTTTTCAAATTAATAATATGTAAAGTAATAAGAAATCTTAAAATAATTAAATATATGTTGTTTGATAGAATATAAATATCGCAATCATTAATCAACAAAAATAACAAAAGGGATATTCCAGATAAACAAAAAAAAAATACAAATATTATTGTATAAATATTGTAAACAATGGATTTCCAATTAGAATTATATTCTGGTCTCCAAACACTTGCTATCTTGAAGATTAAAAAATGTATATCAAAAAATGACATTTTTTTCTGGTAAATATAATTAAATTTAATTCGAATTTATGTTGTTTTCTTGCGAACTCTTGGAACTCTTTGAATATTTCGAAATTTTTAAGTAAGCCAATTGTTATCGGACAATTATGTTTCAGTCGAGTTCAAACTAAAGTATGAGAATAAATAAAACTATACAGTAAATTTGAATGAAAAATATTAACGATTATTATTTATTATTTATATTTTTATAATTATAAATTGAAATGAATTTTGAGCTTAATAAATTCATAAGGTGCTTAACGATTTTTATTTAAATATGGTAAACTAATTAACTACGAAATTCTAGTATTGAACCATTTAATAATTACCATGTTCCACTGACATATTTTATTTTCTATTGCAGCGTATAACGATAATTGTTTTTATTATTAATTATGAATTTTATTTTATCTATTAATAATGAACGACTCGGCTTTGTCGTTCGACCCTTTTTATTTCCCATTGCAGTGTTACAAAATTTATCATTATTTATTTAAAAATTTTTTTTTTCATATATTTATATTTAATCAATGGTGACTTGGTTGTTTATCATATTCTTTTTTTTTTTTTAAGTCAGCCAATTAATTTTTTTTTTCATTAATTATTGGAATACATGTGAAATTATAAGTGCAGGTGATGACGACTATGGCCTAAAATTTAATTTGTTTTCAAAGAGTATGATACCCTTGTATTTATCATTTTATTGCTTGGGTTCAAATATTTCTAACTTTTAAATTTGTTAATCAGTTGTGTTTCCTCATTAAACTGTATAGTGAGTAGGCCACCTGTGCAATCTGCAAAAGTGATAATTAAAAATTATAATAAATTTTCAATAAAAATATATTAATATATAGAATTATAATTATCGACTTACGTTTTTTAATGATTCCCTGTCTGGTTGAATTATTTTACCTGTTGTAAAAGTAAATGGCTTCTGTGTTTTCATCATAACAATCATTAGATCTTTTTTTGTTTTGTCGCCTAAAATTGTCCAGTTGGCAGACGTTATTTCATTATTCAATTTTTCAAACTAAAAGCAAATGTTTTTTTTTTTGATAAATTAATAAAATGATAAATATTTTATTGATGAATCATAATATAAATGTCAGAAAAAGTAATACCGCAATTGATATGGCATTTGATGCGAAACTCATCATTATAATTTGACACAGCACGATAACACAAAGGAACGTAGTCGCAAAAAACTTATTAGAAAATAATGGCACGGTTGATAATACATATGCAGTTGTACAAATCGATACTGTAGATGTAGAATAGAAAAATAGAATATCAATTGAAAATATGTCATTAATTATGCTTGCCAATTTTAAAACTTCTAAATGATTATCCACAAAATTAACAATCAATTTTCTTTCTAATTTTCGTAGCTCATCAATAATATCATTGTCATGATTATTATTATTGTTATTGTATATTTGTTCGATAATTTTCATGGATTTTTTGAATCTGTATTTTAGTAATGTAACTTGTGATTGAATAATCAATGTATTTGACGAAAAAAACGATACAAATTGTACCACAATAAGAGTAGCAATGAAACACGCACTTATAAAAAAAAAATATGTTGTCCAAAAATAATATGGATTCAATGAATTATATGGTACCCATATGTAATATGGATAAACAGGAACATGAGCTTCACTTATTTTATTGATGAAAAAGCAAGTTGTACCACTCATTAATGAAATGACATATACCAATATTTGTTTCCTGAAAATTATGATTAAAATATTGTTTAAATTAATCGATTAAAGATGATTCGATTGTGTTTATACCTGTTTATTTTTTCGTATTGAGATATAATAATTTGTTCATCACCATTCTCTGGTGAATATGGTGGTTTTTTTAAAACTTCAGTAAGTTCAAATATTTTTTTTTTCTGTCTCTTCAAATTTATAATTTCTAAAGTGACAAGAAGCATTGTTACTGTTAAGAATATATTAGTTGATAAAATAAATATATCCCAGTCATTTATAAATAGAAATGATATCATTGATACACCAGATAAACCAAATGAAATCGCAAATATTATTGAATAAATATTGAATAAAACTGATTTCCAAATACTATTAAATTCTGGTTGCCAGATAGTTGTTAGTCTAAATACTAAAAAGTGTAAGTCTAAAAATGACATTTTAAATTTTACACAACGTTTTTATTGATATTTGTTTTTTCAATTGAAGAAAATTTGAATTTTTTTAATAGATAGAATTCAGCTTTTTCGACAGGCCTTTTATACATTTTTTTCATTTGAACAATGAATTTATAATTTGTTTATTGTCAAGAAAATATGTTTATTTTTTTTGTTTACGATAGTATGTCCTTAATTTTTAATTTTTTTTCCATTTTAAATTTAATAATTATACCATTTACAGGCCTCATTTCTCATTATGTCAATAATAACTATTTAAAATTATATATTGTTTCTTTGATCGGTCAAAAGTGAGTGTTATTTCTTGAAAATTTCATACACTAAAATATATAATACGTGCTAGCAAACATTATAATTGAAATATTCTAAAATTAATTTCTTTATAATAAATTATACGTTCGTGAACTATTTATTTTGAATAAACATCCGGTCCAGTATGTCTTAGTATCTATTTGATAATTTATGCTTGTTCAAATGATCACAAAATAAATTTTTTAATAAAAAATAAAATTGTTCAGTGAATCAACAAAATAAAGAGAACAAACTTATTGGAATTTTTCCATGAATTATATATGAATTATATATGAATTATATTTTCAATAAAAAGTACATGATATTCTGATTCGTTATGATATCTCCGTATAAAAGTTACACCAATTAATTTCAATTTTCATTAACTTTAATAACAACTCCAAGTAACAAATCAAACTCAGTCAGTCACATCAAAGCCTCTACTTGTTTGATAAATTAATTTTTTTTCATTAATAATAACTTCTTCCTTTGCAATTATTATATTAAAAAAAAATCTAATAATTATTAATTATAAATCAGTTTTTAAAACGTATTTATTTGTTATGATTTATCATTTCGTGAAACTCGTAAGAATGTTTTATTTTTTAAATCGAAAATATATTTTCTTCATTTCTCATTTTGTTTATGGATGATTTGCTATTTTCATTGATTACTTTCTCTCATTAAATTGTACAATGAATACACAACCTGTGCAATCTGTAATACTAAAATTTCTTAACCAAAAGTAATTATAAAATTTTTAATTAATTTATTTTTCATTGACTTACATTTTTCAATGATTCTCGAGATGGTTGAATAATTTTCCCAGTCGTGAAATTAAATGGCTTTTGTATTTTTATCATCACAATCATCAAACTCTTTTTCGTCTTTTCACTCAGAATTATTATCCAGTTTGATGAAGATATTTCATTATGTAATTTTTCAAACTAAAAAAATATATCATTATTAATCAAATTAAAAAAGAATTTTATTTTTTCAAGTTAAGATTAATAATAAAAAAATATAAATACTGCAGTTGATATGCCAGTCGATGAATAACATATAATTGTAATTGCACAAATTGTTGCTGCACCAAGAAAAACAGTTGCAAAAAATTGTTGAGACAATAATGGTACAGTTGATGCAACATATGCATTTGTACAAATCAATACCGTACATGTAGAATAAAAAAATAGAATATCAATTGAAAAAATATCATTAATTATCCTTGCTAATTTCAAAACTTCCAGATGATTATTTACAAAATCAACAATTAATTTTTTTTCAAGTACTTTTAACTCATTCATTTCATCTCGATAAATCTGGTCACTATTATTGTATTTCTTTTCAATAATTTCCATGGATTTTTTGTATCTATATCTCAGTATTGCAACTTGTGATTGAATGATCAATGTAGCTGAAGAAAAAAACGATATAAATTGCAAAATAATAAGAGCACTGATAATCCCCGAACTTGTGTAAAAAAATAAAGTTGTCCAGTAATAATTTGTATTTGATAAATCGTACGGAACCCATATGTAATATGGAAAAACAGGAACATTAGCTTTAGCTATTCTAGCAATATACAAGCCAGTTGTACCAATCATCAATGGAACCACAAATAAAAATATTTCCTTCCTAAAATTTTTGATTGAAATATTGTTTGTTGTAATTCAATGTGTTTAGAGATATTTATTAATTCATACCTGTTTTTTTTTTCGTATCTAGATATAATTTTTTGTTCTTCAATATTCTCTGGTGCAAATGGTATTATTTTTAAAATTTCAGTAACTTCATATATTTTATTTCTTTGTCTTTTCAGGTTAATAATTTGTAGAGTTATAACGAATTTTATTACAATTAAGTATATGTTTTTTGAAAAAATGTAAATATCCCAATCGTTTATCAATAAAAATAATACGAGTGCTATAATAAACAAACCAAATGGTACTACAAATATTATTGTATGGATATGAAAAATAAAATTTTTCCAGATACAATTGAATGGCGGTTTCCAAACACCCGTTATCTCGAAGATTAAAAAATGTAGGTCAAAAAATGACATTGTTTTTTTTTTTTTTTTTTTTCGTCCGATAAATCCAAAGCAAATAAATTTAATTTAGATTTATTCAACAGAAATAAATAAAAATCGACACTTCAAAATTTTTACAAAATCGATTCTTTATATCAAATTATTCAATTCTTTAAAATGATTGTCTTCCCTTGCAGTTTAAACACTGTTGTGACACAAACAAAAACTAGAAAACATTTTATATTGACTACGACGACTATCATGTATTACTGACATTTAAAATTTCTAATGAACATTAAATAATTCGTTAGGATAATTAAAAAATTTTTTTGTGTTATTTAATAATAAATTTAATAATTACCTAATGTTTTGTATTTAAAGATTAAATAATTACTGTTTATGAGAATTTAATTGCAGTGTAGAATATAAAAATATTATATATTCCATTTTCAGTTACTTTTATTTTTTTATAATGATTTAGCTTGGTTCATTAATAGTCAATTATTCTAAATACAATTTTTTTGGTTTCTTGATTTCGAACATACAAATTATTATTGTCTATTATATAAGTAACTAAAAGTAGACGATGAACCCTGAATACTACAATCTATTAAAAGCCCTTCAGAATAATCAACATATCTTTAATTTAATTACCAATTTAATTATAGATATTCTTATTTTGGTGTTTTCAAATATAACGCGATTGTTTTACTATGCTTGAAGCATACATAAATTATTACTTCATATACATATTGATTTTTTATTTTTGTGTAGATTGACTAGTTTCTCTCATTAAATTGTACAATGAATAGACGACCTGTGCAATCTGTGAAACCAAAATTTCTCAATCATAAAGTATTAAAAAAATTAGAATAAATTCATTTTCAATCGACTTACATTTTATGGTTATTAATAAATTTTTTTTTACAATTTATTAATAATTGACTTACATCTTTTAATGACTCCCGAGATGGTTGAATAATCACACCGATTGTAAAAATAAATGGCGTGCGTGTTCGCATCAGTACAATCATTAAACTCTTTTTCGTTTTTTCACTTAAAATTGTCCAGTTAGCTATCGATATTTCTTCATGTAACTTTTCAAACTAAAAAAATATTTTCATTACAAAATAGATAAAAAATATCATGAATGTGAAAATATATAGATACCGCAGTTAATATGCCATTCGATGAATAACATGTTCTTATAATTCCACATATAACTGCTACACAAAGAAAAACTGTTGAAAAAAATTCACGGGAAAATAATGGTACAGTTGATGCAACATATGCAGTTGTACAAATCAATACCGTGCATGTAGAATAAAACAGAAAAATATCAATTGAAAATATATCATTAATTATCCTTGCTAATTTTAAAACTTCCAGATGATTATTCACAAAATCAACAATTAATTTCTTTTCAAGTACTTTTAACTCATTCATTTTATTTCTATTGATCTTGTCGCAGTTATTGTATTTTTTTTCAATAATTTCCATAGATTTTTTGTATCTATATTTAAGTATCGCAACTTGTGATTGGATAATTAATGTAGCTGAAGAAAAAAACGATACAAATTGCACAGTAATGAAAATACCAATAAACCAAGAACTTGTATGAAAAAATAATGTTGTCCAATAATAATTAGGATTTGATAAATCGTATGGTACCCATATGTGATATGGAAAAACAGGAACATGAGCTTTAATTATTTTCCCGATAAAAAAGCAAGTTGATCCACTCATCAAAAAAATTCCATACACGGTAATTTGTTTGCTGAAAATGATATTTAAATTATTCAATTAAAAAAAATTCGATTATGTTTATATATACCTGTTTATTTTCTCGTATTTGGATATAATAAATTGTTCATCAATATTCTCTGGTGAAAATGGTGGTTTTTTTAAAACTTCAGTAAGTTCAAATATCTTTTTTTTCTGTCTCTTTAAATTAATAATTTCTAAAGTAACAATAATAAATGTTACTATTGCGAATATATTGATTGATAAAACAAATATATCCCAATCATTTATAAATAGAAATAATATAAGTGATACACCGGATAAACCAAATGAAATTGCAAATGTTATTGAATAAATATTGTATAATACTGATTTCCAAATACTGTTAAATTCTGGTTGCCAGATAGTCGTCAGTTTAAACACTAAAAAGTGTATGTCAAAAAATGACATTTTTTTTTTATTTTTGTATGACAAATATAATGCAAATAACTTCAATTTAAATTTAAATCTTTTTAACAGAAATAAATAAAATTTGATACTTGAAAATTTTTACAAAAGTGATTCTTCATATTGAATTATTAAAGTCTTAAAAATGATTGTCTTTCCTTGCAGTTTAAACACTGATGTGCCACAAAAAATTATACCAGAGAAAACTTCGAATGAACTCTGACGATTATCATTCATAATTTACATATAATTTATTTTAACAAATCACAACGAATCTTCAATAATTTAATAGTATAATAAACAAATTTTTCATGTGTTATTTAATAATAAATTTGGTAATATGTCGAAATAAATTTCCCAAAATCAATTCGTCAAAATAAATCTGGACAAAATAAATTACTTAAAAATAAATTGATAATCACTAGCAAAGGAAGGGAAAGTTTTAGGGTCAAAGTGAGGGGTTTGGGAGGGCGGATCCCTACCAGTTTAAGTTAATTTTCTTTCAAGTTAATCATTTGGACAGTAATGACAGATCTGAGTACAATTATATACATAGTATTTAAAGAAATGTAAATACCCCAATTGTTAATTAATAAAAATAATACAAGTGCTATGATGAACAAATCAAATGATGCTACAAATAATATTGTATAAATATTATAAACAATATATATCCAGTTGGAATTAAATTCTGGTCTCCAAACACTTGCTATCTCAAAGATAAAAAAATGTATGTCAAAGAATGACATTGTTTTTTTTGTCCGACAAATACTTAAATTTAATTACCAAAAATCCTAATATAAAAAGGACAAACATCATCGGTCTTTCGGACATTTGATTGGTCATTGTTTTTTTCTCACTTACTCTTATACGAATTTCTTTCTGTTTGCCTTTTCTATTATTTTTTTATTTATTTCGTTAGCAACGAAAAAACAAAAAAAAAGAGCGAGTAAACAAAATTTTTTTTGATATTTTTTATATTTTTTTTTTTTAAATTGACATATTAAGCTAGCACAACTTTTTTAATAATCATCGGATCTGAATGCACTTGGGCTCAAAATTTTGTGCGAATTATGTGTTTTTTATGTGTGGAAAAATAAATGTGAAAAAAAATTTTTTTTTATTTTTTACATTTTTTTTAAAAATTCACATATTAAGCTAGCACAACTTTCTCAATAATCATCGGATCTCGATGCAATTGGGCTTAAAATTTTGTGCGAATTATGTGTTTTTTATGTGTGAAGAAATAAATTTAAAAGAAAATTTTTAAAATATTTTTTATATTTTTTTTTTTAAAATTGACATATTAAGCTAGCACAACTTTTTTAATAATCATCGGATCTCGACGCAATTGGGCTTAAAATTTTGTCCGAATTATGTGTTTTTTATGTGTGAAGAAATAAATTTGAAAGAAAATTTTTTTTTTATTTTTTACATTTTTTTTTTAAATTCACATATTAAGCTAGCACAACTTTTTTAATAATTATTAGATCTCGATGCGATTGGGCTCAAAATTTTGTGCGAATTATGTGTTTTTTATGTGTGAAGAAATAATTCAAAAACAAAATTTTTTTAAATATTTTTTATATTTTTTTTAAAACTGACATATTAAGGTAGCACAACTTTTTCGGTAAACATTCAATCTTGATGTTATTAGACTAAGAATTACGCGTGAATTATGTGTGATTTATGTGTAAATAAATAAATTAAAAAAATTTTTCGTCAATTTATTCATTCTTTTTTTTTTTATATGATAATACTTGTGTTTATAAAATCAATGAACAATGAACTTTTTAGAAGGTATAGATACACGCGCGCGTAGCGCGCCAATGTGCTCGTAATTAAAATTTGACACTTGAAGTCTTGAAAATAATTATATCTTTCCTTACAATTTAAACACTGTTCTGACGCACAAAAAAAGTAGAAAAAATTTTATATTGATTATGACGATAATCATTTATTATTCACATATAATTTACATTTAAAAATTCCAAGGAACCTTGAATAATTTAATAGGATAATAAACAAATTTTTAAATATGTTATTAAATACTAAATTTAATAATTACGGAATGTTTTGAGTTTGAAAATTCAATAACTACTATTTCCGGGAATAACTTCTAAAAATTGTATTAACTACAAAATTCTACTATTTGACAACATAATAAACTATATATGTTCCACAAACATATTTTATTTTTCATTGCAGCGTATGACGATAAACTTTTTTATTATTAATTTTTAATTTTAATTTATTTATTAATAATGAATGAACCCTTGTATTTATCATTTTATTGCTTAGGTTCAAATATTTCTAACTTTTAACTTCGTTAATCAGTTGTTTTCCTCATTAAACTGTACAGTGAGTAAGCGACTTGTGCAATCTGCAAAAGTGATAATTATAATTATAATAAATTTTCAATAAAAATATATTAATATAGAATTATAATTATCGACTTACGTTTTTAATGATTCCCTGTCTGGTTGAATTATTTTACATTGTAAAAGTGGCTTCTGTGTTTTCATCATCACAATCATCAGATCTTTTTTGACATGCTAAAATTGTCCAGTTGGCAGACGTTATTTCATTATTCAATTCTTCAAACTGAAAGTAAATGCGTTAAATTAATAAAATGATAAATATTTTAATAATGAATCACAATATGAATGTCAGAAAAAGTAATACCGCAATTGATATAGCATTCGATGCAAAACTCATCATTGTAATTTGACACAAGACGATGCCACTGAGTAATGTAGTCACAAAAAACTGATTAGAAAATAATGGTACAGTTGATAATACATATGCAGTTGTACAAATCGATATTGTAGATGTAGAATAGAAATAAAAAAAATCAATTGAAAATATATCATTAATTATGCCCGCCAATTTTAAAATTTCCAAATGATTATCCACAAAATCAAGAATTAATTTTTTTTCAAGTTTCTTCAGCTCGTCGATAATATCATCGTCATGATTATTATTATTTTTATTATATATTTGTTCGATAATTTCCATAGATTTTTTAAATCTGTATTTTAAAATTGCAACTTGTGATTGAATAATTAACGTAGTTGACGAAAAAAACAATACAAATTGTATTGCAATAAGAGAAGCAATGATACACGGACTTGTAAAAAAAAAATATGTTGTCCAGTAATAATATGGATTTGATGAATCATATGGGACCCATATATAATGTGGAAAAACAGGAACATCAGCTTCAATTATTTTTCCAATAAAATAGCAAGTTGAACCACTCATTAAAGAAATAACGTATACAAATATCTGTTTTCTGAAATTGATAATTGAAAATTGTTACTTGAATTATTTATTTAAAAATAATTCGATTTCGTTTGTATACCTGTTTATTTTCTCGTATTTAGATATAATAACTTGTTCATCAATATTTTCTGGTGAATATGGTGGTGTTTTTAAAACTTCAGTAAGTTCAAATATTTTTTCTTTCTGTCTCTTCAAATTAATAATTTCTAAAGTAACAAGATTCATGTTTAATATGATGAATATGTTGGTTGATAAAATAAATATATCCCAATCATTCATAAATAGAAATAATATAAGTGATACACCGGATAAACCAAATGAAATTGCAAATGTTATTGAATAAATATTGTATAAAACTGATTTCCAAGTGCTATCAAATTGTGGTTGCCAGATAGTCGTCAGTTTAAACACTAAAAAGTGTAAGTCAAAGAATGACATTTTTTTTTAATTTTTGTTTCACAAATATAAGCAAATACTTCAATTTAAATTTAAATTTATTTAAAAGAAATAAATAAAATTTGAAACTTGAAAATTTTTACAAAAGTGATTCTTCATATTGAATTATTCAAGTCTTGAAAATGATTGTATTTCCTTACAGTTTGAACACTGTTGTGACACAAAGAAAAACTTGAAAACATTTTATATTGACTATGACGATAATCATTTATTATTTACATATAATTTACATTCAAAAATTCTAATGAACCTTGAATAATTTGATAGGATAATTAACAAATTTTTTACATGTTATTAAATACTAAATTTAATAATTACGGAATGTTTTGTATTTAAAGATTCAATAATTACTATTTCCGGTAATAACTTTCATTTTTAATTGCAGCGTATAATAAAAAAATATTATATAATATTCGTTTTTAGTCATTTTTATTTGTTTATCATTGTGTAGCTTATTTAATAGTCAATTTTAAAGACAACGTTTTTAGTTTCTTTTTTTTTTTTGGACATAGAAATTAGTATTGTACTAAATTTTCATAAATTTCATGATTTTTAATTCATTATAGATACAATTTGATGATTAATTAAACAATGAATTTGGAAGTCAACTATAATTTCAGTGAAAATTTGTTACTCAAGTGATCACAAAATGAATCAAATATTAAGCAAAAAAGTTTAGCTTACTCGCACTATTTTTAACGGTTAGCTCGTTGGATTGAAATTATTAAATTTCATAACATCATTTCGTAAAACTTTTCAGAATTATGTTTTATTTTTTAAGCTAAAAAAATATTTTCTTCATTTCTCGTTTTCATTGGTTGCTTTCTCTCATTAAATTGTACAATGAATACACGACCTGTGCAATCTGTAAAACAAAAATTTCTCAATCAGAAATTATTATAAAAATTTTCGATGAATTTATTTTCCATTGACTTACATTTTTCAATGATTCTCGAGATGGTTGAATAATTTTCCCAGTTGTGAAATTGAATGGCTTCCGTGTTTTTATCATCACAATCATCAAACTCTTTTTCGTTTTTTCACTCAAAATTATCCAGTTAGCTGACGATATTTCATTATGTAATTTTTCAAACTGAAAGAATATTTTTCTTTCAATTACTTTAATAGATTATTATTTTCCCAAGTTGAGATTAATGATAGAAAAATATAATTACTGCAGTTGATATGCCAGTCGATGAATAACATATGATTGTAATTGCACAAATCGTTGCTGCACTAAGAAAAACATTTGACAAAAATTCATGAGACAGTAATGGTACCGTTGACGAGACATATGCATTTGTACAAATCACTACAGTACATGTAGAATAAAACATAAAAATATCAATTGAAAAAATATCATTAATCATATTTGCCAATTTTAATACTTTCAAATGATTTTCTACAAAATGAACAATTAATTTTTTTTCAAGTATTTTTAACTCATTCATTCTATCTCGATTGATCCTGTCACTATTGTATTTTTTTTCGATAATTTCCATAGATTTTTTGTATCTACATACAAGTATTGCAACTTGTGATTGAATGATCAATGCAGCTGAAGCAAAAAACGATATAAATTGCAAAATAATAAGAGCGCTTATAAGCCCCGAGCTTGTGAAAAAAAATATACTTGTCCAGTAATAATATGTATTTGATAAATCGTATGGAACCCATATGTAATATGGAAAAACAGGAACATTAGCTTTAGCTATCCTCACAATATACAAGCCAGTTGTACCAATCATCAATGGAACCACAAATAAAAATATTTCCTTCCTGAAATTAATGATTGAAATATTGTTTGTTGTAATTCAATGTGTTTAAAGATATTTATCAATTCATACCTGTTTTTTTTTTCGTATCTAGAAATAATTTCTTGTTCGTCAATATTCTCTGGTGCATATGGTGTCGATTTTAAAACTTCTATAACTTCATATATTTTTTTTTTTTGTCTTTTCAAATTAATAATTTGCAGAGCCATAACGAATTTTATCACAATTAAATATATATTTTTTGATATAATATAAATATCCCAATCGTTAATTAATAAAAATAATACGAGTGCTATAATGAAAAAACCAAATGGTACTACAAATATTATTGTATGAATATTGTAAATCAATTTTTTCCAGATACAATTGAATTGCGGTTTCCAAACACTTGTTATCTCGAAGATTAAAAAATGTAGGTCAAAAAATGACATTGTTTTTTTTTTTTTTGTCCGGCAAATATAATGCGAATTAATTCAATTTAAATTTAGATTTATTCAACAGAAATAAATAAAATTTGACACTTAAAAATTTTTACGAAATGGATCTTTCTATTAAATTATTTAATTTTTTAAAATGATTGTCTTCCCTTGCAGTTTAAACACTGTTGTGACACAAACAAAAACTAGAAAACATTTTATATTGACTACTACGACTATCGTGTATTATTGACATATAATTTACTAATTTCTAATGAACCTTAAATAATTCGATAGGATAATTAAAAAAATTTTTATGTGTTATTTAATAATAAATTTAATAATTACCTAATGTTTTGTATTTAAAGATTAAATAATTACTGTTTATGAGAATTTAATTGCAGTGTATAATATAAAAATATTATATATTCCATTTTCAGTTACTTTTATTTTTTTATAATGATTTAGCTTGGTTCATTAATAGTCAATTATTCTAAATACAATGTTTTTGGTTTCTTGATTTCGAACATACAAATTATTATTGTCTAAAAGTTTTATAACTTCATGATTTTTAAATAATTAAAAGCTAAATAATTAAATAATTAATTAAATAATTAACAAATTTTTTATGTTTTATTTGATAATTAATTCAATTATAGATATTTTTATTTTAGTGTTTTTAGATATAACACATGTTTGACACACATACACAACTTATTACTTGATATACATATATTGATCATTTAGCTTTTCGTAGATTGACTAGTTTCTCTTATCAAACTGTATAAAGAATAAACCACCTGCGCAATCTGTAAAATAAAATTTCAATTATAAAAATTATATTTATGCATTTATATTTTATTTATTTACATTTTTCAATGATTCTCGAGATGGTTTTATAATTTTCCCGGTTGTAAAATCAACTGACTTTTGAGTTTTTATCATCACAATCATCAAACTTTTTTTCGTTTTTTCACTCAAAATTATCCAGTTTGACGAAGATATTTCAGCATGTAATTTTTCAAACTGTAAGAATATTTTATTTTCAATTAAATCAATATAGAATTTTATTTTTTCAAGCTAAAATTAATAATAAAAAAATTAAATAACTGCTATTGATATTCCAGTCGTTGCAAAACATGTCCTTATAGTTCCACATATTACTGCTCCACAAAGAAATGCAGTTGCGAAAAATTCATGAGACAATAATGGTACCGTCGACGAGACATATGCATTAGTGCAAATTAATATCGTAGTTGTACAATAAAATATCAAAATATCAATTGAAAAAATATCATTGATCATCTCTGCTAATTTTAAAACTTCCAAATGATTATTCACAAAATCAATAATCAATTTTTTTTCAAGTTTTTTTAGCTCGTCAATAATATCTTCATCATTATTACTATTGTCGTATGTTTGTTCGATAATTTTCATGGATTTTTTAAATCGGTATTCTAGTATTGCTATTTGTGATTGAATCATCAATGCAGCAGAAGCAAAAAACGCTATAAATTGGATGGTTATAAGACCCCCAATGAAAGCTGAACAGGTATAAAAAAAAAATGTTATCCAGTAATAATATGTATTTGATAAATCGTACGGAACCCAAATGTAATATGGAAGACCAGGAACATTAGCTTCAGCTATTTTACCAATAAAAAAGCTGATTGTACCACTCATCAATGGAATCACAAATAAAAAAATTTGTTTCCTAAAATTCATAATTAAAATATTATTTGATTTGATTAAAAATGATTTCGATATTTTTAGAAATATTTATAAATTAATACCTGTTTATTTTTTTGTATGTAGATATAATTTGTTGTTCGTCAATAACCTCTGGTAAAAATGGTGTCCTTTTTAAAATTTCAGTAATTTCAAATATTTTATTTTTATGTCATTTTAAATTTATAATTTGTAGAGTAATCATAAATTTCAATACAATTAAATATATGTTATTCAACAAAATATAAATGTCCCAGTCATTTATCAATAGATGTAATACGAGCACTATATTTGATAAACCAAATGAAATTTCAAATATTATTTCATAAAGATTGTAAAGAACGAATTTCCAGGTACAATTAAATTGAGGTCTCCAAATACTTGTTATTTGAAAAATATAAAAATGTAGGTCAAAAAATGACATGGTTGTGTTTGATCAGTAAATATAATGCAAATAAATTGAAATAAATTTTTTTTTTTTTTTTTTTTGTTATTTATATCAAACAGGAGTAATTATTTACCAGTTGAGTTTAACTAAAGTAAGGAAGAAGACTAGAAAAAAAATATTCACATTGACTGATAATTAGTAATTTTAGTATTCATAATTGATATCTTTTGAAATTATAAATTCTAATAAACCTTGAATATAATAATTCATTAGAATAATTGTCGTATATTTTTAGTATATTATTTAATAATTACAGAATCTGTTTAAAAATTCTTTAATTACTATTTTCCGAGAATATAATTTATACCAAATGAATTTATTTTATCAATAATTTTTTTTTTATATGATAAAAATTGTATATAATTATAATTTAATACCCAAATCGAATGCACGGATTTTTCTACAATTGCGAAAGGAATCCGTTACCCCGAAAATTTCTGTTTTTGTCCTGGAACTTTTCCTTCTAGCTAGTTATTATTAACAATATTAATCAACAAAATAAACAAACGTACTGATTACGACGTAACAATTTTCTTTTTTTTTTTTTGAATTTATTTTGTCGTGATTTATATTCTTAAAATATTTAAGTCGCGATTTATTTTGACTGAATTATCTTGTCGAGTTTATTTTTTTATGTAATCGTTATTTCTCGTGGTGTTCAATAATAAATTAAATAATTACATATTTATTTTAAAATAATTATCTATAATTATAATGAGGTCAACCTTATTTTGGTGTTTTTAAATATATAACGTTTTACTATGTTTGACGCATACATGAATTTTTATATATTGATTTTTTATTTTTGTGTAGATTGACTAGTTTCTCTCATTATATTGTACAATGAATACACGACTTGTGCAATCTGTAAAACCAAAATTTCTTAATCAAAAGTTATTATAAAAATTTTTAATGAATTTATTTTCTATTGACTTACATTTTTCAATGACTCCCGAGATGGTTTTATAATTTTTCCAGTTGTAAAATCAACTGACTTTTGAGTTTTTATCATCACAATCATTAAACTTTTTTTCGTTTTTTCACTCAAAATTATCCAGTTTGATGAAGATATTTCATTATGTAATTTTTCAAACTAAAAGAATATATCATTATTAATCAAATCAAAAAAGAATTTAATTTATCCGAGCTAATATTAATAATAGGAAAATATAAATACTGCAGTTGTTATGCCAGTCGATGAATAACATGTGATTGTGATTGCACAAATCGTTGCTACACAAAGAAAAACAGTTGCAAAAAATTGATGAGACAATAATGGTACAGTTGATGTAACATATGCACTTGTACAAATCAACACTGTACATGTAAAGTAAAACATAAAAATATCGATTGAAAAAATATCATTAATCATCCTTGCCAATTTCAAAACTTTCAAATGATTATCCACAAATACAACAATTAATTTCTTTTCTAATTTTCTCAATTCATTCACTTTTGTTTTATCATTGTTATTGTATTTTTGTTCGATAAGTATCATGGACTTTTTGAATCGACATATGAGTAAGTCAATTTGTGATTGAATGATCAATGCAGCTGAAGCAAAAAACGATGTAAATTGCAAAATAATTAGACTACTGATAAGCCCCGAACTTGTGTAGAAAAATAAAGTTGTCCAGTAATAATATGTATTTGATAAATTGTACGGAACCCATATGTAATATGGAAAAACAGGAACATTAGCTTTAGCTATTCTAGCAATAAAAAAGCAAGTTGTACTAATCATCAATGGAACCACAAATAAAAATATTTCCTTCCTAAAATTTTTGATTGAAATATTGTTTGTTGTAATTCAATGTGTTTAGAGATATTTATTAATTCATACCTGTTTTTATTTTCGTATCTAGAAATAATTTCTTGTTCGTCAATATTCTCTGGTGCATATGGTATTATTTTTAAAATTTCAGTAATTTCATATATTTTATTTTTTTGTCTTTTCAAGTTAAGCATTTCGACAGTAATAACAGATCTCAGTACAATTATATACATAGTATTTGAAAATATATAAATGTCCCAATCATTAATCAATAAAAATAATACGAGTGCTATAATGGACAAACCAAATGATACTACATATAATATTGTATAAATATTGTAAACAATGTATTTCCAATTTGAATTGAATTCTGGTCTCCAAACACTTGTTATTTCAAAAATTAAAAAATGTATGTCAAAGAATGACATCGTTTTTTTTTTTTTTTGTCCGTCAATTTAATTTAAATTTAAATTTATTTAACAGAAATAACTACATTTAGACATTTTAAAATTTTGACTAAATTCATTCTTTATATATCAATTTATTCAAGTCTTGAAAATGATTGTATTTCTTACAGTTCAAACACCGTTGTAACACAAAAAAAAAATTAGAGAAAATTTTATTTTGACTCTGACGATTATCATTTAATATTCACATATAATTTTCATTTCAAAATTGAACCTTGAATAATTTGATAGGTTCATTAACAAATTTTTAATAAGTTAATAAATACTAAATTTAATAATTACGAAATATTTCGTATTTAAAGTTTTAATAATTACTATTTCCGGAAATAATTTTTATTTTTAATTGAAGTGTAAAATAAAAAAATATTATATATCTCTAGCGATTTCGCTGGTTTTATTAATAGTCAATTTTAAATACAACTTTTCGTTTTTAAATAGTAAACATTATCATACTCGTGCAATAATTGAAAAAAAATTTAATTACATGTACATGCGTGTTCAATAACTTCTCAATAAGTTGAACAATGAATAAGTGAACTGAGCAATCTATAAAAAATGAATTATTTGTAAATCATCATATTAAATAAATTTCGAACTATTTTTTTTTTTTTTTTATTTAAACTTACATGCTTCAATGATTCTCTCGAAGGATAAATAATTTTACCTATTGTAATTTTAAATGGTTTGAGTGTTTTCATCATCACAATAAGTAGGCTCTTTTTTGTCTCTTGATTTAAAATTATCGAATTTGCTGATGTAATTTCATGATACAATTGTTCAAACTGAAAGAAAAACTATTCTAAAATGACGATAATAATTTAATTTTTGTATTTATAAATAATTAAGTGGTTATACTGCAATTGATACGGCATTTGATGAATAACTTGTCAATGCTATTTCCCATATCGATCCAACACAAAGAATTGCAGTTGGCAAAAAATCATCAGAGTATAATGATATAGATGATAATATATATGCAGTGGTACAAATCATTACTGTCGACAGAAAATAGATCACAAAAATATCAATTGAAAAAATCTCATTAATTGTGCGTGCCAATTTAAGAACTTCAAGATGATTATTAACAAAATCAACGATTAATTTTTTCTCAAGTTTTTTAATCTCATCATTATTATTTTGGTCATTATTATCGGCATTACTTATTTTTTCTTTAATAATTTTCATAGATTTTTTGAATCTGTATATGAGTATTGCAACTTGCGATTGAATAATGATCGTTGTCGTCGAAAAAAAAGCTCCAAATTGCACAATAATAAGAACACTAATGAGACATGAAATTGTTATGAAAAATAATGTTGTCCAGTAATAATATGGATTTGACAAATCATAAGGCAGCCATATGTAATGTGGAAAGACAGGAACACTTGCGCCAATTACTTTGTCAATATGAAAGGAAATTGCACCACACATCAATGGAGTAATATTCAAAAATATTTGTTTTCTGAAATTTATGAATAAAAATGTTATTAATCAATTATCTCAAAAACTGTTCATTAATTTACCTGTTTATCTTCTCGTATTTTGATATAATATTTTTTTCGTCAATATTCTCTGGCACATGTGGTTTTAGCTTTATAATTTCAGCAATTTCAAGTATTTTTTTCTTTTGTCTCTTTGTATTAATAAATTGTGAAGTGATAATAAATATCAGTACTAACATGTATATATTATTTGACAGGATACGAACATCCCAATTGTTCATAAATAAAAATAATATAAGTGATATAAAGGAGAAACCATGTAAAATTAAATATATTATTGAATAAATATTGTATAGAAGAGATTTCCAGATAGAATCAAATTCTGGTTTCCACACCGTCGTTAATTCAAATATTAAAAAGTGTATATCGAAAAATGACATTGTGATACACTTTTTTTTTTTTTTTTCAACTCTATTTATTTCTTTTAATAACTAAATTATTTTCCAAGACTTCTTCTATACTTACTCACAAGTCTAATAGTTTCCTTGAGCTTTTATGGACTTTTTTTATTTAAACAATGAATTTATAATTTGTTTATAGCTTATAAAATATTTTTATTCTACTCTGTGTTTACAATAATATATTATTAACAATTTTTTCATAATTTTAAATTGTCTAATTATAGTTTTTATTTTTTTTCTAGACAGTGGACATTCCCTTATACCCGTATGTCAATTATTTTAATATTTAAATTTAAAATTTTTAAATTCATTTTTTTCATCGATTACGTGTTTTCCCTTAAATTATATAAAATTATTGTAATATAATATAATGGCCTCACAGCCAAATAAATAAATATCAAAATTAATAAAAAAATTTTCAGGAAAATATATATTTGCCACATAAATAATTGTATTAATTGTTAATTAATTATTAATTAATTATGAATTATTATTATTATTTTTTTTTTTTAATAAAAGAGTTCATTAATTTTTATTTAGGTAGAAAACAAATTTCGTTTATTCCGTAATAATTTTCATTGAAAGTTGAATAAATTTAATTGTTACTGTACAATAAATTTTATTAAAAAATCAAGAAATTATGTTTAATTTACAAGAATTTTTATTTGAAATTAAATAAATTTTATTGGTACTGGTAACAATTTTTATTTGAAGAAGAACAAATTTTGTTTGTTTTACCAGAATTTTTATTAAAAGTTATATAGATTTTAATACGTGCCCAATAGATTTTGTTGTACAGAACCGTAATTTTTGTGCCCCGGGAACCACAAAAATTGTGGGTCGGTAAAGCAAGTTTTGATAATGCCCACATCATATTTTATTGGACTTACATCTTGGTACTTTTTTTTGTGGTTCTGTTCAACAATTTTTAAGTATTTTTTTAACAATTTTTGTTGGATATTTCTCTCCGTGTAGCTGAAATATTATAGATTTTTATTTAATATTTTATTCGATCTCTATGTTATAAAACAGTTCGATATTGTTAGTCATATCTATATAGTTGATGACTCATTAGTCAACACGAATCTCTTTTAAAAATATTATGACGAATTTTATTTTTTCCTAAAATCTACAATACGTGGAGATACAACTACGTAGGCTTAACGCGTAGAATACACAAAATCATCAACAAAAATTACTCATTTTTTTTTTCTCCATGTGTAATTTACTATTTTTAGAAAATAATAATCAGTATTAGAAAATGCAGACGTCATGGTCAGTCATAATGACGTTTCAAGTCAACCAGGTGATAAATCACGTGTTTATATTTCAACAAATCACATGCGTGTTTTACCTTTTCCTAAATTCTATACGATCCGTCCCAACAATTTCATCAGCTCGATGGTATTATTTCGCTGGCCTTTGCACTTGCAACATCAAATTTATTTTAAAGAATTTTTCAAGTCAAAGACTGTTGAAGTTTCATTGAGAACATTACAATTTTCAAGGTATTTATAAATCAATTTTATATATTAAACTAGAACAATATAAAATATAAATAATATTATCAATAATTTATACTGCATGAAAATATTTAATTGATTACTTTTAAATAATTTTGTTTAAATACAAATTAATTTATATAATTTTTTTTTTGGTTTTTAAAAGTATCCTTTGTGAAAATGTCGAGCTACAAGTTGACCTATTTCAACATGACTGGTCGTGCCGAGCCAATCAGATACATGTTGAGTTATGCAGGAATTGATTTTGAAGACAAAAGAGTAAGCTTTGAAGAATGGTCATCTCTCAAAGCTGGTAAGTAACAAATAATAATTGAATGAAAAGAAAGAAAAAAATTCAATAAAATACCAAGTTTATTAATTAATCAATAATTAATTATTATTAATTTATTAGAAATGCCTTTGGGTCAAATGCCAGTGTTGGAAATCGATGGAAAAATATACAATCAATCGAAATCAATTTATATTTATCTTGGAAAAAAATTGAATATTGCTGGTGATAATTATGAAGAGGATTATGAAATTAATAATGCTGTTGATACCATGGATGACTTGAAACACCGTAAGTTTATTTTTAAATCTGTCGTTAAATTTCATAAAAAGAAATTAAAATAATTATAAAATTGTTTGAAAATATTTATGAATTATCAGTCAAATTATCAGTCAACTAATTTTTATTATTTTTCTTTAATTCAAGCATTGACAACATGGTATTTTGAAAAAGATGCAACAACTAAAGAAACTTTGAAGGAAAAGGCATTTAGTAAAATTGATTTATTACTTGGAAAACTCGAGGAGACTGTCAAGAAAAATAATGGCTACTTTGTTAATGGAAAAGTAAGGAAAAATAAATACATTATATTTAATTAATGCTAAATCTCAATTCTTTAACTGTATTTTTAAATAATTATTTTTTTTAATTTTGTTTCAGCTTACCTGGGCTGATTTGGCATTCACTGCGTACAATGATTTTCTATCAAATATCACTGGAAAAAATATCATCACAAATTATCCAGAGTTACAAAAACTTGTCAAGAAAATTGCAGAAATTCCAAAAATCAAAGCTTATCTTTCAAAACGTCCAGTAACTCAAGTTTAATAAAAATTCATTAAATTATAAAAATTAATAATTCATATAAAGTTTAAAAAAAAAAAAAAACATATTTTCTTTATATCTCTTAATTTTTTCATAAATTTTTCATCTATGTTTGTCAATAAATATTCATTTATAAATTTGTTTTTGAAATGTTAAAATTAATCATCATAATAAATAGAAAAAAAATAAAATTATAATATAAATTTATTATTTGTTTTGATGAGTCATTTAATTTTCCAACGACCGATAGAAGTTGTCATTTTTATAATGAAAAGATAAAAGAAAACAACGAGTTTAAAACTTGCTAATTAATGTAAATAAAATATATTTATTTTAGTGTGCTTACAATAGAAAATAATAATACTTTTACAATAATTTTAAAGCTTTGTAATAATTACAATCTTCAAAGTTCATTTATTTTTTCTCCATTCATAATTTTATTATTTACTTTTGAATATTTTTCTTTTTCAATTTCGTTGATTAGCTACGAGTTCTCATTAAACTGTACAGTGAATAAGCTACCTGTGCTATCTGGGCAAGTAAATAAAAATATTAAGTTTGTCATAAATATTTTATTAAATTGTATTATTTAATTTACTTACATTTTTCAATGATTTTCTATCGGGTTGAACAATTTTAAATGTTGTAAAAGTAAACGGCTTGTGTGTTTTCATCATCACATAGATCAAATCCTTTTTTGTTTTTTCACTTAAAATTGTCCAGTTGGCAGTGGTAATTTCATTATCTAAATTTTCAAACTAAAAAAAATACATTGTGAACAATAAATTTAACAAAGTTATAAATTTTTTATTTATAAATTGTATAGTGTTAATGTTAAATACCGCAATTGATATGCCGCTTGATGCTAAACACATTTTTACAATTGCATATATCGCTGCGCAACAAAAAAATGCAGATGATAAAAATTCCTTTGACAATAATGGTACCTTTGATGAGACATATCCATGTGAACAAATCAATATTGTAGAAGCAGAATAATGAATAAGTATATCAATTGAAAAAATATCATTAATCATTTTTGCCAGCTTCAAAACTTCTAAATGATTTTCCACAAAATTAGAGATTAATTTTCTTTCAAGAATTTTCAACTCATCAATATTATTTTCATCATTAGCTATTTTTTCTTCAATTATTTCTATTGATTTTTTGAATCTGCAAATAAGTACTGCAACTTGTGATTGAACATTCAATGTGGCTGAACAAAAAAACGTTGCAAATTGCACACCAATGAGGGCACCAATTAGGCATGAAGTTGTTATGAAAAATAATGTTGGCCAATAATAATATGGATTTGATAAATCGTAGGGGACCCAGATGTAAAATGGAAAAATAGAAACACTTGCTTCAATTATTTTTCCAATGAAAAAACTAGTGGTACCAGTCATCAAACAAATTATATAGTCAATTATTTGCTTTCTGAAATTTATTAATTAAATATAGTGTTTAATTTATTTAAATATCATCACAATAATTTTTTTATCTCAAAAGATGTTCATAAAATTACCTGTTTATTTTTTCGTGTTTCGATATAATATTTTTCTCGTCAATGTTCTCTGGCACATATGGTTTCAGTTTTATAATTTCAGCAATTTCAAGTATTTTTTTTTTCTGCCTTTTTACATTAATAACTTGTGATATAATAACGAATATCAGTAATATATTAAAAACATTTGTTGACAAAATTTGTATATCCCAATTGATTTTAAATAAAAATAATAAAAGTGATATTAAAAATGAACTATATAAAATTAAAAATAATATTGAATAAATTTTGTAGAGAAAAGATTTCCATGAATAATTAAATTCTGGTTCCCAAACACTTGTTAATTTGAAAATATAAAACTGTGTATCAAAAAAAGACATTTTACATATTTCTAAGAAATATTTTTTCGATTGATAATTTTACTATAGACAGCCTTACTCACAGGCTTAGAATTTTCATCGTGCTTTTTATTAACTTTTTTATTTAAACAATGAATTTATAATTTGTTTATAAAAATGTTTATACTACTGTGTTTACAAAAATTAATTATTCATAATACTAAATTCAATAATTACAACCCCTCGCTGTTTGTTTATTTTTTTATTGTGATCGTGATCATGATCGATTTGATCGTGCATTAATAACTCTACATTTTGTATATTAAAAATTAATTTATAAGTCAATAAATAAATAAATATTGTTTACGTTTAAATATGTTAATTTTATATTTTAGTCGATTAGCTTTGTGTTCTCATTAAATTATATAGTGAATAAGCCACCTGTGCTATCTGCTTTTGAAAAAATATAGATACTGAATTATTTCATTTCGAAATAAATTATAAATAATAAATTTAATAATACTATGTTATTATTGACTCACGTTTTTTAATGATTCTCTATCTGGTCGAACAATTTTACCCGTTGTAAATGTAAATGGTTTTTGTGTTTTTATCATAACAATCAATAAACTTTTTTTCGTTTTTTCGCCTAAAATTGTCCAGTTAGCTGACGTAATTTCATGATGTAGTTTTTCAAACTGAAAGAATATTTTTTATTGATACATCGATCAAGATTTATTGATAAGTTTTAAATTATTTTATGTAAAAAATAAATACCGCAATTGTTATGCCATTTGATCGGGAACATATAATTGTAATAACATATATTACTGAGACACAAAAAGATACAGTAGTCAAAAAATCTTTTGATAATAATGGTAGTGTTGATAAGACATATGAATGTGTACAAATTAATATTGTAGATGCAGAATAAAATATTAAAATGTCGTTTAAAAAAATATCATTAATCATCTCTGCTAATTTTAAAACTTTTAAATGGTTATTCACAAAATCAGAGATCAATTTTCTTTCAAGTATTTTCAGCTCAATATTACTTGGATCTTTATTAATTTTTTCTTCAATGATTTTCATTGATCTATTTAATCGATATATCAGTAAGCCAACTTGTGATCGAATAATAAATGTAGCTGAAGAAAAAAATGATGCAAATTGTATAGCAATGACCGAACCAATAACACACGAGCATGTTGTAAAAAATAATGTTGTCCAGTAATAATATGGATTTGATAAATCATATGGCACCCATATGTAATGTGGAAAAACTGGAAAATCAGCTTTAATTCCTTTTCCAATACAAGAAAAAATTGAACCACTCATCAAGAATATTCCATAGTTACATAGTTTTCTGAAATTTATGATCACAATGTTATTTAATTTATTTAAACAGATATTATCATAATATTTATATCATCGCGTTAATGGAAGAAAGGCGTAAGTGCCATTTTTGGGAATTTTTTTTTAATAACGGAAAAAAGGCGTAAGTGCAAATTTATTAATTTTTGGGTTTTTCATCTAATTTTAAGGCTTAAAAAAAAAAAAGAAAAAAGGGCGTAACAACCTTCGATAAAGGATAAAAGGCGTATGTCCAAGGATTTACGCCTTTTTTCCGTTATCAAAATAATTTTTGATAAAAGATGAATGGCGTATTTTCAATTTATTCAAAGGCAGTGTTCTTAAACTGATCATTTATTTATTGATAATTATGAATAAATAATCAATAATTTAAAAACACTACCTTTGAATAAATTGAAAATAAAATTGGAAATACGCCCTTCATCTTTTATCAAGAAATAACACAACGGAAAAAGACGTAAATTCTTGAACGCATATATCTTCTATCAAAAATAGAATTTGATATTAATGAAAAGGCGTAAATCCTTGGACATACGCCTTTCATCTATAGAAGGTTGTTACGCCCTTTTTCCTTTTTTTTCCAAAACCTTAAAATTAGATGAAAAACCCAAAAATCAATTGCACTTACCTGCTATACCCCAAATTGACGTTTTTGGCACTTACGCCCTTTATCCTTTAATGCGACGATATATATTTATTCAATTTTCACCTGTTGATTGTTTCGCATTTAGATACAATAACTTTTTCGTCATCATTTTCCGGTAAATATGGTCTTTTGTTTATAATTTCGGAAATTTCAATTATTTTATTTTTCTTTCTTTTTACATTAACAATATGAAATAGAATAAAAAATACTATTATGACTGCAAATATATTTCTTGACAAAATAAAAATATCCCAATTATTTATAAATAAAAATAATACGAGTGATATTGCGTATAAACCATATGAAGTCATGAACATTATTGAATATAAAATGTGTAAAACTGATTTCCAGTTGGAATTAAATTCTGGTTTCCAAACACTTGTTAACTTGAAAATTAAAAATTGTACATCGAAAAATGGCTGTGTAACACTTTTTCTATCAACGGTATATTTCAATTAATATTTTTCAAGACAGTTTTTTCAGCTTACAAGTTTAATAGTTTACTCAAGCTTTTTATAAGTATCTTTAATCTTAAGAAAAATTTTTAATTTTTTTATATGGTTTGTAAAATGAAATATGTTTATTCTTTTAACTTACTACGTCTTTAGACTCTATTTATTTCCGGTGTGTGAACATTATCATACTTTTAAGTCAATTATTTTGATATTAGAATCAAAATTTTCCAATTCATTTGTATCATTAGTCAGTTGTTTTGACATTAAATTATTATAGTAAATTAACCACTTGTGTAATTTCTCACATACGAATAAATAATAAAATAAGAATTTTTTTTAAACTTACTGTTTTTTTTTTTTATAATGATTCGATAAGAAGTTAATTTTCATATAACGAAATAAATACCTCAGTTGATACTTTAACATATTTTTTAAATAACAAACTTATTGCTTGATAGTTTACCTTTAAATTAAACTTTGTTATATCTAAAACCTGGATAAGGATAGGAAATTTTTTAAAAAATTAATCAGTCAATATAAGCTTTTTCTCTTTTTTTTTATTTCAAATCAGCCACTTGTGTAATTTATATAAAAAATTATTCTCACAAATAAATGATAAATTGAGAAGTTTTTTTATTAACTTACGTTTTTTTTTATTTATGATGACTCAATTAAAAAGGAAGGGTGTTTCTTAATTTTTTTTATTGTAAACATGTGCATCAACAACTCGATATTTTTCATGTTTCAATTTGTTAATTTTATATTTTAGTTGATTAGCTTTGTGTTCTCATTAAATTATATAGTGAATAAGCTACCTGTGCTATCTGCTTTTAAAAAAATATATATACTGAATTATTTCATTTCGAAATAAATTATAAATAATAAATTTAATAATACTACGTTATTATTGACTCACGTTTTTTAATGATTCTCTATCTGGTCGAACAATTTTACCCGTTGTAAATGTAAATGGTTTTTGTGTTTTTATCATAACAATTATTAAACTCTTTTTCGTTTTTCCCCCTAAAATTGTCCAGTTAGCTGACGTAGTTTCAAGATGTAATTTTTCAAACTAAAAGAATATTTTTTATTATAATACATCAATCAAAGTTAATTATTTATAAATTATAATATTTATAAAAAATAAATACCGCAATCGTTATGGCATTTGATCTAGAACATATTATTGTAATTATATATATTACTGAGACACAAAAAGATACAGCAGTCAAAAAATCTTTTGATAATAATGGTAGTTGTGATAAGACATATGAATATGTACAAATTAATATTGTAGATGCAGAATAAAATATTAAAATGTCGTTTGAAAAAATATCATTAATCATAGCTGCCAATTTCAAAACTTCTAAATGATTATTCACAAAATCAGAGATTAATTTTCTTTCAAGTATTTTCAGCTCAATGTTATTTTGATCATTATTAATTTTTTCTTCAATAATTTTCATTGATTTATTGAATCTATATATTAGTAAGCCAACTTGTGATTGAATAATAAATGTAGCTGAAGAAAAAAATGATGCAAATTGGATAGCAATGACCGAAACAATAATACATGAGCATGTTATGAAAAATAATGTTGTCCAATAATAATATGTATTTGTTGAATCGTAAGGAACCCATATGTAATATGGAAAAACAGGAAAAAAAGCTTCAATTACTTTTCCGATGAAAGAAAAAATTAAACCGCTCATCACGAATAATCCATATTTAAATAGTTTTCTGAAATATATGATCACAATATTATTTAATTGATTTAAACAAATATATTATATCAAAATATTTTTACATATAGGTAAATTATAAATTATCACTTTTATACCTGTTGAGTGTTTCGTATTTAGATACAATAATTTTTTCGTCATTATTTTCCGGTGAATATGGTGTTTTTTTAATAATTTCAGAAATTTCAATGATTTTTTTTTTCTTTCTTTTTACATTGATAATATGAAATAGAATAAAAATTGCTACTAATATTGTAAAAATATTTTTTGACAAAATAAAAATATCCTAATCATTTATAAATAAAAATAATAAGAGTGACATTGCATATAAACTATATGAAGTCATAAAAATTATTGAATATAAAATGTGAAAAACTGATTTCCAGTTCTAATTAATTTCTGGTGTCCAAACACTTGCTAACTTTAAAATGAAAAATTGTATATCAAAAAATGACATTGTGTCACACTGTTTTTTTTTTCTTTCTTAACTTGACGTAGACAACTAGATAATTTCTTTTGCTCACAAGTTTAATAGTTCTCTCAAGCTTGTTATAAATTTCTTTATGTAAAGAATAAATTTATAATTTGTTAATAGTTTGTAAAATATGTTTATTCTACTGTGTTTACAATAATTTATTATTCATAATTTTCTTATAATTCTAAATTGACTAATTATAGTTTTTATTTTCTTTTTAGACAATTCTTTACCCGTATGTCAATAATTATTTTAATATTTGAATTTAAATTTTTAAATTCATTAGTTATATTCCATTGATTATAATTTACAATAATATATTATTCATAATTTTATTAGGTTTTTTCTATTTTTTTTATTAACTTACGTTTTTTTTTTATAATGACTCAGTTAAAAAAGAAGGGTGTCGGTTTATTATTTCATTGTGAACATGTGCATCAACAAGTCTATATTTTTTATGTTTCAATATGTTAATTTTATAAAATTATAAAATATATTTTAGTTGATTAGCTTTGTGTCCTCATTAAATTATATAGTGAATAAGCCACCTGTGCTATCTGCTTTTAGAAAAATATATATATAATTTATAATTTATATACTATGTTATTATTGACTTACGTTTTTTAATGATTCTCTATCTGGTCGAACAATTTTACCCGTTGTAAATGTAAATGGTTTTTGTGTTTTTATCATAACAATCATTAAACTCTTTTTTGTTTTTTCATTTAAAATTGTCCAGTTAGCTGAGGTAATTTTATTATGTAATTTTTCAAACTGTAAGAATATTTTTTATTAATAAATCAAAGTTTTTTATTTATAAATTATAATCCGTAAAAAATAAATACCGCAATAGTTATGCCATTTGATCTAGAACATATAATTGTAATTATGTATATCGCTGCAACACAAAAAGATGCAGCAGTCAAAAAATCTTTTGATAATAATGGTAGTTTTGATGAGACATATGAATAAGTACAAATTAATATTGTAGATACGGAATAGAACATTAAAATGTCGTTTGAAAAAATATCATTGATCATCTCTGCCAATTTTAAAACTTTCAAATGATTATTCACAAAATCAGAGATCAATTTTCTTTCAAGTATTTTCAGCTCAATGTTACTTGGATCTTTATTAATTTTTTCTTCAATAATTTTCATTGATTTATTGAATCTATATATCAGTAAGCCAACTTGTGATCGAATTATGAATGTAGCTGAAGAAAAAAACGATGCAAATTGGATTCCAATGACCGAAACAAATACCAATGACCATTGTATGAGAAATAATGTTGTCCAGTAATAATATTTATTCTTCAAATCATAAGGAGCCCATATGTAATATGGAAAATCAGGAAAATCAGCTCCAATAATTTTTCCAATGCAAGAAATAATTAAACCACTCATCAATATTATTCCATATTTAAATAGTTTTCTGAAATTTTTAATCAAAGCGTTGTTTAATTTATTTGAACAGATATTATCACAATATTCTAATATATTTATTAATTTTCACCTGTTGATTGTTTCGTATTTAGATACAATAACTTTTTCCTCATCATTTTCCGGTAAATATGGTCTTTTTTTAATAATTTCAGAAATTTCAATGATTTTTTCTTTATTTCTTTTTACATTGATAATATGAAATAGAATAAAAATTGCAACTAATATTGAAAATATATTTTTTGACAAAATAAAAATATCCCAATTATTTATAAATAAAAATAATAAGAGTGATATTGCATATAAACTATATGAAGTCATAAATATTATTAAATATATATTGCACAAAATAATTTTCCAGTAAGAATTAAATTCTGGTGTCCAAACACCTGTTATCTTGAAAATTAAAAATTGTGTATTAAAAAATGACATTGTGTAACACTGTTTTTTTTTTCTTTATATGAACTCAACTAATTTCAAATAGGAACTAATATTTTTCAAGCCACTTTCTTCTACTTACTCACCAGTTAAATAGTTCCTTTAAGCTTCACATAAATTTTTTTATTTAAATAATAAATTTTTCATTTGTTCATGGTGGAATATGTTTACAATTATTTATTATTTATAATTTTATTGAAATTTTTAAATTCACTAACTACGACTTTAGACCGTCTTCATTTCCGGTCAGTGAACATTATCATTCTTTCAAGCCATTTATTTTGATATTAGAATTTAAATATTTTAATTTATTTGTTTCATTAGTCAGTTATTTTCTTCATTTAATTATACACTTGTTCAATTTGTATAGGAAATTATTGTACACACAAATAAATAATAAATGTAGAAATTTTCTATTAACTTTTCCTTTTTATAATGACTCAATAAAAAGTTGATTTTTATATGACAAAATAAATACCCCAGTTGATTGTTTTACATATTTTTTGAATAACAAACTTATAGCTTGATAGTTTACCTTCAAAATAAACTTTGTCATATCCAAAACCTGGGTAATATATCCCCTAGTTGAAAAAATATAAATATAAGGATAGGAAAATTAAAAAAAGAATTATAATTAGTCAATATAAGCTTTTTCTCTTTTTTTTTATTTCCAAAGAATATTCAACAGCACAATTTTCGTTCGTCAAGTACGGTACGTGAAAGAAAAAATGTATTTTTTTTTTCGTTTATCCTACACCACAAGTACTATGCCAAAAACAATAGATCCTTATTGAATATTAATTTAAAAAATAAAATAAACAAATAAAAGAAAAAAATAATAATAATTGTTTTGTCAAATTAACGACATCAATTATTTATTATCAATTTCTTTATACAATTATCTTATTTATATTTACTGTTTTTTATGTTTTTTTTTTTATTTTTATTTAACGTTTATATCGCATTATTATTACGTAATGTATTTATAGAAAATTATACTAGCTACATCAATATTTACATACAAAGGCAAATGTGAAATACCTGAAATATATTTATTTTATTTTTTTAAATTAATTATTAATCTTTATTTGCTGTGTTGAAATAAGCAATATATTTTTTTCTATTTTATTGAAAAAGGATTTTTTTTTTACTTGTCAAGGTGTCTTATAAAAATTTCTATTCAATCATTTGCCTTTTATCCAACCCAAAATTTATTGTAAAAATTTTTTTTTTATTTTTATATATCAATCAATTAAATGCACAAGCAGCACGAGACATTGAATGGTTTTTTTCAATTCAAATTTTTACTTAAATTATTGTAAAGAGAAATAATATCTTTATCGCAGAATGAAGTTTTTTTCTTTAAAATAATTACGTACATTTTAATTATCATGGTTGTAAATTATTTTTTTTTATATTGAAATTTAGTGATAGCACCTGAAGAACATCGAAATACTTTTGTGACAAAATGAATTAAATTGATTATTTTAATTTCGTATGAAAAAAAAAAAAAAAAATAAATAAAAAAAACAAAACATTACAATTAAAGTATTAAATAAATAATAAAATATTTAATTAATTATTAATTTTAAAATAAAAAAAAAGCTATTACTATTTATATATCCATTTTAATTGAAATTTTTAAACTCGATAATTCGAAACGAGTTTTTTCTTGTCAATTTTTACATTAAATTTTTTTGTTTTTTATTTCAATTTTTATCTAATTTTATTTCTTGAATATAAAACAAATAATTTTATAATAATAATTATATTTATAATTTATATATTTATTTATTTAAATCTAATATTTTTTATTTTTGCTTTTACAAGCTCACCGAAAAATATTTACGTTTTTCAAATGGAATTTATTGAAACATAATATTTCAATTGTTCATTGGCATTTTTTTTATTTAAATAAAATTTAATTTTTTTTAAATCATCATTATGATAGAATTTATTTTTCTTGTTTTATTTTTTTATCTTGAGCTGGTTCATAAATATAATTTGCCCATAGTCGTGAAATATAAAAAAAAAAAAAAAAAAAAAAGGAACCCCTTCATTCTCTTTAAAAAACTTAAAAAAAAAAAAAAAAAAGAAATAAAAATCTTTTAAAGTTTTTATGATTAAATACAATCATCATATAGTTTTTTTTTTTTTGTTTTTTTTTTTACTTAATTATTAGTCGTTATTTTCGTTGTTGACGATGGTAAATTATTGTGGTATATGAAAAATATTGCCACCAAGATTAACATAAACAAAGCTGTACTTTATAATAACAAATTATTTTGTTAATTTGTTTTTGTTTCTTTTTTTATTTGTTTTTTTCTTTATTAATTAATTTGTTGTTGTTTTTAAATGTAATATCTGTCTCCTGATCATCAATCGTTTTGGAGCATTGCTAAAATCTAACTTCATTCTTTATGTTCAGGATCTGGTTTTGTTTTTGGTTCCATATTTGAACGTGAATGATGTGAGTTTGTTTGATTTCGTGGTACTAAAAGAACATTTCCATCAGCTGACTGTTGAAGACTCCATTCATTTGAGTAATATTGATTACCATCGGGATCCCGAAGTGACTATAATAACAATTAAAAAAATACATATTAAATATTTATATCAACATTTTAAAACAACTTATTAATTATTAAACTCACCTGAAATATATGTCGATAAAGTTGACTAAATTTATCTTTAACTCTTTGTCTTTCAACTAACATATAATCACGTTCACGTATTAATCTTGTTTTACGATCACGCATTTCTTTAACTTGATCAGCAAGTGTTACTATTTGATCAAGTTTACGTTTACGACAATTTTGTGCAGCAACTTTATTTTTTCCACGTCTTCTTATATCACGTATTAAACCAAGTTGTGCCTCACTAAGATCAATTTTACTCATACGTTCATTAAATTCATCCATTGGTAAATTTATTATATCTTGTACAGCAATTGGTATATTTAATGCACGTGCACGTTTTTCATCTCTAGTTAAATGTTCATCAATATCACTTCTTCGTGCTGCAAAAGAAAAAAGAAACAAATTAAATAAATTAAAAATTAAATTCTCTGATAATTTTAGTTTGTTATTTTCTTATTTTTAAAATATATATTACATTTTTTATCACGTGAAAGAGGCCTTTGCATAGCTCCTAAGCTATCAGCAGGTAAATGGTAAGTGTGATTGTGTTGAACATGATCAAGTGGTGTTCGACCAGAAAATTGTGGAGCTAAAAAAATAAAAAATAATTAATATCAATCTATAAATAAATATTTAAATATAATATTAATTAATTTACCTGTTTGATGACGTGAAAAATCAACACTACAACTGTATTTAAGTTCAGCTTGTGGTCCAGCTGCACCTTCAATTGGTCCAGAATATGCATTACCTGGTGCACCAGCACCAACTGTTTGTGTATCATATTCATACTTGACTAGTGTCGTTGGATGTCCACTTGTACCCAACGGTGAACCTATTCAATTAATTAATTAATTATACGATTACAATAATTAAAAATATATAAAAATTATAATTATATTACTAACCAGTTCCTTGTTCTTGAAAATAACGTTTAGCAAACATTTGATGTTTTTTTTGTGCAACTGGTGATATTCTTTCACCCTGACATCTTGGTGTTACTCCATTTCTTCCTGCCATTGTATAATTACAATCATATGGCATTCGATATTTGCTAAAATTATAAAAAATTTAATTACCATTTGATTTATAAATATATTTATTGAACTTTATTTTTATCAAAGATATTTTAGAAAAATAACCAATACAACTCATGAATCAAGCATACATTCAAGATAAAAAAAAAAAAAAATATAAATAAAAAATTAATAATAAAGAAAAAAATGTTTCCTGGTTGGTTAGTCGACTATTGACCTCTAAAATAATTTTTACTAGACTTAATCGTTTATTTCTTTTTTTTCTTTATATACTATTTTTATCATAAATTTGTCAGTATTTTTCCTTATTTTATTTTTTTTAACTTCCTCATTGTTATTATTATTATTGTATTTAAAAAATTTAATGTGTTATAATATTAACCTTGCATAATCCATTGAATAATGTGAATCAGCTTGTGTATGACTTGAATTTGATCCAGTCTCCATCCATTCACCATCAGATAATGATGGTACACGTTCACTTCCCATACTACTAACTGCACTGTCACTTGATGCATCCATTCTTTCATCAGTTACACCTGGTACTGTTGTTAATACAGTTCCATTACCAGCACTATGAACACCAGGTAATGCAGCAGCTCCAGTTGGTCCTGATGCATTATTACTGCTGTTGTCAAGCATTCGCATTGAGTACATGTCTAGAAAAAATAAATAAATAAAAATTAGTTAAATGAAATTAAAGTTTGATAATTATTTTATTATAATTTTTATATAAAGGCTTTTTTTTTTTTACATTAATTTTATTTTTAAGTTTGTTAGAAATTTTAATGCAAATTTTTACGTGTCACTGGCTAGACGAGGAGTCTATTAGTAATAGATTACTCTGGTTTTTTTTTTTTTTTCTTATCTTATTTTATTTTCATATTTTCAAGGTCTATTATGTGCGAACAAAATAGATAGTTTGATGTGATCAAAAGTCCATTATATTAGCTGATAGATAAGGAAAATAAAAAAATGAGAAAAAAAAAAATTTTTTAGATAAGGCATATAGTAATCGAGACGTAGTAAACGTGGAAATAAAAAATGTGAATATATATCCGGAAAGAAAATAAATATCAAGTATGCAAGATTTAATATTATTATTATTGTATTTGATTCACGGAAATACAGAGTGCTTGTTACATTGTAGATAAATGTAATATTTATTAAAAATAAATAAAACAATTGATATTATTTTTTTAAGTCCAGACAAATGTGATATTCAATTACATTTTAATTTATTCCAAAGTGGTATGATTCATTAGTTTTTTATTTTTTAAACCTTTATAATCTGTTTTATAACAAAATAATAATTAATTTCAATATATAATTTGAAAAATATATTTGAAAAAAATAAATCATTTATTTGAATAGTTTCATGTTTTTTTTTTTTAACGAAATAAATATTTATTTGTATGAAAAATAAATTAAATATTTAAAGTAAATAAATGATTATTTGTAATTATTATTACATAAAAAAATTGAAAAAATAAATTTAATATTTATTATTTATTTAATAAAATGTAGTATGAAAATTTTTTGAAATTATTATAGAAAAAAAAAAGTCAAAATTCAAGTATATAAATTTTTGAAATTTATTTTTATAATTTCAAATAAAATTTATTAACCACAAATAAATTAATATTTAAAAAAAAATAATTTTCATATTTTTCATCAAATAAACAATTAACCTTGTAATTTAATTTCAAATAATTTATTTTATTTTTTGTTAATTAAATTTTCATTTATCTCAAATAAATATATTTTTAAAAATCCCCATTTCTTTTTGTTTATAATATTAATAATAATAATAGTGATAAATTAAACAAATTTATTTGCAAAAAAAAAAAAAAAAATATCATAAATAATTAATATTGAAAAAATTATCAAAAGTAAAAAAAAATTCATGAATGACGCAGCGTTATTTTATAGCATGATAATGTGTCTTATCAAATCGATAAATCATAGAGTATTGATACACTTGCAAGCGATAAAAATAATCATCGTCAAATTTCATTAACATATTTATTTTCAATCAATAACAATTTTTAATTTCAATATTAATAAAAAAAAAGCATAGATTTTATAAATTAAATATGTTTTCATAATCAAATCAAATTAACTATTTAGATTTATAAAATTTTTATTATATTTTTCTTTTCAAACAAATTTTATTAATTCCCAGTGCAAAAGTTCAATGATAAATAAATCAGGTCGTATTTAAACTACGTGTGATGACTCGTCAAAATATTTTCAAATAAACAAAAATTAATTATTTTTATTAAAATAATAATTATTAATAAATTTATAAATTATTTTTAGTCATTTAATCTCATTGACATATTTTAAAAAATTTTTCTTTTTAATTGTAAAATTGAATAACATATATGATAATAAATATATTTATTTTTTTCGTTATCAACTTATACATACTTTGAGTAAAAACAATGACTCCCATGTTTGCCATTTAAAGGTCTTTAATTCAAAAAAAAAAAAAATAAATTTACTAATATTTTAAATGTACCAGTTTTCTTTTCAAGCCTCCATATTTTCATATCTAAATCAAATTTAAGCCATTAATAAATTACAAATAATAATGCAATTTTTTTTTTCTTCACAATTTTTCTTCTTGGCATAATTAATTATCTTCTGTAAATAATATAATTATTCACTTATTGATATTTATCATATGACAAATTCAATTTAGTAACCATAGTGTTGAGTATTTGATAAATTTTCATGAATTCATTTAAAGATTAGCCAGAATTTTTATCACTTAACGATTGTCTGTAAATTATTTCACAACTCATTTGATAAATAAAAAAAAATAAAATAACCACTGCAATATTTAATAAACAAACTTTAAAAATATTTAACTATTTTAAAAAAAATATATATCTACATCACGTAGTTAGATTGCGTGTATGTGTGTTTTTTTTTTTTTTAATCTTTTTTGCATATTTGGCATATTTTTGCATTTGTAAAGTCATAAATTAAATAATTTTTTTGATGATAAGATATATAAATTACATTACTGTAAATACAGACAAAACAAATCACACAATTTTTGATAATAAGATAATTATTAAAAATATAATATGAAGCTTTTGATGTTGATTAAAAATAAAATAAATAATAAAATAATTATAATCTCAAAAGAGAGAACGAGGTAGTGTTTAACACGACGGTTACTTGGTTACTGAAATGTATTATTAATATTGTATTACTCAGTATATAGAAGACAAAAATATTTCTTGACATGGCCGCAAAGAGTGGCTTGATCAAGCTTATCAATCACCTCACTAATTTATTTTTAATTACCTTACAAATTAGCATAAAAATAGATCAAAAAATAATATATAGATCATTTATTTTTACATGGATTTAAACTTTGATAAATTTTTTTTTTTTTAAATATAAAAAATTCTATATTTATTATTGTCTTTTACAGATTTTTTTTCCTTTTAATTACTCAATTTGTATTCATGTGTCATCACGGATTATTGAATCATAATTAAATTCAATTGACTCAGTCTAAAGATAAATTTCAAAATTAAATTCCATTCTTGCACTTGTATAAAAAATTCACTTTTATTTTTTACGTAAATAATTATTTAATTAATTTTTTTTATTAATAAGTTTTGTTTTTTATGTGTTATAATTACTGCGAATTTAAAATGGCATTTAGAAATAATTTTTTTTTTTAATTTTTTCTCAACGAGTCAAAGGAAACGTATCACTGATTCAGTAGAAATTGTCGTTATCTCATGTAAAAATGACGATAAAGCAAAAAACAAAGTCACATTTTTTTTTTTTTTTTAATATCAATATCAAACTGACAATAAATAACACGTTGCATAAATAAAAGTAGACATAAAAATATTTGAAAATGTGTTTAAAAAAAAAACCAGAATGCATTATTGCAAAATATTATTTAAAAAAAAAAAATTTAACAAACTAGTTTGAAATGAATTTGAAAAAAAAAAAAAAAAACAGGTATTTCTTGTTAGATAAATAATAAAAAAATTATAAACAATTGAGAATAAATTGTCGCTATTACAGATGGTAAAGCATTGAGAATGAGGTGTGACTCATTGAGTGTTGAAGATTGTGAAACTTATTTGTGTCATGTCGAATCATATCCCAAGTTTTTAAACTCAGTTTTATGTATGACAAAACGTGCTTATACCTATGTACAATGCATTTTCTATATTTCATATTAATATATTCATTGTGTCACGAAAGAAATTAGCCAGCTGTCAAACAATGACACAACGAATAATATATTTTTTTTTAAAATTAAATCACTGATAAAAATTATTTGATAATTTATCTCAACTTATTTTGTAAAAAATTTAAATTATTTATTTTCAATATTTGTACTATTTTTTCTGTGTAATCCTGGATAATTTTCGAATCAATTAAAACCCATAGAAACCAGTAGAAAATTGAGAATAAATTTCGACGATTTTCCTGCAATGTTTCGATTGAAATGAGAATTACTTTGTTGGATAAATTTCGAAAATTAATTTGTATGTTTCTTTACATTTAAAATATTTTTAAAATTATTTATTGTTATTAATTTTCATTTGATTTTATCATGTGAAACACAATTGACAAGATATCCATGACCTGTCTCAACTTTCATATTTTTTTTTCTTTAATATATCCTCACAATGAATTAATTTAAAAATTATACTTTATAGAAAATAATTCCTTATTGTAATGTCAACCACAACCACATTATAATTGATAGATGAATTAATTAACTGATAAAATAACTGCCGCGATAAACTCGATAAATAAATAGACTAAAAAAAAAAATGATTACTAATTCATTTACCAAAAACATTTGGAATTATGCAAACATACATTTTCTTTGTTAAATAAATGAACTTGCATGCTCAAAGAAAAAAAGTATACTGAGTGAAAATATAAATATAATTGTTACAAGGTGACGTATGATCCTCCCACTTCCTCATTCTTTTATTCGATGAATAATTAAACGTAAATACTCAATAATTTATTTATGAATAGTACAATATAAAAAAATAATAATTTTGGTAAAAAATAATCACTTAATTTTCATACAAACATTCGAGTGTTTGTGTCTATTTGAAATATTAAATTTGATTAATTATTAAAATTACAATAGTAATTATGGTAAATTAATTAAATAAATTTATATAGCAAAAAAAAACTAAATTCTATTATTTTTTTCAAGTTTTATAAAAACTAGACGTTTAAATTTGTCGATAGAAAATTGAAAAATATATTTATCAATGTGAAATTTGAATTGAAATAATTACTATGATAATAATTGTAAAAAAAAAATAATTGATATGATAAAGCTTTGGTATAAAAATAATATCAACATTGAATTCAAAATGAATGGATATTTATAAACAAAAATAAATATGTTTTATAATTATTATCAGTGAATTGGAAGGTAATGTTTTTTTAAAATTATTTTCCTTGTAAAATATCATTACTGTTCTTATCGTTGTCAATAAAAAAAATTTTAAAAATAAATAAAATAAAGACACGTTTTACAGTTTTATATATGTAAAAAAAAAAAAATTTAATGAATAAATTATTTTAATTATTTTTAATGTAATAATTAATGATAAAAATTATCGATTGCTCTATTTTTTTTTTGTTGAATAAATTAGTTGTTCATATTGTTAAATAAATTTTATCATTTTAATTTTTTTACTTGAAAAATATATTTGAATTTTCAAAGAAAAATTTGTTGATTTTTAAATTTTCCAGTTAAAAGTTTAGAAAATATAAAAATATGTGAGTGGTCCTTGAAATCTAAGAACTAAATTTTATATTCTTTTCAAAATTTTATTACCCTCAAGACTCAAAAAAACCTAGCGCTTAAAATTTTACTTAAAAATACAAAGAAAGTTGTTTTTTCAAAAAATAATTTATTCTAAGGGTTCTAAAATAGTGTAAAATTTAAAAAAAAAAATTTTTTTTTTCTTATCTACTTTTCTTTGCATTGAATTTAATGGGTATAGCCATAAAAATTGAATTTAACACCAGGGGTTTGGGTAAACATCTGAAATGGTCATAAATTTTCGTCTTTTTTTTTTTTTTTAACTACTTTTAAGAATGACACTTTGGCCTTGAGACAAAGCCGGTCAAATTTCTAACGGTTAAAAAAAAATAACATTTTCCATTGTCCGTGAAATAGAAAAGCAAAAAAATATATTTATTTATTTTACTTATAACAAACCTTTAGCTTGACGAATAAATTTAAACAAAAAAAAAAAAAAAATAATTATTTAAACAATAAGAAAAATATTATATTTTTGTTTAAAAAAAAAAATCAAATTTTTAGATATAAAATTAAAAAAGTTACACATGTGATAACCAACAATGTAAAATACCACGTGCATTTTATTTTTTACTGTCACATGTTCAACGCAAGGCTTTTGTTTCAATCTCGATAAAAAATAAAAAAAAAAACATCCCGTTGCGTCCATTTTATTTATTTCTAGATAATTCTATTTTTTTTTTTTTCCATGGGCGGTGGTATTTTTTTTTTATTGATACGTTCCTGCTTCTTGAAAATTATGTTACGCATGCGTGTATTTAAAATGAACCAATCAGAACGCAAGCTTATTTTCCCTCCTTTTTTTGTCTCTTTTTTTTTATTTTTCTATCTCTGTTTTTAAAGCACAAGGAACACAGGGAAAATCTTGGAATTGCTGAAGAGAACAGGAGAAGATTTTAAGCTGGACAACTCGATCATTTGCGTTGCTAAGCTTGACGTGGTCACATCGTCACCTCTTCAAATAAATTGAATTAAAATCTGTGTTTAATTAAAAATTAAAAACAAATAATTTAATAAACAATATTAACAATATATTAATTGTTTATTCACTAGTTAATCTAGTGATAATTAATTGGTAAGTTTTATAATTAATTATTGTTATTTAACTGTTTTTCTACCCTTGTCGTAACGGTTTTTTTCATTACCGCGTGTTTTTTATTTTTATAAATTAATTAAGTTGAAATACTTAATTAATAATTAATCACGTGATTTTTATTTTTATAATTAAATTCATTTTTCTTACCAAGAGTGTGTAAATTTCGATTGATTTTTTAGTGTTCTATTGTCTTGTTAAAATTTATAGAAAAAAAAAAAAAATTAATATATTTTTTATCAATTAATTATTCATATTTTTATGCTGGTTATTTTTTAAAAAATTATTGTCTAATTGTAGACCCGTAAATTCACTTGATTTTGGGTGACATTTTTTTTTTTTTTTTTTTCTTTTGTCCCTTTGTTTATGGGACGGTTGATTTTATCTCAGAAATGAGGTATTTGTTGTGAAGTGTCGTTGAGATGTTTACATGACATGGAAAAAAAAATATTTTTTTCCTCCCCCACTGATCGTAAAACTAATTTTTTTATTTCAATTTTAACTTTGCTTTATTTTTTTTTTTTTTTATTTATTTCTTTTGTCTTTTTTTTTTTTTCTTTCAACAATGACGTAATAAACGTATCATTTTTTTTAAATAAAAATTGAAAAAAAAAAAAAATAAATTTATAAATACTATTAAAAAATATATTTTACGGTCAAATTAATTTTATTTTTTAAGCATTTAATGTCGTTTTTAAATATCTTTAAATTAATTATTTTTTCATTGACTAATAATGGTATTTTTTTTCTTTGTTAAAATTAGCGTCTAGTTTTTTGTTGTAAAAACTAAAAAAAAAAAAAAATCAAGATGGGTGAATGGGACGATCCACCAACAACTACACCTGCAGTAAGTAAAAATAAATCAATGCCCGATAAAGAAAAAATAAAAAAAAAACTAAAATATTCCAAGATAAGAAATTAAAATTGATAAAAAAAATAAAAAAAATATAAATTTATGCTTTTAAATTGACTAAATCTGACTAAAAATTAATAATTGTATTTTTTTTTTAATTTCAAGTTTGCAAGTAATGGTAAATCAGGCAGAGGACGTGGTTTTAGACCAGCTAGTGGTTCCAGTGGTGGAGGAAATGATGAATGGGGAAACAATAGTTCATCAAACAACAACAGCGGTGGAGGTGGTGGTGATGATTGTGGTAATGGTTCCTCAAACAAAGCTGCAAGTAGTAACAATGATGAATGGGGTAATGGTTCCTCAACCAAAGCTGCAAGTAGTAACAACAATGATGAATGGGGTAATGGTTCCTCAAGCAATGCTGGTGGTGGCAATGATACTTGGGGTTCAAGTAATGATAACAATGGTGATGGTGATGATCGTGGTGGACGCGGTGGTCGTGGTGGCAGAGGAGGTAGAGGTGGTGGACGTGGTCGAGGTGGTGATCGTGGTGGACGCGGTGGTGGACGTGGTGGTGGTC